>NW_027478503.1:0-300000 GCF_051014685.1 Ptiloglossa arizonensis
TTCTCAAGCATTTCTTACATCCAAACTGCCATATCTCGCGAACGGATTGACCAATCCGCAATATTTCTGTTGCATCTGAAAGTAGAAACTCGCCCGATTACAACACTATGCGTACTTTTCCCCTAGGCCGTTCTAGTTATTCGTTTCGAGCATCAGAACTGCGAAAATTTTGAGTTTCTCAAGCGTTTCTTACATCCAAACTGCCATATCTCGCGAACGGATTGACCAATCCGCAAAATTTGTGTTGCATCTGAAGGTAGAAACTCGGCCGATTACAACGGTGTGCGTACTTTTCCCCTGGGCCGTTCTAGTTCTGCTTGTCGAGCATGAGAACTGCGAAAATTTTGAGTTTCTCGAGCGTTTCTTACCTCCAAACTGCCATATCTCGCGAACGGATTGACCAATCCGCAAAATTTCTGTTGCATCTGAAAGTAGAAACTCGCCCGATTACAACGGTATGCGTACTTTTCCCCTAGGCCGTTCTAGTTATTCGTTTCGAGCATCAGAACTGTGAAAATTTTGAGTTTCTCAAGCGTTTCTTACCTCCAAACTGCCATATCTCGCGAATGGATTGACCAATCCGCAAAATTTCTGTTGCATCTGAAAGTAGAAACTCGCCCGATTACAACGGTGTGCGTACTTTTCCCCTAGGCCGTTCTAGTTATTCGTTTCGAGCATCAGAACTGCGAAAATTTTGAGTTTCTCAATCGTTTCTCACCTACAAACTGCCACATCTCGCGAACGGATTGTCCAATCCGCAAAATTTCTGTCGCATCTGAAAGTAGAAACTCGCCCGATTACAACACTATGCGTACTTTTCCCCTAGGCCGTTCTAGTTATTCGTTTCGAGCATCAGAACTGCGAAAATTTTGAGTTTCTCAAGCGTTTCTTACATCCAAACTGCCATATCTCGCGAACGGATTGACCAATCCGCAAAATTTGTGTTGCATCTGAAGGTAGAAACTCGGCCGATTACAACGGTGTGCGTACTTTTCCCCTGGGCCGTTCTAGTTCTGCTTGTCGAGCATGAGAACTGCGAAAATTTTGAGTTTCTCGAGCGTTTCTTACCTCCAAACTGCCATATCTCGCGAACGGATTGACCAATCCGCAAAATTTCTGTTGCATCTGAAAGTAGAAACTCGCCCGATTACAACGGTATGCGTACTTTTCCCCTAGGCCGTTCTAGTTATTCGTTTCGAGCATCAGAACTGTGAAAATTTTGAGTTTCTCAAGCGTTTCTTACCTCCAAACTGCCATATCTCGCGAACGGATTGACCAATCCGCAAAATTTCTGTTGCATCTGAAAGTAGAAACTCGCCCGATTGAAACGGTATGCGTACTTTTCCCCTAGGCCGTTCTAGTTATTCGTTTCGAGCATCAGAACTGCGAAAATTTTGAGTTTCTCAAGCGAGTCTTACTTCCAAACTGCCATATCTCGCGAACGGATTGACCAATCCGCAAAATTTCTGTTGCATCTGAAGGTAGAAACTCGCCCGATTACAACGGTATGCGTACTTTTCCCCTAGGCCGTTCTAGTTATTCGTTTCGAGCATCAGAACTGCGAAAATTTTGAGTTTCTCAATCGTTTCTCACCTACAAACTGCCACATCTCGCGAACGGATTGTCCAATCCGCAAAATTTCTGATGCATCTGAAAGTAGAAACTCGCCCGATTACAACTGTATGCGTACTTTTCCCCTAGCCCGTTCTAGTTATTCGTTTCGAGCATCAGAACTGCGAAAATTTTGAGTTTCTCAAGCGTTTCTTACATCCAAACTGCCATATCTCGCGAACGGATTGACCAATCCGCAAAATTTCTGTTGCATCTGAAAGTAGAAACTCGCCCGATTGCAACGGTATGCGTACTTTTCCCCTAGGCCGTTCTAGTTATTCGTTTCGAGCATCAGAACTGCGAAAATTTTGAGTTTCTCAAGCGAGTCTTACTTCCAAACTGCCATATCTCGCGAACGGATTGACCAATCCGCAAAATTTCTGTTGCATCTGAAAGTAGAAACTCGCCCGATTACAACGGTATGCGTACTTTTCCCCTAGCCCGTTCTAGTTATTCGTTTCGAGCAACAGAACTGCGAAAATTTTGAGTTTTTCAAGCGTTGCTTACCTCCAAACTGCCATATCTCGCGAACGGATTGACCAATCCGCAAAATTTCTGTTGCATCTGAAAGTAGAAACTCGCCCGATTACAACGGTATGCGTACTTTTCCCCTAGCCCGTTCTAGTTATTCGTTTCGAGCAACAGAACTGCGAAAATTTTGAGTTTTTCAAGCGTTGCTTACCTCCAAACTGCCATATCTCGCGAACGGATTGACCAATCCGCAAAATTTCTGTTGCATCTGAAAGTAGAAACTCGCCCGATTACAACGGTATGCGTACTTTTCCCCTAGCCCGTTCTAGTTATTCGTTTCGAGCAACAGAACTGCGAAAATTTTGAGTTTTTCAAGCGTTGCTTACCTCCAAACTGCCATATCTCGCGAACGGATTGACCAATCCGCAAAATTTCTGTTGCATCTGAAAGTAGAAACTCGCCCGATTACAACGGTATGCGTACTTTTCCCCTAGCCCGTTCTAGTTATTCGTTTCGAGCAACAGAACTGCGAAAATTTTGAGTTTTTCAAGCGTTGCTTACCTCCAAACTGCCATATCTCGCGAACGGATTGACCAATCCGCAAAATTTCTGTTGCATCTGAAAGTAGAAACTCGCCCGATTACAACGGTATGCGTACTTTTCCCCTACGCCGTTCTAGTTATTCGTTTCGAGCATCAGAACCGCGAAAATTTTGAGTTTCTCAAGCGTTTCTTACTTCCAAACTGCCATATCTCGCGAAAGGATTGACCAATCCGCAAAATTTTTGTTGCATCTGAAGGTCGAAACTCGCCCGATTACAACACTATGCGTACTTTTCCCCTAGGCCGTTCTAGTTATTCGTTTCGAGCATCAGAACTGCGAAAATTTTGAGTTTCTCAAGCGTTTCTTACCTCCAAACTGCCATATCTCGCGAACGGATTGACCAATCCGCAAAATTTGTGTTGCATCTGAAGGTAGAAACTCGGCCGATTACAACGGTATGCGTACTTTTCCCCTAGGCCGTTCTAGTTATTCGTTTCGAGCATCAGAACTGCGAAAATTTTGAGTTTCTCAAGCGTTTCTCACCTACAAACTGCCACATCTCGCGAACAGATTGACCAATCCGCAAAATTTCTGTTGCATCTGAAAGTAGAAACTCGCCCGATTACAACGGTGTGGGTACTTTTCCCCTAGGCCGTTCTGGTTATTCGTTTCGAGCATCAGAACCGCGAAAATTTTGAGTTTCTCAAGCGTTTCTTACCTCCAAACTGCCACATCTCGCGAACGGATTGACCAATCCGCAAAATTTCTGTTGCATCTGAAAGTATAAACTCGCCCGATTACAACGGTATGCGTACTTTTCCCCTACGCCGTTCTAGTTATTCGTTTCGAGCATCAGAACCGCGAAAATTTTGAGTTTCTCAAGCGTTACTTACTTCCAAACTGCCATATCTCGCGAAAGGATTGACCAATCCGAAAAATTTTTGTTGCATCTGAAGGTCGAAACTCGCCCGATTACAACGGTATGCGTACTTTTCCCCTAGGCCGTTCTAGTTATTCGTTTCGAGCATCAGAACTGCGAAAACTTTGAGTTTCTCAAGCGTTTCTTACCTCCAAACTGCCATATCTCGCGAACGGATTGACCAATCCGCAAAATTTCTATTGCATCTGAAAGTAGAAACTCGCCCGATTACAACGGTATGCGTACTTTTCCCCTAGGCCGTTCTAGTTATTCGTTTCGAGCATCAGAACTGCGAAAATTTTGAGTTTCTCAAGCGTTTCTCACGTACAAACTGCCACATCTCGCGAACGGATTGTCCAATCCGCAAAATTTCTGATGCATCTGAAAGTAGAAACTCGCCCGATTACAACGGTATGCGTATTTTTCCCCTAGGCCGCCCTAGTTATTCGTTTCGAGCATCAGAACTGCAAAAATTTTGAGTTTCTCTAGCGTTTCTTACTTCCAAACTGCCATATCTCGCGAACGGATTGACAAATCCGCAAAATTTCTGTTGCATCTGAAAGTAGAAACTCGCCCGATTACAACGGTATGCGTACTTTTCCCCTAGGCCGTTCTAGTTATTCGTTTCGAGCATCAGAACTGTGAAAATTTTGAGTTTCTCAAGCGTTTCTTACCTCCAAACTACCATATCTCGCGAACGGATTGACCAATCCGCAAAATTTCTGTTGCATCTGAAAGTAGAAACTCGCACGATTACAACGGTGTGCGTACTTTTCCCATAGGCCGTTATTGTTATTCGTTTCGAGCATCAGAACCGCGAAAATTTTAAGTTTCTCAAGCGTTTCTTACCTCCAAACTGCCATATCTCGCGAACGGATTGACCAATCCGCGAAATTTCTGTTGCACCGGAAAGTAGAAACTCGCCCGATTACAACGGTGTGCGTACTTTTCCCCTAGGCCGTTCTAGTTATTCGTTTCGAGCATCAGAACTGCGAAAATTTTGAGTTTCTCAAGCGTTTCTTACCTCCAAACTGCCATATCTCGCGAACGGATTGACCAATCCGCAAAATTTCTGTTGCATCTGAAAGTAGAAACTCGCCCGATTACGACGGTATGCGTACTTTTCCCCTAGCCCGTTCTAGTTATTCGTTTCGAGCATCAGAACTGCGAAAATTTTGAGTTTCTCAAGCATTTCTTACATCCAAACTGCCATATCTCGCGAACGGATTGACCAATCCGCAAAATTTCTGTTGCATCTGAAAGTAGAAACTCGCCCGATTACAACACTATGCGTACTTTTCCCCTAGGCCGTTCTAGTTATTCGTTTCGAGCATCAGAACTGCGAATATTTTGAGTTTCTCATGCGTTTCTTACATCCAAACTGCCATATCTCGCGAACGGATTGACCAATCCGCAAAATTTGTGTTGTATCTGAAGGTAGAAACTCGGCCGATTACAACGGTGTGCGTACTTTTCCCCTGGGCCGTTCTAGTTCTGCTTGTCGAGCATGAGAACTGCGAAAATTTTGAGTTTCTCGAGCGTTTCTTACCTCCAAACTGCCATATCTCGCGAACGGATTGACCAATCCGCAAAATTTCTGTTGCATCTGAAAGTAGAAACTCGCCCGATTACAACGGTATGCGTGCTTTTCCCCTAGGCCGTTCTAGTTATTCGTTTCGAACATCAGAACTGTGAAAATTTTGAGTTTCTCAAGCGTTGCTTACCTCCAAACTGCCATATCTCGCGAACGGATTGACCAATCCGCAAAATTTCTGTTGCATCGGAAAGTAGAAACTCGCCCGATTACAACGGTGTGCGTACTTTTCCCCTAGGCCGTTCTAGTTATTCGTTTCGAGCATCAGAACTGCGAAAATTTTGAGTTTCTCAATCGTTTCTCACCTACAAACTGCCACATCTCGCGAACGGATTGTCCAATCCGCAAAATTTCTGATGCATCTGAAAGTAGAAACTCGCCCGATTACAACTGTATGCGTACTTTTCCCCTAGCCAGTTCTAGTTATTCGTTTCGAGCAACAGAACTGCGAAAATTTTGAGTTTCTCAAGCGTTGCTTACCTCCAAACTGCCATATCTCGCGAACGGATTGACCAATCCGCAAAATTTCTGTTGCATCTGAAAGTAGAAGCTCGCCCGATTACAACGGTGTGCGTACTTTTCCCCTAGGCCGTTCTAGTTATGCTTGTCGAGCATCAGAACTTCGAAAATTTTGAGTTTCTCAAGCGTTTCTTACCTCCAAACTGCCATATCTCGCGAACGGATTGACCAATCCGCAAAATTTCTGTCGCATCTGAAAGTAGAAACTCGCCCGATTGAAACGGTATGCGTACTTTTCCCCTAGGCCGTTCTAGTTATTCGTTTCGAGCATCAGAACTGCGAAAATTTTGAGTTTCTCAAGCGAGTCTTACTTCCAAACTGCCATATCTCGCGAACGGATTGACCAATCCGCAAAATTTCTGTTGCATCTGAAGGTAGAAACTCGCCCGATTACAACGGTATGCGTACTTTTCCCCTAGGCCGTTCTAGTTATTCGTTTCGAGCATCAGATCTGCGAAAATTTTGAGTTTCTCAATCGTTTCTCACCTACAAACTGCCACATCTCGCGAACGGATTGTCCAATCCGCAAAATTTCTGATGCATCTGAAAGTAGAAACTCGCCCGATTACAACTGTATGCGTACTTTTCTCCTAGCCCGTTCTAGTTATTCGTTTCGAGCAACAGAACTGCGAAAATTTTGAGTGTCTCAAGCGTTGCTTACCTCCAAACTGCCATATCTCGCGAACGGATTGACCAATCCGCAAAATTTCTGTTGCATCTGAAAGTAGAAACTCGCCCGATTACGACGGTATGCGTACTTTTCCCCTAGCCCGTTCTAGTTATTCGTTTCGAGCATCAGAACTGCGAAAATTTTGAGTTTCTCAAGCATTTCTTACATCCAAACTGCCATATCTCGCGAACGGATTGACCAATCCGCAAAATTTCTGTTGCATCTGAAAGTAGAAACTCGCCCGATTACAACACTATGCGTACTTTTCCCCTAGGCCGTTCTAGTTATTCGTTTCGAGCATCAGAACTGCGAATATTTTGAGTTTCTCATGCGTTTCTTACATCCAAACTGCCATATCTCGCGAACGGATTGACCAATCCGCAAAATTTGTGTTGTATCTGAAGGTAGAAACTCGGCCGATTACAACGGTGTGCGTACTTTTCCCCTGGGCCGTTCTAGTTCTGCTTGTCGAGCATGAGAACTGCGAAAATTTTGAGTTTCTCGAGCGTTTCTTACCTCCAAACTGCCATATCTCGCGAACGGATTGACCAATCCGCAAAATTTCTGTTGCATCTGAAAGTAGAAACTCGCCCGATTACAACGGTATGCGTGCTTTTCCCCTAGGCCGTTCTAGTTATTCGTTTCGAACATCAGAACTGTGAAAATTTTGAGTTTCTCAAGCGTTGCTTACCTCCAAACTGCCATATCTCGCGAACGGATTGACCAATCCGCAAAATTTCTGTTGCATCGGAAAGTAGAAACTCGCCCGATTACAACGGTGTGCGTACTTTTCCCCTAGGCCGTTCTAGTTATTCGTTTCGAGCATCAGAACTGCGAAAATTTTGAGTTTCTCAATCGTTTCTCACCTACAAACTGCCACATCTCGCGAACGGATTGTCCAATCCGCAAAATTTCTGATGCATCTGAAAGTAGAAACTCGCCCGATTACAACTGTATGCGTACTTTTCCCCTAGCCAGTTCTAGTTATTCGTTTCGAGCAACAGAACTGCGAAAATTTTGAGTTTCTCAAGCGTTGCTTACCTCCAAACTGCCATATCTCGCGAACGGATTGACCAATCCGCAAAATTTCTGTTGCATCTGAAAGTAGAAGCTCGCCCGATTACAACGGTGTGCGTACTTTTCCCCTAGGCCGTTCTAGTTATGCTTGTCGAGCATCAGAACTTCGAAAATTTTGAGTTTCTCAAGCGTTTCTTACCTCCAAACTGCCATATCTCGCGAACGGATTGACCAATCCGCAAAATTTCTGTCGCATCTGAAAGTAGAAACTCGCCCGATTGAAACGGTATGCGTACTTTTCCCCTAGGCCGTTCTAGTTATTCGTTTCGAGCATCAGAACTGCGAAAATTTTGAGTTTCTCAAGCGAGTCTTACTTCCAAACTGCCATATCTCGCGAACGGATTGACCAATCCGCAAAATTTCTGTTGCATCTGAAGGTAGAAACTCGCCCGATTACAACGGTATGCGTACTTTTCCCCTAGGCCGTTCTAGTTATTCGTTTCGAGCATCAGATCTGCGAAAATTTTGAGTTTCTCAATCGTTTCTCACCTACAAACTGCCACATCTCGCGAACGGATTGTCCAATCCGCAAAATTTCTGATGCATCTGAAAGTAGAAACTCGCCCGATTACAACTGTATGCGTACTTTTCTCCTAGCCCGTTCTAGTTATTCGTTTCGAGCAACAGAACTGCGAAAATTTTGAGTGTCTCAAGCGTTGCTTACCTCCAAACTGCCATATCTCGCGAACGGATTGACCAATCCGCAAAATTTCTGTTGCATCTGAAAGTAGAAACTCGCCCGATTACAACACTATGCGTACTTTTCCCCTAGGCCGTTCTAGTTATTCGTTTCGAGCATCAGAACTGCGAAAATTTTGAGTTTCTCAAGCGTTTCTTACATCCAAACTGCCATATCCCGCGAACCGATTGACCAATCCGCAAAATTTGTGTTGCATCTGAAGGTAGAAACTCGGCCGATTACAACGGTATGCGTACTTTTCCCCTAGGCCGTTCTAGTTATTCGTTTCGAGCATCAGAACTGCGAAAATTTTGAGTTTCTCAAGCGTTTCTCACCTACAAACTGCCACATCTCGCGAACAGATTGACCAATCCGCAAAATTTCTGTTGCATCTGAAAGTAGAAACTCGCCCGATTACAACGGTGTGGGTACTTTTCCCCTAGGCCGTTCTGGTTATTCGTTTCGAGCATCAGAACCGCGAAAATTTTGAGTTTCTCAAGCGTTTCTTACCTCCAAACTGCCACATCTCGCGAACGGATTGACCAATCCGCAAAATTTCTGTTGCATCTGAAAGTATAAACTCGCCCGATTACAACGGTATGCGTACTTTTCCCCTACGCCGTTCTAGTTATTCGTTTCGAGCATCAGAACCGCGAAAATTTTGAGTTTCTCAAGTGTTTCTTACTTCCAAACTGCCATATTTCGCGAAAGGATTGACCAATCCGCAAAATTTTTGTTGCATCTGAAGGTCGAAACTCGCCCGATTACAACGGTATGCGTACTTCTCCCCTAGGCCGTTCTGGTTATTCGTTTCGAGCATCAGAACTGCGAAAACTTTGAGTTTCTCAAGCGTTTCTTACCTCCAAACTGCCATATCTCGCGAACGGATTGACCAATCCGCAAAATTTCTATTGCATCTGAAAGTAGAAACTCGCCCGATTACAACGGTATGCGTACTTTTCCCCTAGGCCGTTCTAGTTATTCGTTTCGAGCATCAGAACTGCGAAAATTTTGAGTTTCTCAAGCGTTTCTCACGTACAAACTGCCACATCTCGCGAACGGATTGTCCAATCCGCAAAATTTCTGATGCATCTGAAAGTAGAAACTCGCCCGATTACAACGGTATGCGTATTTTTCCCCTAGGCCGCCCTAGTTATTCGTTTCGAGCATCAGAACTGCAAAAATTTTGAGTTTCTCAAGCGTTTCTTACTTCCAAACTGCCATATCTCGCGAACGGATTGACAAATCCGCAAAATTTCTGTTGCATCTGAAAGTAGAAACTCGCCCGATTACAACGGTATGCGTACTTTTCCCCTAGGCCGTTCTAGTTATTCGTTTCGAGCATCAGAACTGTGAAAATTTTGAGTTTCTCAAGCGTTTCTCACGTACAAACTGCCACATCTCGCGAACGGATTGTCCAATCCGCAAAATTTCTGTTGCATCTGAAAGTATAAACTCGCCCGATTACAACGGTATGCGTACTTTTCCCCTACGCCGTTCTAGTTATTCGTTTCGAGCATCAGAACCGCGAAAATTTTGAGTTTCTCAAGTGTTTCTTACTTCCAAACTGCCATATTTCGCGAAAGGATTGACCAATCCGCAAAATTTTTGTTGCATCTGAAGGTCGAAACTCGCCCGATTACAACGGTATGCGTACTTCTCCCCTAGGCCGTTCTAGTTATTCGTTTCGAGCATCAGAACTGCGAAAACTTTGAGTTTCTCAAGCGTTTCTTACCTCCAAACTGCCATATCTCGCGAACGGATTGACCAATCCGCAAAATTTCTATTGCATCTGAAAGTAGAAACTCGCCCGATTACAACGGTATGCGTACTTTTCCCCTAGGCCGTTCTAGTTATTCGTTTCGAGCATCAGAACTGCGAAAATTTTGAGTTTCTCAAGCGTTTCTCACGTACAAACTGCCACATCTCGCGAACGGATTGTCCAATCCGCAAAATTTCTGATGCATCTGAAAGTAGAAACTCGCCCGATTACAACGGTATGCGTATTTTTCCCCTAGGCCGCCCTAGTTATTCGTTTCGAGCATCAGAACTGCAAAAATTTTGAGTTTCTCAAGCGTTTCTTACTTCCAAACTGCCATATCTCGCGAACGGATTGACAAATCCGCAAAATTTCTGTTGCATCTGAAAGTAGAAACTCGCCCGATTACAACGGTATGCGTACTTTTCCCCTAGGCCGTTCTAGTTATTCGTTTCGAGCATCAGAACTGTGAAAATTTTGAGTTTCTCAAGCGTTTCTCACGTACAAACTGCCACATCTCGCGAACGGATTGTCCAATCCGCAAAATTTCTGATGCATCTGAAAGTAGAAACTCGTACGATTACAACGGTGTGCGTACTTTTCCCCTAGGCCGTTCTAGTTATTCGTTTCGAGCATCAGAACTGCGAAAATTTTGAGTTTCTCAAGCGTTTCTCACGTACAAACTGCCACATCTCGCGAACGGATTGTCCAATCCGCAAAATTTCTGATGCATCTGAAAGTAGAAACTCGCCCGATTACAACGGTATGCGTTTTTTTCCCCTAGGCCGCCCTAGTTATTCGTTTCGAGCATCAGAACTGCAAAAATTTTGAGTTTCTCAAGCGTTTCTTACTTCCAAACTGCCATATCTCGCGAACGGATTGACCAATCCGCAAAATTTCTGTTGCATCTGAAAGTAGAAACTCGCCCGATTACAACGGTGTGCGTACTTTTCCCCTTGGCCGTTCTAGTTATGCTTGTCGAGCATCAGAACTGCGAAAATTTTGAGTTTCTCAAGCGTTTCTTACCTCCAAACTGCCATATCTCGCGAACGGATTGACCAATCCGCAAAATTTCTGTCGCATCTGAAAGTAGAAACTCGCCCGATTGAAACGGTATGCGTACTTTTCCCCTAGGCCGTTCTAGTTATTCGTTTCGAGCATCAGTACTGCGAAAATTTTGAGTTTCTCAAGCGAGTCTTACTTCCAAACTGCAATATCTCGCGAACGGATTGACCAATCCGCAAAATTTCTGTTGCATCTGAAGGTAGAAACTCGCCCGATTACAACGGTATGCGTACTTTTCCCCTAGGCCGTTCTAGTTATTCGTTTCGAGCATCAGAACTGCGAAAATTTTGAGTTTCTCAATCGTTTCTCACCTACAAACTGCCACATCTCGCGAACGGATTGTCCAATCCGCAAAATTTCTGATGCATCTGAAAGTAGAAACTCGCCCGATTACAACTGTATGCGTACTTTTCCCCTAGCCCGTTCTAGTTATTCGTTTCGAGCAACAGAACTGCGAAAATTTTGAGTTTCTCAAGCGTTGCTTACCTCCAAACTGCCATATCTCGCGAACGGATTGACCAATCCGCAAAATTTCTGTTGCATCTGAAAGTAGAAACTCGCCCGATTACAATGGTGTGCGTACTTTTCCCCTAGGCCGTTCTTGTTATTCGTTTCGAGCATCAGAACCGCGAAAATTTTGAGTTTCTCAAGCGTTTCTTACATCCAAACTGCCATATGTCGCGAACGGATTGACCAATCCGCAAAATTTCTGTTGCATCTGAAAGTAGAAACTCGCCCGATTACAACGGTATGCGTACTTTTCCCCTAGGCCGTTCTAGTTATTCGTTTCGAGCATCAGAACTGCGAAAATTTTGAGTTTCTCAAGCATTTCTTACATCCAAACTGCCATATCTCGCGAACGGATTGACCAATCCGCAAAATTTCTGTTGCATCTGAAAGTAGAAACTCGCCCGATTACAACGGTATGCGTACTTTTCCCCTAGGCCGTTCTAGTTATTCGTTTCGAGCATCAGAACTGCGAAAATTTTGAGTTTCTCAATCGTTTCTCACCTACAAACTGCCACATCTCGCGAACGGATTGTCCAATCCGCAAAATTTCTGTTGCATCTGAAAGTAGAAGCTCGCCCGATTACAACGGTGTGCGTACTTTTCCCCTAGGCCGTTCTAGTTATGCTTGTCGAGCATCAGAACTTCGAAAATTTTGAGTTTCTCAAGCGTTTCTTACCTCCAAACTGCCATATCTCGCGAACGGATTGACCAATCCGCAAAATTTCTGTCGCATCTGAAAGTAGAAACTCGCCCGATTGAAACGGTATGCGTACTTTTCCCCTAGGCCGTTCTAGTTATTCGTTTCGAGCATCAGATCTGCGAAAATTTTGAGTTTCTCAATCGTTTCTCACCTACAAACTGCCACATCTCGCGAACGGATTGTCCAATCCGCAAAATTTCTGATGCATCTGAAAGTAGAAACTCGCCCGATTACAACTGTATGCGTACTTTTCCCCTAGCCCGTTCTAGTTATTCGTTTCGAGCAACAGAACTGCGAAAATTTTGAGTTTCTCAAGCGTTGCTTACCTCCAAACTGCCATATCTCGCGAACGGATTGACCAATCCGCAAAATTTCTGTCGCATCTGAAAGTAGAAACTCGCCCGATTGAAACGGTATGCGTACTTTTCCCCTAGGCCGTTCTAGTTATTCGTTTCGAGCATCAGAACTGCGAAAATTTTGAGTTTCTCAAGCGTTTCTTACATCCAAACTGCCATATCCCGCGAACCGATTGACCAATCCGCAAAATTTGTGTTGCATCTGAAGGTAGAAACTCGGCCGATTACAACGGTATGCGTACTTTTCCCCTAGCCCGTTCTAGTTATTCGTTTCGAGCAACAGAACTGCGAAAATTTTGAGTTTCTCAAGCGTTTCTTACTTCCAAACTGCCATATCACGCGAACGGATGGACCAATCCGCACAATTTCTGTTGCATCTGAAAGTAGAAACTCGCCCGATTATAACACTATTCGTACTTTTCCCCTAGGCCGTTCTAGTTATTCGTTTCGAGCATCAGAACTGCGAAAATTTTGAGTTTCTCAAGCGTTTCTTACCTCCAAACTGCCATATCTCGTGAACGGATTGACCAATCCGCAAAATTTCTGTTGCATCTGAAAGTAGAAACTCGCCCGATTACAACACTATGCGTACTTTTCCCCTAGGCCGTTCTAGTTATTCGTTTCGAGCAACAGAACTGCGAAAATTTTGAGTTTTTCAAGCGTTGCTTACGTCCAAACTGCCGTATCTCGCGAACGGATTGACCAATCCGCAAAATTTCTGTTGCATCTGAAAGTAGAAACTCGCCCGATTACAACGGTATGCGTACTTTTCCCCTAGCCCGTTCTATTTATTCGTTTCGAGCAACAGAACTGCGAAAATTTTGAGTTTTTCAAGCGTTGCCTACCTCCAAACTGCCATATCTCGCGAACGGATTGACCAATACGCAAAATTTCTGTTGCATCTGAAAGTAGAAACTCGCCCGATTACAACGGTGTGCGTACTTTTCCCCTAGGCCGTTCTAGTTATGCTTGTCGAGCATCAGAACTGCGAAAATTTTGAGTTTCTCGAGCGTTTCTTACCTCCAAACTGCCATATCTCGCGAACGGATTGACCAATCCGCAAAATTTCTGTTGCATCTGAAAGTAGAAACTCGCCCGATTACAACACTATGCGTACTTTTCCCCTAGGCCGTTCTAGTTATTCGTTTCGAGCATCAGAACTGCGAAAATTTTGAGTTTCTCAAGCGTTTCTCACCTACAAACTGCCACATCTCGCGAACAGATTGACCAATCCGCAAAATTTCTGTTGCATCTGAAAGTAGAAACTCGCCCGATTACAACGGTGTGGGTACTTTTCCCCTAGGCCGTTCTGGTTATTCGTTTCGAGCATCAGAACCGCGAAAATTTTGAGTTTCTCAAGCGTTTCTTACCTCCAAACTGCCACATCTCGCGAACGGATTGACCAATCCGCAAAATTTCTGTTGCATCTGAAAGTATAAACTCGCCCGATTACAACGGTATGCGTACTTTTCCCCTACGCCGTTCTAGTTATTCGTTTCGAGCATCAGAACCGCGAAAATTTTGAGTTTCTCAAGCGTTGCTTACCTCCAAACTGCCGTATCTCGCGAACGGATTGACCAATCCGCAAAATTTCTGTTGCATCTGAAAGTAGAAACTCGCCCGATTACAACGGTATGCGTACTTTTCCCCTAGCCCGTTCTATTTATTCGTTTCGAGCAACAGAACTGCGAAAATTTTGAGTTTTTCAAGCGTTGCCTACCTCCAAACTGCCATATCTCGCGAACGGATTGACCAATACGCAAAATTTCTGTTGCATCTGAAAGTAGAAACTCGCCCGATTACAACGGTGTGCGTACTTTTCCCCTAGGCCGTTCTAGTTATGCTTGCCGAGCATCAGAACTGCGAAACTTTTGAGTTTCTCGAGCGTTTCTTACATCCAAACTGCCATATCTCGCGAACGGATTGACCAATCCGCAAAATTTCTGTTGCATCTGAAAGTAGAAACTCGCCCGATTACAACACTATGCGTACTTTTCCCCTAGGCCGTTCTAGTTATTCGTTTCGAGCAACAGAACTGCGAAAATTTTGAGTTTTTCAAGCGTTGCTTACCTCCAAACTGCCGTATCTCGCGAACGGATTGACCAATCCGCAAAATTTCTGTTGCATCTGAAAGTAGAAACTCGCCCGATTACAACGGTATGCGTACTTTTCCCCTAGCCCGTTCTATTTATTCGTTTCGAGCAACAGAACTGCGAAAATTTTGAGTTTTTCAAGCGTTGCCTACCTCCAAACTGCCATATCTCGCGAACGGATTGACCAATACGCAAAATTTCTGTTGCATCTGAAAGTAGAAACTCGCCCGATTACAACGGTGTGCGTACTTTTCCCCTAGGCCGTTCTAGTTATGCTTGTCGAGCATCAGAACTGCGAAAATTTTGAGTTTCTCGAGCGTTTCTTACCTCCAAACTGCCATATCTCGCGAACGGATTGACCAATCCGCAAAATTTCTGTTGCATCTGAAAGTAGAAACTCGCCCGATTACAACACTATGCGTACTTTTCCCCTAGGCCGTTCTAGTTATTCGTTTCGAGCATCAGAACTGCGAAAATTTTGAGTTTCTCAAGCGTTTCTCACCTACAAACTGCCACATCTCGCGAACAGATTGACGAATCCGCAAAATTTCTGTTGCATCTGAAAGTAGAAACTCGCCCGATTACAACGGTGTGGGTACTTTTCCCCTAGGCCGTTCTGGTTATTCGTTTCGAGCATCAGAACCGCGAAAATTTTGAGTTTCTCAAGCGTTTCTTACCTCCAAACTGCCACATCTCGCGAACGGATTGACCAATCCGCAAAATTTCTGTTGCATCTGAAAGTATAAACTCGCCCGATTACAACGGTATGCGTACTTTTCCCCTACGCCGTTCTAGTTATTCGTTTCGAGCATCAGAACCGCGAAAATTTTGAGTTTCTCAAGCGTTTCTTACTTCCAAACTGCCATATCTCGCGAAAGGATTGACCAATCCGCAAAATTTTTGTTGCATCTGAAGGTCGAAACTCGCCCGATTACAACGGTATTCGTACTTTTCCCCTAGGCCGTTCTAGTTATTCGTTTCGAGCATCAGAACTGCGAAAACTTTGAGTTTCTCAAGCGTTTCTTACCTCCAAACTGCCATATCTCGCGAACGGATTGACCAATCCGCAAAATTTCTGATGCATCTGAAAGTAGAAACTCGCCCGATTACAACGGTATGCGTATTTTTCCCCTAGGCCGCCCTAGTTATTCGTTTCGAGCATCAGAACTGCAAAAATTTTGAGTTTCTCAAGCGTTTCTTACTTCCAAACTGCCATATCTCGCGAACGGATTGACAAATCCGCAAAATTTCTGTTGCATCTGAAAGTAGAAACTCGCCCGATTACAACGGTATGTGTACTTTTCCCCTAGGCCGTTCTAGTTATTCGTTTCGAGCATCAGAACTGTGAAAATTGTGAGTTTCTCAAGCGTTTCTTACCTCCAAACTGCCATATCTCGCGAACGGATTGACCAATCCGCAAAATTTCTGTTGCATCTGAAGGTAGAAACTCGCTCGATTACAACGGTATGCGTACTTTTCCCCTAGGCCGTTCTAGTTATTCGTTTCGAGCATCAGAACTGCGAAAATTTTGAGTTTCTCAATCGTTTCTCACCTACAAACTGCCACATCTCGCGAACGGATTGTCCAATCCGCAAAATTTCTGATGCATCTGAAAGTAGAAACTCGCCCGATTACAACTGTATGCGTACTTTTCCCCTAGCCCGTTCTAGTTATTCGTTTCGAGCAACAGAACTGCGAAAATTTTGAGTTTCTCAAGCGTTGCTTACCTCCAAACTGCCATATCTCGCGAACGGATTGACCAATCCGCAAAATTTCTGTTGCATCTGAAAGTAGAAACTCGCCCGATTACAATGGTGTGCGTACTTTTCCCCTAGGCCGTTCTTGTTATTCGTTTCGAGCATCAGAACCGCGAAAATTTTGAGTTTCTCAAGCGTTTCTTACATCCAAACTGCCATATGTCGCGAACGGATTGACCAATCCGCAAAATTTCTGTTGCATCTGAAAGTAGAAACTCGCCCGATTACAACGGTATGCGTACTTTTCCCCTAGGCCGTTCTAGTTATTCGTTTCGAGCATCAGAACTGCGAAAATTTTGAGTTTCTCAAGCATTTCTTACATCCAAACTGCCATATCTCGCGAACGGATTGACCAATCCGCAAAATTTCTGTTGCATCTGAAAGTAGAAGCTCGCCCGATTACAACGGTGTGCGTACTTTTCCCCTAGGCCGTTCTAGTTATGCTTGTCGAGCATCAGAACTGCGAAAATTTTGAGTTTCTCAAGCGTTTCTTACCTCCAAACTGCCATATCTCGCGAACGGATTGACCAATCCGCAAAATTTCTGTCGCATCTGAAAGTAGAAACTCGCCCGATTGAAACGGTATGCGTACTTTTCCCCTAGGCCGTTCTAGTTATTCGTTTCGAGCATCAGAACTGCGAAAATTTTGAGTTTCTCAAGCGAGTCTTACTTCCAAACTGCAATATCTCGCGAACGGATTGACCAATCCGCAAAATTTCTGTTGCATCTGAAGGTAGAAACTCGCTCGATTACAACGGTATGCGTACTTTTCCCCTAGGCCGTTCTAGTTATTCGTTTCGAGCATCAGAACTGCGAAAATTTTGAGTTTCTCAATCGTTTCTCACCTACAAACTGCCACATCTCGCGAACGGATTGTCCAATCCGCAAAATTTCTGATGCATCTGAAAGTAGAAACTCGCCCGATTACAACTGTATGCGTACTTTTCCCCTAGCCCGTTCTAGTTATTCGTTTCGAGCAACAGAACTGCGAAAATTTTGAGTTTCTCAAGCGTTGCTTACCTCCAAACTGCCATATCTCGCGAACGGATTGACCAATCCGCAAAATTTCTGTTGCATCTGAAAGTAGAAGCTCGCCCGATTACAACGGTGTGCGTACTTTTCCCCTAGGGCGTTCTAGTTATGCTTGTCGAGCATCAGAACTTCGAAAATTTTGAGTTTCTCAAGCGTTTCTTACCTCCAAACTGCCATATCTCGCGAACGGATTGACCAATCCGCAAAATTTCTGTCGCATCTGAAAGTAGAAACTCGCCCGATTGAAACGGTATGCGTACTTTTCCCCTAGGCCGTTCTAGTTATTCGTTTCGAGCATCAGAACTGCGAAAATTTTGAGTTTCTCAAGCGAGTCTTACTTCCAAACTGCAATATCTCGCGAACGGATTGACCAATCCGCAAAATTTCTGTTGCATCTGAAGGTAGAAACTCGCTCGATTACAACGGTATGCGTACTTTTCCCCTAGGCCGTTCTAGTTATTCGTTTCGAGCATCAGAACTGCGAAAATTTTGAGTTTCTCAATCGTTTCTCACCTACAAACTGCCACATCTCGCGAACGGATTGTCCAATCCGCAAAATTTCTGATGCATCTGAAAGTAGAAACTCGCCCGATTACAACTGTATGCGTACTTTTCCCCTAGCCCGTTCTAGTTATTCGTTTCGAGCAACAGAACTGCGAAAATTTTGAGTTTCTCAAGCGTTGCTTACCTCCAAACTGCCATATCTCGCGAACGGATTGACCAATCCGCAAAATTTCTGTTGCATCTGAAAGTAGAAACTCGCCCGATTACAATGGTGTGCGTACTTTTCCCCTAGGCCGTTCTTGTTATTCGTTTCGAGCATCAGAACCGCGAAAATTTTGAGTTTCTCAAGCGTTTCTTACATCCAAACTGCCATATGTCGCGAACGGATTGACCAATCCGCAAAATTTCTGTTGCATCTGAAAGTAGAAACTCGTCCGATTACAACGGTATGCGTACTTTTCCCCTAGGCCGTTCTAGTTATTCGTTTCGAGCATCAGAACTGCGAAAATTTTGAGTTTCTCAAGCATTTCTTACATCCAAACTGCCATATCTCGCGAACGGATTGACCAATCCGCAAAATTTCTGTTGCATCTGAAAGTAGAAGCTCGCCCGATTACAACGGTGTGCGTACTTTTCCCCTAGGCCGTTCTAGTTATGCTTGTCGAGCATCAGAACTGCGAAAATTTTGAGTTTCTCAAGCGTTTCTTACCTCCAAACTGCCATATCTCGCGAACGGATTGACCAATCCGCAAAATTTCTGTCGCATCTGAAAGTAGAAACTCGCCCGATTGAAACGGTATGCGTACTTTTCCCCTAGGCCGTTCTAGTTATTCGTTTCGAGCATCAGAACTGCGAAAATTTTGAGTTTCTCAAGCGAGTCTTACTTCCAAACTGCAATATCTCGCGAACGGATTGACCAATCCGCAAAATTTCTGTTGCATCTGAAGGTAGAAACTCGCTCGATTACAACGGTATGCGTACTTTTCCCCTAGGCCGTTCTAGTTATTCGTTTCGAGCATCAGAACTGCGAAAATTTTGAGTTTCTCAATCGTTTCTCACCTACAAACTGCCACATCTCGCGAACGGATTGTCCAATCCGCAAAATTTCTGATGCATCTGAAAGTAGAAACTCGCCCGATTACAACTGTATGCGTACTTTTCCCCTAGCCCGTTCTAGTTATTCGTTTCGAGCAACAGAACTGCGAAAATTTTGAGTTTCTCAAGCGTTGCTTACCTCCAAACTGCCATATCTCGCGAACGGATTGACCAATCCGCAAAATTTCTGTTGCATCTGAAAGTAGAAACTCGCCCGATTACAATGGTGTGCGTACTTTTCCCCTAGGCCGTTCTTGTTATTCGTTTCGAGCATCAGAACCGCGAAAATTTTGAGTTTCTCAAGCGTTTCTTACATCCAAACTGCCATATGTCGCGAACGGATTGACCAATCCGCAAAATTTCTGTTGCATCTGAAAGTAGAAACTCGCCCGATTACAACGGTATGCGTACTTTTCCCCTAGGCCGTTCTAGTTATTCGTTTCGAGCATCAGAACTGCGAAAATTTTGAGTTTCTCAAGCATTTCTTACATCCAAACTGCCATATCTCCCGAACGGATTGACCAATCCGCAAAATTTCTGTTGCATCTGAAAGTAGAAACTCGCCCGATTACAACACTATGCGTACTTTTCCCCTAGGCCGTTCTAGTTATTCGTTTCGAGCATCAGAACTGCGAAAATTTTGAGTTTCTCATGCGTTTCTTACATCCAAACTGCCATATCTCGCGAACGGATTGACCAATCCGCAAAATTTGTGTTGCATCTGAAGGTAGAAACTCGGCCGATTACAACGGTGTGCGAACTTTTCCCCTGGGCCGTTCTAGTTCTGCTTGTCGAGCATGAGAACTGCGAAAATTTTGAGTTTCTCGAGCGTTTCTTACCTCCAAACTGCCATATCTCGCGAACGGATTGACCAATCCGCAAAATTTCTGTTGCATCTGAAAGTAGAAACTCGCCCGATTACAACGGTATGCGTACTTTTCCCCTAGGCCGTTCTAGTTATTCGTTTCGAGCATCAGAACTGTGAAAATTTTGAGTTTCTCAAGCGTTTCTTACCTCCAAACTGCCATATCTCGCGAACGGATAGACCAATCCGCAAAATTTCTGTTGCATCGGAAAGTAGAAACTCGCCCGATTACAACGGTGTGCGTACTTTTCCCCTAGGCCGTTCTAGTTATTCGTTTCGAGCATCAGAACTGCGAAAATTTTGAGTTTCTCAATCGTTTCTCACCTACAAACTGCCACATCTCGCGAACGGATTGTCCAATCCGCAAAATTTCTGATGCATCTGAAAGTAGAAACTCGCCCGATTACAACTGTATGCGTACTTTTCCCCTAGCCCGTTCTAGTTATTCGTTTCGAGCAACAGAACTGCGAAAATTTTGAGTTTCTCAAGCGTTGCTTACCTCCAAACTGCCATATCTCGCGAACGGATTGACCAATCCGCAAAATTTCTGTTGCATCTGAAAGTAGAAGCTCGCCCGATTACAACGGTGTGCGTACTTTTCCCCTAGGGCGTTCTAGTTATGCTTGTCGAGCATCAGAACTTCGAAAATTTTGAGTTTCTCAAGCGTTTCTTACCTCCAAACTGCCATATCTCGCGAACGGATTGACCAATCCGCAAAATTTCTGTCGCATCTGAAAGTAGAAACTCGCCCGATTGAAACGGTATGCGTACTTTTCCCCTAGGCCGTTCTAGTTATTCGTTTCGAGCATCAGAACTGCGAAAATTTTGAGTTTCTCAAGCGAGTCTTACTTCCAAACTGCCATATCTCGCGAACGGATTGACCAATCCGCAAAATTTCTGTTGCATCTGAAGGTAGAAACTCGCCCGATTACAACGGTATGCGTACTTTTCCCCTAGGCCGTTCTAGTTATTCGTTTCGAGCATCAGATCTGCGAAAATTTTGAGTTTCTCAATCGTTTCTCACCTACAAACTGCCACATCTCGCGAACGGATTGTCCAATCCGCAAAATTTCTGATGCATCTGAAAGTAGAAACTCGCCCGATTACAACTGTATGCGTACTTTTCCCCTAGCCCGTTCTAGTTATTCGTTTCGAGCAACAGAACTGCGAAAATTTTGAGTTTCTCAAGCGTTGCTTACCTCCAAACTGCCATATCTCGCGAACGGATTGACCAATCCGCAAAATTTCTGATGCATCTGAAAGTAGAAACTCGCCCGATTACAACACTATGCGTACTTTTCCCCTAGGCCGTTCTAGTTATTCGTTTCGAGCATCAGAACTGCGAAAATTTTGAGTTTATCAAGCGTTTCTTACATCCAAACTGCCATATCCCGCGAACCGATTGACCAATCCGCAAAATTTGTGTTGCATCTGAAGGTAGAAACTCGGCCGATTACAACGGTATGCGTACTTTTCCCCTAGGCCGTTCTAGTTATTCGTTTCGAGCATCAGAACTGCGAAAATTTTGAGTTTCTCAAGCGTTTCTCACCTACAGACTGCCACATCTCGCGAACAGATTGACCAATCCGCAAAATTTCTGTTGCATCTGAAAGTAGAAACTCGCCCGATTACAACGGTGTGGGTACTTTTCCCCTAGGCCGTTCTGGTTATTCGTTTCGAGCATCAGAACCGCGAAAATTTTGAGTTTCTCAAGCGTTTCTTATCTCCAAACTGCCACATCTCGCGAACGGATTGACCAATCCGCAAAATTTCTGTTGCATCTGAAAGTATAAACTCGCCCGATTACAACGGTATGCGTACTTTTCCCCTACGCCGTTCTAGTTATTCGTTTCGAGCATCAGAACCGCGAAAATTTTGAGTTTCTCAAGCGTTTCTTACTTCCAAACTGCCATATCTCGCGAAAGGATTGACCAATCCGCAAAATTTTTGTTGCATCTGAAAGTAGAAACTCGCCCGATTATAACACTATTCGTACTTTTCCCCTAGGCCGTTCTAGTTATTCGTTTCGAGCATCAGAACTGCGAAAATTTTGAGTTTCTCAAGCGTTTCTTACATCCAAACTGCCATATCTCGCGAACGGATTGACCAATCCGCAAAATTTCTGTTGCATCTGAAAGTAGAAACTCGCCCGATTACAACGGTATGCGTACTTTTCCCCTAGGCCGTTCTAGTTATTCGTTTCGAGCATCAGAACTGTGAAAATTTTGAGTTTCTCAAGCGTTTCTTACCTCCAAACTGCCATATCTCGCGAACGGATTGACCAATCCGCAAAATTTCTGTTGCATCTGAAAGTAGAAACTCGCACGATTACAACGGTGTGCGTACTTTTCCCCTAGGCCGTTCTAGTTATTCGTTTCGAGCATCAGAACTGCGAAAATTTTGAGTTTCTCAATCGTTTCTCACCTACAAACTGCCACATCTCGCGAACGGATTGTACAATCCGCAAAATTTCTGATGCATCTGAAAGTAGAAACTCGCCCGATTACAACTGTATGCGTACTTTTCCCCTAGCCCAATCTAGTTATTCGTTTCGAGCAACAGAACTGCGAAAATTTTGAGTTTCTCAAGCGTTGCTTACCTCCAAACTGCCATATCTCGCGAACGGATTGACCAATCCGCAAAATTTCTGTTGCATCTGAAAGTAGAAACTCGCCCGATTACAACGGTATGCGTACTTTTCCCCTAGGCCGTTCTAGTTATTCGTTTCGAGCATCAGAACTGTGAAAATTTTGAGTTTCTCAAGCGTTTCTTACCTCCAAACTGCCATATCTCGCGAACGGATTGACCAATCCGCAAAATTTCTGTTGCATCGGAAAGTAGAAACTCGCCCGATTACAACGGTGTGCGTACTTTTCCCCTAGGCCGTTCTAGTTATTCGTTTCGAGCATCAGAACTGCGAAAATTTTGAGTTTCTCAAGCGAGTCTTACATCCAAACTGCCATATGTCGCGAACGGATTGACCAATCCGCAAAATTTCTGTTGCATCTGAAAGTAGAAACTCGCCCGATTACAACGGTATGCGTAGTTTTCCCCTAGGCCGTTCTAGTTATTCGTTTCGAGCATCAGAACTGCGAAAATTTTGAGTTTCTCAAGCATTTCTTACATCCAAACTGCCATATCTCGCGAACGGATTGACCAATCCGCAAAATTTCTGTTGCATCTGAAAGTAGAAACTCGCCCGATTACAACACTATGCGTACTTTTCCCCTAGGCCGTTCTAGTTATTCGTTTCGAGCATCAGAACTGCGAAAATTTTGAGTTTCTCATGCGTTTCTTACATCCAAACTGCCATATCTCGCGAACGGATTGACCAATCCGCAAAATTTGTGTTGCATCTGAAGGTAGAAACTCGGCCGATTACAACGGTGTGCGTACTTTTCCCCTGGGCCGTTCTAGTTCTGCTTGTCGAGCATGAGAACTGCGAAAATTTTGAGTTTCTCGAGCGTTTCTTACTTCCAAACTGCCATATCTCGCGAACGGATTGACCAATCCGCAAAATTTCTGTTGCATCTGAAAGTAGAAACTCGCCCGATTACAACACTATGCGTACTTTTCCCCTAGGCCGTTCTAGTTATTCGTTTCGAGCATCAGAACTGTGAAAATTTTGAGTTTCTCAAGCGTTTCTTACCTCCAAACTGCCATATCTCGCGAACGGATTGACCAATCCGCAAAATTTCTGTTGCATCGGAAAGTAGAAACTCGCCCGATTACAACGGTGTGCGTACTTTTCCCCTAGGCCGTTCTAGTTATTCGTTTCGAGCATCAGAACTGCGAAAATTTTGAGTTTCTCAATCGTTTCTCACATACAAACTGCCACATCTCGCGAACGGATTGTCCAATCCGCAAAATTTCTGATGCATCTGAAAGTAGAAAGTCGCCCGATTACAACTGTATGCGTACTTTTCCCCTAGCCCGTTCTGGTTATTCGTTTCGAGCAACAGAACTGCGAAAATTTTGAGTTTCTCAAGCGTTGCTTACCTCCAAACTGCCATATCTCGCGAACGGATTGACCAATCCGCAAAATTTCTGTTGCATCTGAAAGTAGAAGCTCGCCCGATTACAACGGTGTGCGTACTTTTCCCCTAGGCCGTTCTAGGTATGCTTGTCGAGCATCAGAACTTCGAAAATTTTGAGTTTCTCAAGCGTTTCTTACCTCCAAACTGCCATATCTCGCGAACGGATTGACCAATCCGCAAAATTTCTGTCGCATCTGAAAGTAGAAACTCGCCCGATTGAAACGGTATGCGTACTTTTCCCCTAGGCCGTTCTAGTTATTCGTTTCGAGCATCAGAACTGCGAAAATTTTGAGTTTCTCAAGCGAGTCTTACTTCCAAACTGCCATATCTCGCGAACGGATTGACCAATCCGCAAAATTTCTGTTGCATCTGAAGGTAGAAACTCGCCCGATTACAACGGTATGCGTACTTTTCCCCTAGGCCGTTCTAGTTATTCGTTTCGAGCATCAGATCTGCGAAAATTTTGAGTTTCTCAATCGTTTCTCACATACAAACTGCCACATCTCGCGAACGGATTGTCCAATCCGCAAAATTTCTGATGCATCTGAAAGTAGAAACTCGCCCGATTACAACTGTATGCGTACTTTTCCCCTAGCCCGTTCTAGTTATTCGTTTCGAGCAACAGAACTGCGAAAATTTTGAGTTTCTCAAGCGTTGCTTACCTCCAAACTGCCATATCTCGCGAACGGATTGACCAATCCGCAAAATTTCTGTTGCATCTGAAAGTAGAAACTCGCCCGATTACAACACTATGCGTACTTTTCCCCTAGGCCGTTCTAGTTATTCGTTTCGAGCATCAGAACTGCGAAAATTTTGAGTTTCTCAAGCGTTTCTTACATCCAAACTGCCATATCCCGCGAACCGATTGACCAATCCGCAAAATTTGTGTTGCATCTGAAGGTAGAAACTCGGCCGATTACAACGGTATGCGTACTTTTCCCCTAGGCCGTTCTAGTTATTCGTTTCGAGCATCAGAACTGCGAAAATATTGAGTTTCTCAAGCGTTTCTCACCTACAAACTGCCACATCTCGCGAACAGATTGACCAATCCGCAAAATTTCTGTTGCATCTGAAAGTAGAAACTCGCCCGATTACAACGGTGTGGGTACTTTTCCCCTAGGCCGTTCTGGTTATTCGTTTCGAGCATCAGAACCGCGAAAATTTTGAGTTTCTCAAGCGTTTCTTACCTCCAAACTGCCACATCTCGCGAACGGATTGACCAATCCGCAAAATTTCTGTTGCATCTGAAAGTATAAACTCGCCCGATTACAACGGTATGCGTACTTTTCCCCTACGCCGTTCTAGTTATTCGTTTCGAGCATCAGAACCGCGAAAATTTTGAGTTTCTCAAGCGTTTCTTACTTCCAAACTGCCATATCTCGCGAAAGGGTTGACCAATCCGCAAAATTTTTGTTGCATCTGAAGGTCGAAACTCGCCCGATTACAACGGTATGCGTACTTTTCCCCTAGGCCGTTCTAGTTATTCGTTTCGAGCATCAGAACTGCGAAAACTTTGAGTTTCTCAAGCGTTTCTTACCTCCAAACTGCCATATCTCGCGAACGGATTGACCAATCCGCAAAATTTCTATTGCATCTGAAAGTAGAAACTCGCCCGATTACAACGGTATGCGTACTTTTCCCCTAGGCCGTTCTAGTTATTCGTTTCGAGCATCAGAACTGCGAAAATTTTGAGTTTCTCAAGCGTTTCTCACGTACAAACTGCCACATCTCGCGAACGGATTGTCCAATCCGCAAAATTTCTGATGCATCTGAAAGTAGAAACTCGCCCGATTACAACGGTATGCGTATTTTTACCCTAGGCCGCCCTAGTTATTCGTTTCGAGCATCAGAACTGCAAAAATTTTGAGTTTCTCAAGCGTTTCTTACTTCCAAACTGCCATATCTCGCGAACGGATTGACAAATCCGCAAAATTTCTGTTGCATCTGAAAGTAGAAACTCGCCCGATTACAACGGTATGCGTACTTTTCCCCTAGGCCGTTCTAGTTATTCGTTTCGAGCATCAGAACTGTGAAAATTTTGAGTTTCTCAAGCGTTTCTTACCTCCAAACTGCCATATCTCGCGAACGGATTGACCAATCCGCAAAATTTCTGTTGCATCTGAAAGTAGAAACTCGCACGATTACAACGGTGTGCGTACTTTTCCCCTAGGCCGTTCTAGTTATTCGTTTCGAGCATCAGAACTGCGAAAATTTTGAGTTTCTCAATCGTTTCTTACCTACAAACTGCCACATCTCGCGAACGGATTGTCCAATCCGCAAAATTTCTGATGCATCTGAAAGTAGAAACTCGCCCGATTACAACGGTGTGCGTACTTTTCCCCTAGGCCGTTCTAGTTATGCTTGTCGAGCATCAGAACTGCGAAAATTTTGAGTTTCTCAAGCGTTTCTTACCTCCAAACTGCCATATCTCGCGAACGGATTGACCAATCCGCAAAATTTCTGTCGCATCTGAAAGTAGAAACTCGCCCGATTGAAACGGTATGCGTACTTTTCCCCTAGGCCGTTCTAGTTATTCGTTTCGAGCATCAGAACTGCGAAAATTTTGAGTTTCTCAAGCGAGTCTTACTTCCAAACTGCAATATCTCGCGAACGGATTGACCAATCCGCAAAATTTCTGTTGCATCTGAAGGTAGAAACTCGCCCGATTACAACGGTATGCGTACTTTTCCCCTAGGCCGTTCTAGTTATTCGTTTCGAGCATCAGAACTGCGAAAATTTTGAGTTTCTCAATCGTTTCTCACCTACAAACTGCCACATCTCGCGAACGGATTGTCCAATCCGCAAAATTTCTGATGCATCTGAAAGTAGAAACTCGCCCGATTACAACTGTATGCGTACTTTTCCCCTAGCCCGTTCTAGTTATTCGTTTCGAGCAACAGAACTGCGAAAATTTTGAGTTTCTCAAGCGTTGCTTACCTCCAAACTGCCATATCTCGCGAACGGATTGACCAATCCGCAAAATTTCTGTTGCATCTGAAAGTAGAAACTCGCCCGATTACAATGGTGTGCGTACTTTTCCCCTAGGCCGTTCTTGTTATTCGTTTCGAGCATCAGAACCGCGAAAATTTTGAGTTTCTCAAGCGTTTCTTACATCCAAACTGCCATATGTCGCGAACGGATTGACCAATCCGCAAAATTTCTGTTGCATCTGAAAGTAGAAACTCGCCCGATTACAACGGTATGCGTACTTTTCCCCTAGGCCGTTCTTGTTATTCGTTTCGAGCATCAGAACTGCGAAAATTTTGAGTTTCTCAAGCATTTCTTACATCCAAACTGCCATATCTCGCGAACGGATTGACCAATCCGCAAAATTTCTGTTGCATCTGAAAGTAGAAACTCGCCCGATTACAACACTATGCGTACTTTTCCCCTAGGCCGTTCTAGTTATTCGTTTCGAGCATCAGAACTGCGAAAAT
Source organism: Ptiloglossa arizonensis (assembly GCF_051014685.1). Classification (NCBI taxonomy): domain Eukaryota; kingdom Metazoa; phylum Arthropoda; class Insecta; order Hymenoptera; family Colletidae; genus Ptiloglossa; species Ptiloglossa arizonensis. The sequence goes on from NW_027478503.1 coordinate 27,294, forward strand.
TTTGAGTTTCTCAATCGTTTCTCACCTACAAACTGCCACATCTCGCGAACGGATTGTCCAATCCGCAAAATTTCTGATGCATCTGAAAGTAGAAACTCGCCCGATTACAACTGTATGCGTACTTTTCCCCTAGCCCGTTCTAGTTATTCGTTTCGAGCAACAGAACTGCGAAAATTTTGAGTTTCTCAAGCGTTGCTTACCTCCAAACTGCCATATCTCGCGAACGGATTGACCAATCCGCAAAATTTCTGTTGCATCTGAAAGTAGAAGCTCGCCCGATTACAACGGTGTGCGTACTTTTCCCCTATGCCGTTCTAGTTATGCTTGTCGAGCATCAGAACTTCGAAAATTTTGAGTTTCTCAAGCGTTCTTACCTCCAAACTGCCATATCTCGCGAACGGATTGACCAATCCGCAAAATTTCTGTCGCATCTGAAAGTAGAAACTCGCCCGATTGAAACGGTATGCGTACTTTTCCCCTAGGCCGTTCTAGTTATTCGTTTCGAGCATCAGAACTGCGAAAATTTTGAGTTTCTCAAGCGAGTCTTACTTCCAAACTGCCATATCTCGCGAACGGATTGACCAATCCGCAATATTTCTGTTGCATCTGAAAGTAGAAACTCGCCCGATTACAACACTATGCGTACTTTTCCCCTAGGCCGTTCTAGTTATTCGTTTCGAGCATCAGAACTGCGAAAATTTTGAGTTTCTCAAGCGTTTCTTACATCCAAACTGCCATATGTCGCGAACGGATTGACCAATCCGCAAAATTTCTGTTGCATCTGAAAGTAGAAACTCGCCCGATTACAACGGTATGCGTACTTTTCCCCTAGGCCGTTCTAGTTATTCGTTTCGAGCATCAGAACTGTGAAAATTTTGAGTTTCTCAAGCGTTTCTTACCTCCAAACTGCCATATCTCGCGAACGGATTGACCAATCCGCAAAATTTCTGTTGCATCTGAAAGTAGAAACTCGCACGATTACAACGGTGTGCGTACTATTCCCCTAGGCCGTTCTGGTTATTCGTTTCGAGCATCAGAACTGCGAAAATTTTGAGTTTCTCAATCGTTTCTTACCTACAAACTGCCACATCTCGCGAACGGATTGTCCAATCCGCAATATTTCTGTTGCATCTGAAAGTAGAAACTCGCCCGATTACAACGGTGTGCGTACTTTTCCCCTAGGCCGTTCTAGTTATTCGTTTCGAGCATCAGAACTGCGAAAATTTTGAGTTTCTCAAGCGTTTCTTACATCCAAACTGCCATATGTCGCGAACGGATTGACCAATCCGCAAAATTTCTGTTGCATCTGAAAGTAGAAACTCGCCCGATTACAACGGTGTGCGTACTTTTCCCCTAGGCCGTTCTAGTTATGCTTGTCGAGCATCAGAACTGCGAAAATTTTGAGTTTCTCAAGCGTTTCTTACCTCCAAACTGCCATATCTCGCGAACGGATTGACCAATCCGCAAAATTTCTGTCGCATCTGAAAGTAGAAACTCGCCCGATTGAAACGGTATGCGTACTTTTCCCCTAGGCCGTTCTAGTTATTCGTTTCGAGCATCAGAACTGCGAAAATTTTGAGTTTCTCAAGCGAGTCTTACTTCCAAACTGCAATATCTCGCGAACGGATTGACCAATCCGCAAAATTTCTGTTGCATCTGAAGGTAGAAACTCGCCCGATTACAACGGTATGCGTACTTTTCCCCTAGGCCGTTCTAGTTATTCGTTTCGAGCATCAGAACTGCGAAAATTTTGAGTTTCTCAATCGTTTCTCACCTACAAACTGCCACATCTCGCGAACGGATTGTCCAATCCGCAAAATTTCTGATGCATCTGAAAGTAGAAACTCGCCCGATTACAACTGTATGCGTACTTTTCCCCTAGCCCGTTCTAGTTATTCGTTTCGAGCAACAGAACTGCGAAAATTTTGAGTTTCTCAAGCGTTGCTTACCTCCAAACTGCCATATCTCGCGAACGGATTGACCAATCCGCAAAATTTCTGTTGCATCTGAAAGTAGAAACTCGCCCGATTACAATGGTGTGCGTACTTTTCCCCTAGGCCGTTCTTGTTATTCGTTTCGAGCATCAGAACCGCGAAAATTTTGAGTTTCTCAAGCGTTTCTTACATCCAAACTGCCATATGTCGCGAACGGATTGACCAATCCGCAAAATTTCTGTTGCATCTGAAAGTAGAAACTCGCCCGATTACAACGGTATGCGTACTTTTCCCCTAGGCCGTTCTAGTTATTCGTTTCGAGCATCAGAACTGCGAAAATTTTGAGTTTCTCAAGCATTTCTTACATCCAAACTGCCATATCTCGCGAACGGATTGACCAATCCGCAAAATTTCTGTTGCATCTGAAAGTAGAAACTCGCCCGATTACAACACTATGCGTACTTTTCCCCTAGGCCGTTCTAGTTATTCGTTTCGAGCATCAGAACTGCGAAAATTTTGAGTTTCTCAATCGTTTCTCACCTACAAACTGCCACATCTCGCGAACGGATTGTCCAATCCGCAAAATTTCTGATGCATCTGAAAGTAGAAACTCGCCCGATTACAACTGTATGCGTACTTTTCCCCTAGCCCGTTCTAGTTATTCGTTTCGAGCAACAGAACTGCGAAAATTTTGAGTTTCTCAAGCGTTGCTTACCTCCAAACTGCCATATCTCGCGAACGGATTGACCAATCCGCAAAATTTCTGTTGCATCTGAAAGTAGAAGCTCGCCCGATTACAACGGTGTGCGTACTTTTCCCCTAGGCCGTTCTAGTTATGCTTGTCGAGCATCAGAACTTCGAAAATTTTGAGTTTCTCAAGCGTTTCTTACCTCCAAACTGCCATATCTCGCGAACGGATTGACCAATCCGCAAAATTTCTGTCGCATCTGAAAGTAGAAACTCGCCCGATTGAAACGGTATGCGTACTTTTCCCCTAGGCCGTTCTAGTTATTCGTTTCGAGCATCAGAACTGCGAAAATTTTGAGTTTCTCAAGCGAGTCTTACTTCCAAACTGCCATATCTCGCGAACGGATTGACCAATCCGCAATATTTCTGTTGCATCTGAAAGTAGAAACTCGCCCGATTACAACACTATGCGTACTTTTCCCCTAGGCCGTTCTAGTTATTCGTTTCGAGCATCAGAACTGCGAAAATTTTGAGTTTCTCAAGCGTTTCTTACATCCAAACTGCCATATCTCGCGAACGGATTGACCAATCCGCAAAATTTGTGTTGCATCTGAAGGTAGAAACTCGGCCGATTACAACGGTGTGCGTACTTTTCCCCTGGGCCGTTCTAGTTCTGCTTGTCGAGCATGAGAACTGCGAAAATTTTGAGTTTCTCGAGCGTTTCTTACCTCCAAACTGCCATATCTCGCGAACGGATTGACCAATCCGCAAAATTTCTGTTGCATCTGAAAGTAGAAACTCGCCCGATTACAACGGTATGCGTACTTTTCCCCTAGGCCGTTCTAGTTATTCGTTTCGAGCATCAGAACTGTGAAAATTTTGAGTTTCTCAAGCGTTTCTTACCTCCAAACTGCCATATCTCGCGAACGGATTGACCAATCCGCAAAATTTCTGTTGCATCTGAAAGTAGAAACTCGCCCGATTACAACGGTGTGCGTACTTTTCCCCTAGGCCGTTCTAGTTATTCGTTTCGAGCATCAGAACTGCGAAAATTTTGAGTTTCTCAATCGTTTCTCACCTACAAACTGCCACATCTCGCGAACGGATTGTCCAATCCGCAAAATTTCTGATGCATCTGAAAGTAGAAACTCGCCCGATTACAACTGTATGCGTACTTTTCCCCTAGGCCGTTCTAGTTATTCGTTTCGAGCATCAGAACTGCGAAAATATTGAGTTTCTCAAGCGTTTCTCACCTACAAACTGCCACATCTCGCGAACAGATTGACCAATCCGCAAAATTTCTGTTGCATCTGAAAGTAGAAACTCGCCCGATTACAACGGTGTGGGTACTTTTCCCCTAGGCCGTTCTGGTTATTCGTTTCGAGCATCAGAACCGCGAAAATTTTGAGTTTCTCAAGCGTTTCTTACCTCCAAACGGCCACATCTCGCGAACGGATTGACCAATCCGCAAAATTTCTGTTGCATCTGAAAGTATAAACTCGCCCGATTACAACGGTATGCGTACTTTTCCCCTACGCCGTTCTAGTTATTCGTTTCGAGCATCAGAACCGCGAAAATTTTGAGTTTCTCAAGCGTTTCTTACTTCCAAACTGCCATATCTCGCGAAAGGATTGACCAATCCGCAAAATTTTTGTTGCATCTGAAGGTCGAAACTCGCCCGATTACAACGGTATGCGTACTTTTCCCCTAGGCCGTTCTAGTTATTCGTTTCGAGCATCAGAACTGCGAAAACTTTGAGTTTCTCAAGCGTTTCTTACCTCCAAACTGCCATATCTCGCGAACGGATTGACCAATCCGCAAAATTTCTATTGCATCTGAAAGTAGAAACTCGCCCGATTACAACGGTATGCGTACTTTTCCCCTAGGCCGTTCTAGTTATTCGTTTCGAGCATCAGAACTGCGAAAATTTTGAGTTTCTCAAGCGTTTCTCACGTACAAACTGCCACATCTCGCGAACGGATTGTCCAATCCGCAAAATTTCTGATGCATCTGAAAGTAGAAACTCGCCCGATTACAACGGTATGCGTATTTTTCCCCTAGGCCGCCCTAGTTATTCGTTTCGAGCATCAGAACTGCAAAAATTTTGAGTTTCTCAAGCGTTTCTTACTTCCAAACTGCCATATCTCGCGAACGGATTGACAAATCCGCAAAATTTCTGTTGCATCTGAAAGTAGAAACTCGCCCGATTACAACGGTATGCGTACTTTTCCCCTAGGCCGTTCTAGTTATTCGTTTCGAGCATCAGAACTGTGAAAATTTTGAGTTTCTCAAGCGTTTCTTACCTCCAAACTGCCATATCTCGCGAACGGATTGACCAATCCGCAAAATTTCTGTTGCATCTGAAAGTAGAAACTCGCACGATTACAACGGTGTGCGTACTTTTCCCCTAGGCCGTTCTAGTTATTCGTTTCGAGCATCAGAACTGCGAAAATTTTGAGTTTCTCAATCGTTTCTTACCTACAAACTGCCACATCTCGCGAACGGATTGTCCAATCCGCAAAATTTCTGATGCATCTGAAAGTAGAAACTCGCCCGATTACAACTGTATGCGTACTTTTCCCCTAGCCCAATCTAGTTATTCGTTTCGAGCAACAGAACTGCGAAAATTTTGAGTTTCTCAAGCGTTGCTTACCTCCAAACTGCCATATCTCGCGAACGGATTGACCAATCCGCAAAATTTCTGTTGCATCTGAAAGTAGAAACTCGCCCGATTACAACGGTGTGCGTACTTTTCCCCTAGGCCGTTCTAGTTATGCTTGTCGAGCATCAGAACTGCGAAAATTTTGAGTTTCTCAAGCGTTTCTTACCTCCAAACTGCCATATCTCGCGAACGGATTGACCAATCCGCAAAATTTCTGTCGCATCTGAAAGTAGAAACTCGCCCGATTACAACTGTATGCGTACTTTTCCCCTAGGCCGTGCTAGTTATTCGTTTCGAGCATCAGAACTGCGAAAATTTTGAGTTTCTCAAGCGAGTCTTACTTCCAAACTGCAATATCTCGCGAACGGATTGACCAATCCGCAAAATTTCTGTTGCATCTGAAGGTAGAAACTCGCCCGATTACAACGGTATGCGTACTTTTCCCCTAGGCCGTTCTAGTTATTCGTTTCGAGCATCAGAACTGCGAAAATTTTGAGTTTCTCAATCGTTTCTCACCTACAAACTGCCACATCTCGCGAACGGATTGTCCAATCCGCAAAATTTCTGATGCATCTGAAAGTAGAAACTCGCCCGATTACAACTGTATGCGTACTTTTCCCCTAGCCCGTTCTAGTTATTCGTTTCGAGCAACAGAACTGCGAAAATTTTGAGTTTCTCAAGCGTTGCTTACCTCCAAACTGCCATATCTCGCGAACGGATTGACCAATCCGCAAAATTTCTGTTGCATCTGAAAGTAGAAACTCGCCCGATTACAATGGTGTGCGTACTTTTCCCCTAGGCCGTTCTTGTTATTCGTTTCGAGCATCAGAACCGCGAAAATTTTGAGTTTCTCAAGCGTTTCTTACATCCAAACTGCCATATGTCGCGAACGGATTGACCAATCCGCAAAATTTCTGTTGCATCTGAAAGTAGAAACTCGCCCGATTACAACGGTATGCGTACTTTTCCCCTAGGCCGTTCTAGTTATTCGTTTCGAGCATCAGAACTGTGAAAATTTTGAGTTTCTCAAGCGTTTCTTACCTCCAAACTGCCATATCTCGCGAACGGATTGACCAATCCGCAAAATTTCTGTTGCATCTGAAAGTAGAAACTCGCCCGATTACAACGGTGTGCGTACTTTTCCCCTAGGCCGTTCTAGTTATTCGTTTCGAGCATCAGAACTGCGAAAATTTTGAGTTTCTCAATCGTTTCTCACCTACAAACTGCCACATCTCGCGAACGGATTGTCCAATCCGCAAAATTTCTGATGCATCTGAAAGTAGAAACTCGCCCGATTACAACTGTATGCGTACTTTTCCCCTAGCCCGTTCTAGTTATTCGTTTCGAGCAACAGAACTGCGAAAATTTTGAGTTTCTCAAGCGTTGCTTACACTCCAAACTGCCATATCTCGCGAACGGATTGACCAATCCGCAAAATTTCTGTTGAATCTGAAAGTAGAAACTCGCCCGATTACAACGGTGTGCGTACTTTTCCCCTAGGCCGTTCTAGTTATTCGTTTCGAGCATCAGAACTGCGAAAATTTTGAGTTTCTCAATCGTTTCTCACCTACAAACTGCCACATCTCGCGAACGGATTGTCCAATCCGCAAAATTTCTGTTGCATCTGAAAGTAGAAACTCGCCCGATTACAATGGTGTGCGTACTTTTCCCCTAGGCCGTTCTTGTTATTCGTTTCGAGCATCAGAACCGCGAAAATTTTGAGTTTCTCAAGCGAGTCTTACTTCCAAACTGCAATATCTCGCGAACGGATTGACCAATCCGCAAAATTTCTGTTGCATCTGAAGGTAGAAACTCGCCCGATTACAACGGTATGCGTACTTTTCCCCTAGGCCGTTCTAGTTATTCGTTTCGAGCATCAGAACTGCGAAAATTTTGAGTTTCTCAATCGTTTCTCACCTACAAACTGCCACATCTCGCGAACGGATTGACAAATCCGCAAAATTTCTGTTGCATCTGAAAGTAGAAACTCGCCCGATTACAACGGTATGCGTACTTTTCCCCTAGGCCGTTCTAGTTATTCGTTTCGAGCATCAGAACTGTGAAAATTTTGAGTTTCTCAAGCGTTTCTTACCTCCAAACTGCCATATCTCGCGAACGGATTGACCAATCCGCAAAATTTCTGTTGCATCTGAAAGTAGAAACTCGCACGATTACAACGGTGTGCGTACTTTTCCCCTAGGCCGTTCTAGTTATTCGTTTCGAGCATCAGAACTGCGAAAATTTTGAGTTTCTCAATCGTTTCTTACCTACAAACTGCCACATCTCGCGAACGGATTGTCCAATCCGCAAAATTTCTGATGCATCTGAAAGTAGAAACTCGCCCGATTACAACGGTGTGCGTACTTTTCCCCTAGGCCGTTCTAGTTATGCTTGTCGAGCATCAGAACTGCGAAAATTTTGAGTTTCTCAAGCGTTTCTTACCTCCAAACTGCCATATCTCGCGAACGGATTGACCAATCCGCAAAATTTCTGTCGCATCTGAAAGTAGAAACTCGCCCGATTGAAACGGTATGCGTACTTTTCCCCTAGGCCGTTCTAGTTATTCGTTTCGAGCATCAGAACTGCGAAAATTTTGAGTTTCTCAAGCGAGTCTTACTTCCAAACTGCAATATCTCGCGAACGGATTGACCAATCCGCAAAATTTCTGTTGCATCTGAAGGTAGAAACTCGCCCGATTACAACGGTATGCGTACTTTTCCCCTAGGCCGTTCTAGTTATTCGTTTCGAGCATCAGAACTGCGAAAATTTTGAGTTTCTCAATCGTTTCTCACCTACAAACTGCCACATCTCGCGAACGGATTGTCCAATCCGCAAAATTTCTGATGCATCTGAAAGTAGAAACTCGCCCGATTACAACTGTATGCGTACTTTTCCCCTAGCCCGTTCTAGTTATTCGTTTCGAGCAACAGAACTGCGAAAATTTTGAGTTTCTCAAGCGTTGCTTACCTCCAAACTGCCATATCTCGCGAACGGATTGACCAATCCGCAAAATTTCTGTTGCATCTGAAAGTAGAAACTCGCCCGATTACAATGGTGTGCGTACTTTTCCCCTAGGCCGTTCTTGTTATTCGTTTCGAGCATCAGAACCGCGAAAATTTTGAGTTTCTCAAGCGTTTCTTACATCCAAACTGCCATATGTCGCGAACGGATTGACCAATCCGCAAAATTTCTGTTGCATCTGAAAGTAGAAACTCGCCCGATTACAACGGTATGCGTACTTTTCCCCTAGGCCGTTCTTGTTATTCGTTTCGAGCATCAGAACTGCGAAAATTTTGAGTTTCTCAAGCATTTCTTACATCCAAACTGCCATATCTCGCGAACGGATTGACCAATCCGCAAAATTTCTGTTGCATCTGAAAGTAGAAACTCGCCCGATTACAACACTATGCGTACTTTTCCCCTAGGCCGTTCTAGTTATTCGTTTCGAGCATCAGAACTGCGAAAATTTTGAGTTTCTCAATCGTTTCTCACCTACAAACTGCCACATCTCGCGAACGGATTGTCCAATCCGCAAAATTTCTGATGCATCTGAAAGTAGAAACTCGCCCGATTACAACTGTATGCGTACTTTTCCCCTAGCCCGTTCTAGTTATTCGTTTCGAGCAACAGAACTGCGAAAATTTTGAGTTTCTCAAGCGTTGCTTACCTCCAAACTGCCATATCTCGCGAACGGATTGACCAATCCGCAAAATTTCTGTTGCATCTGAAAGTAGAAGCTCGCCCGATTACAACGGTGTGCGTACTTTTCCCCTAGGCCGTTCTAGTTATGCTTGTCGAGCATCAGAACTTCGAAAATTTTGAGTTTCTCAAGCGTTTCTTACCTCCAAACTGCCATATCTCGCGAACGGATTGACCAATCCGCAAAATTTCTGTCGCATCTGAAAGTAGAAACTCGCCCGATTGAAACGGTATGCGTACTTTTCCCCTAGGCCGTTCTAGTTATTCGTTTCGAGCATCAGAACTGCGAAAATTTTGAGTTTCTCAAGCGAGTCTTACTTCCAAACTGCCATATCTCGCGAACGGATTGACCAATCCGCAATATTTCTGTTGCATCTGAAAGTAGAAACTCGCCCGATTACAACACTATGCGTACTTTTCCCCTAGGCCGTTCTAGTTATTCGTTTCGAGCATCAGAACTGCGAAAATTTTGAGTTTCTCAAGCGTTTCTTACATCCAAACTGCCATATGTCGCGAACGGATTGAGCAATCCGCAAAATTTCTGTTGCATCTGAAAGTAGAAACTCGCCCGATTACAACGGTATGCGTACTTTTCCCCTAGGCCGTTCTAGTTATTCGTTTCGAGCATCAGAACTGTGAAAATTTTGAGTTTCTCAAGCGTTTCTTACCTCCAAACTGCCATATCTCGCGAACGGATTGACCAATCCGCAAAATTTCTGTTGCATCTGAAAGTAGAAACTCGCACGATTACAACGGTGTGCGTACTTTTCCCCTAGGCCGTTCTGGTTATTCGTTTCGAGCATCAGAACTGCGAAAATTTTGAGTTTCTCAATCGTTTCTTACCTACAAACTGCCACATCTCGCGAACGGATTGTCCAATCCGCAATATTTCTGTTGCATCTGAAAGTAGAAACTCGCCCGATTACAACACTATGCGTACTTTTCCCCTAGGCCGTTCTAGTTATTCGTTTCGAGCATCAGAACTGCGAAAATTTTGAGTTTCTCAAGCGTTTCTTACATCCAAACTGCCATATGTCGCGAACGGATTGACCAATCCGCAAAATTTCTGTTGCATCTGAAAGTAGAAACTCGCCCGATTACAACGGTGTGCGTACTTTTCCCCTAGGCCGTTCTAGTTATGCTTGTCGAGCATCAGAACTGCGAAAATTTTGAGTTTCTCAAGCGTTTCTTACCTCCAAACTGCCATATCTCGCGAACGGATTGACCAATCCGCAAAATTTCTGTCGCATCTGAAAGTAGAAACTCGCCCGATTGAAACGGTATGCGTACTTTTCCCCTAGGCCGTTCTAGTTATTCGTTTCGAGCATCAGAACTGCGAAAATTTTGAGTTTCTCAAGCGAGTCTTACTTCCAAACTGCAATATCTCGCGAACGGATTGACCAATCCGCAAAATTTCTGTTGCATCTGAAGGTAGAAACTCGCCCGATTACAACGGTATGCGTACTTTTCCCCTAGGCCGTTCTAGTTATTCGTTTCGAGCATCAGAACTGCGAAAATTTTGAGTTTCTCAATCGTTTCTCACCTACAAACTGCCACATCTCGCGAACGGATTGTCCAATCCGCAAAATTTCTGATGCATCTGAAAGTAGAAACTCGCCCGATTACAACTGTATGCGTACTTTTCCCCTAGCCCGTTCTAGTTATTCGTTTCGAGCAACAGAACTGCGAAAATTTTGAGTTTCTCAAGCGTTGCTTACCTCCAAACTGCCATATCTCGCGAACGGATTGACCAATCCGCAAAATTTCTGTTGCATCTGAAAGTAGAAACTCGCCCGATTACAATGGTGTGCGTACTTTTCCCCTAGGCCGTTCTTGTTATTCGTTTCGAGCATCAGAACCGCGAAAATTTTGAGTTTCTCAAGCGTTTCTTACATCCAAACTGCCATATGTCGCGAACGGATTGACCAATCCGCAAAATTTCTGTTGCATCTGAAAGTAGAAACTCGCCCGATTACAACGGTATGCGTACTTTTCCCCTAGGCCGTTCTAGTTATTCGTTTCGAGCATCAGAACTGCGAAAATTTTGAGTTTCTCAAGCATTTCTTACATCCAAACTGCCATATCTCGCGAACGGATTGACCAATCCGCAAAATTTCTGTTGCATCTGAAAGTAGAAACTCGCCCGATTACAACACTATGCGTACTTTTCCCCTAGGCCGTTCTAGTTATTCGTTTCGAGCATCAGAACTGCGAAAATTTTGAGTTTCTCAATCGTTTCTCACCTACAAACTGCCACATCTCGCGAACGGATTGTCCAATCCGCAAAATTTCTGATGCATCTGAAAGTAGAAACTCGCCCGATTACAACTGTATGCGTACTTTTCCCCTAGCCCGTTCTAGTTATTCGTTTCGAGCAACAGAACTGCGAAAATTTTGAGTTTCTCAAGCGTTGCTTACCTCCAAACTGCCATATCTCGCGAACGGATTGACCAATCCGCAAAATTTCTGTTGCATCTGAAAGTAGAAGCTCGCCCGATTACAACGGTGTGCGTACTTTTCCCCTAGGCCGTTCTAGTTATGCTTGTCGAGCATCAGAACTTCGAAAATTTTGAGTTTCTCAAGCGTTTCTTACCTCCAAACTGCCATATCTCGCGAACGGATTGACCAATCCGCAAAATTTCTGTCGCATCTGAAAGTAGAAACTCGCCCGATTGAAACGGTATGCGTACTTTTCCCCTAGGCCGTTCTAGTTATTCGTTTCGAGCATCAGAACTGCGAAAATTTTGAGTTTCTCAAGCGAGTCTTACTTCCAAACTGCCATATCTCGCGAACGGATTGACCAATCCGCAATATTTCTGTTGCATCTGAAAGTAGAAACTCGCCCGATTACAACACTATGCGTACTTTTCCCCTAGGCCGTTCTAGTTATTCGTTTCGAGCATCAGAACTGCGAAAATTTTGAGTTTCTCAAGCGTTTCTTACATCCAAACTGCCATATCTCGCGAACGGATTGACCAATCCGCAAAATTTCTGTTGCATCTGAAAGTAGAAACTCGCCCGATTACAACGGTATGCGTACTTTTCCCCTAGGCCGTTCTAGTTATTCGTTTCGAGCATCAGAACTGTGAAAATTTTGAGTTTCTCAAGCGTTTCTTACCTCCAAACTGCCATATCTCGCGAACGGATTGACCAATCCGCAAAATTTCTGTTGCATCTGAAAGTAGAAACTCGCCCGATTACAACGGTGTGCGTACTTTTCCCCTAGGCCGTTCTAGTTATTCGTTTCGAGCATCAGAACTGCGAAAATTTTGAGTTTCTCAATCGTTTCTCACCTACAAACTGCCACATCTCGCGAACGGATTGTCCAATCCGCAAAATTTCTGATGCATCTGAAAGTAGAAACTCGCCCGATTACAACTGTATGCGTACTTTTCCCCTAGCCCGTTCTAGTTATTCGTTTCGAGCAACAGAACTGCGAAAATTTTGAGTTTCTCAAGCGTTGCTTACACTCCAAACTGCCATATCTCGCGAACGGATTGACCAATCCGCAAAATTTCTGTTGCATCTGAAAGTAGAAACTCGCCCGATTACAACGGTGTGCGTACTTTTCCCCTAGGCCGTTCTAGTTATGCTTGTCGAGCATCAGAACTGCGAAAATTTTGAGTTTCTCAAGCGTTTCTTACCTCCAAACTGCCATATCTCGCGAACGGATTGACCAATCCGCAAAATTTCTGTCGCATCTGAAAGTAGAAACTCGCCCGATTGAAACGGTATGCGTACTTTTCCCCTAGGCCGTTCTAGTTATTCGTTTCGAGCATCAGAACTGCGAAAATTTTGAGTTTCTCAAGCGAGTCTTACTTCCAAACTGCCATATCTCGCGAACGGATTGACCAATCCGCAAAGTTTCTGTTGCATCTGAAGGTAGAAACTCGCCCGATTACAACGGTATGCGTACTTTTCCCCTAGGCCGTTCTAGTTATTCGTTTCGAGCATCAGAACTGCGAAAATTTTGAGTTTCTCAATCGTTTCTCACCTACAAACTGCCACATCTCGCGAACGGATTGTCCAATCCGCAAAATTTCTGATGCATCTGAAAGTAGAAACTCGCCCGATTACAACTGTATGCATACTTTTCCCCTAGCCCGTTCTAGTTATTCGTTTCGAGCATCAGAACTGCGAAAATTTTGAGTTTCTCAAGCGTTTCTTACATCCAAACTGCCATATCTCGCGAACGGATTGACCAATCCGCAAAATTTCTGTTGCATCTGAAAGTAGAAACTCGCCCGATTGCAACGGTATGCGTACTTTTCCCCTAGGCCGTTCTAGTTATTCGTTTCGAGCATCAGAACTGCGAAAATTTTGAGTTTCTCAAGCGAGTCTTACTTCCAAACTGCCATATCTCGCGAACGGATTGACCAATCCGCAAAATTTCTGTTGCATCTGAAAGTAGAAACTCGCCCGATTACAACGGAATGCGTACTTTTCCCCTAGCCCGTTCTAGTTATTCGTTTCGAGCAACATAACTGCGAAAATTTTGAGTTTTTCAAGCGTTGCTTACCTCCAAACTGCCATATCTCGCGAACGGATTGACCAATCCGCAAAATTTCTGTTGCATCTGAAAGTAGAAACTCGCCCGATTACAACGGTATGCGTACTTTTCCCCTAGCCCGTTCTAGTTATTCGTTTCGAGCAACAGAACTGCGAAAATTTTGAGTTTTTCAAGCGTTGCTTACCTCCAAACTGCCATATCTCGCGAACGGATTGACCAATCCGCAAAATTTCTGTTGCATCTGAAAGTAGAAACTCGCCCGATTACAACGGTATGCGTACTTTTCCCCTAGGCCGTTCTAGATATTCGTTCCGAGCATCAGAACTGTGAAAATTTTGAGTTTCTCAAGCGTTTCTTACCTCCAAACTGCCATATCTCGCGAACGGATTGACCAATCCGCAAAATTTCTGTTGCATCTGATAGTAGAAAGTCGCCCGATTACAACGGTGTGCGTACTTTTCCCCTAGGCCGTTCTAGTTATTCGTTTCGATTATCAGAACTGCGAAAATTTTGAGTTTCTCGAGCGTTTCTTACATCCAAACTGCCATATCTCGCGAACGGATTGACCAATCCGCAAAATTTCTGTTGCATCTGAAAGTAGAAATTCGCCCGATAACAACTGTATGCGTACTTTTCCCCTAGCCCGTTCTAGTTATTCGTTTCGAGCATCAGAACTGCGAAAATTTTGAGTTTCTCGAGCGTTTCTTACATCCAAACTGCCATATCTCGCGAACGGATTGACCAATCCGCAAAATTTCTGTTGCATCTGAAAGTAGAAATTCGCCCGATAACAACTGTATGCGTACTTTTCCCCTAGCCCGTTCTAGTTATTCGTTTCGAGCAGCAGAACTGCGAAAATTTTGAGTTTCTCAAGCGTTGCTTACCTCCAAACTGCCATATCTCGCGAACGGATTGACCAATCCGCAAAATTTCTGTTGCATCTGAAAGTAGAAACTCGCCCGGTTACAACGGTGTGCGTACTTTTCCCCTAGGCCGTTCTAGTTATGCTTGTCGAGCATCAGAACTGCGAAAATTTTGAGTTTCTCAAGCGTTTCTTACCTCCAAACTGCCATATCTCGCGAACGGATTGACCAATCCGCAAAATTTCTGTTGCATCTGAAAGTAGAAACTCGCCCGATTGAAACGGTATGCGTACTTTTCCCCTAGGCCGTTCTAGTTATTCGTTTCGAGCATCAGAACTGCGAAAATTTTGAGTTTCTCAAGCGAGTCTTACTTCCAAACTGCCATATCTCGCGAACGGATTGACCAATCCGCAAAATTTCTGTTGCATCTGAAGGTAGAAACTCGCCCGATTACAACGGTATGCGTACTTTTCCCCTAGGCCGTTCTAGTTATTCGTTTCGAGCATCAGAACTGCGAAAATTTTGAGTTTCTCAATCGTTTCTCACCTACAAACTGCCACATCTCGCGAACGGATTGTCCAATCCGCAAAATTTCTGATGCATCTGAAAGTAGAAACTCGCCCGATTACAACGGTGTGCGTACTTTTCCCCTGGGCCGTTCTAGTTATGCTTGTCGAGCATGAGAACTGCGAAAATTTTGAGTTTCTCGAGCGTTTCTTACATCCAAACTGCCATATCTCGCGAACGGATTGACCAATCCGCAAAATTTCTGTTGCATCTGAAGGTAGAAACTCGGCCGATTACAACGGTGTGCGTACTTTTCCCCTGGGCCGTTCTAGTTATGCTTGTCGAGCATGAGAACTGCGAAAATTTTGAGTTTCTCGAGCGTTTCTTACCTCCAAACTGCCATATCTCGCGAACGGATTGACCAATCCGCAAAATTTCTGTTGCATCTGAATGTAGAAACTCGCCCGATTACAACACTATGCGTACTTTTCCCCTAGGCCGTTCTAGTTATTCGTTTCGAGCATCAGAACTGCGAAAATTTTGAGTTTCTCAAGCGTTTCTTACACCCAAACTGCCATATCTCGCGAACGGATTGACCAATCCGCAAAATTTCTGTTGCATCTGAAAGTAGAAACTCGCCCGATTGCAACGGTATGCTTACTTTTCCCCTAGGCCGTTCTAGTTATTCGTTTCGAGCATCAGAACTGCGAAAATTTTGAGTTTCTCAAGCGAGTCTTACTTCCAAACTGCCATATCTCGCGAACGGATTGACCAATCCGCAAAATTTCTGTTGCATCTGAAAGAAGAAACTCGCCCGATTACAACGGTATGCGTACTTTTCCCCTAGCCCGTTCTAGTTATTCGTTTCGAGCAACAGAACTGCGAAAATTTTGAGTTTCTCAAGCGTTGCTTACCTCCAAACTGCCATATCTCGCGAACGGATTGACCAATCCGCAAAATTTCTGTTGCATCTGAAAGTAGAAACTAGCCCGATTACAACGGTCTGCGTACTTTTCCCCTAGGCCGTTCTAGTTATGCTTGTCGAGCATCAGAACTGCGAAAATTTTGAGTTTCTCAAGCGTTTCTTACCTCCAAACTGCCATATCTCGCGAACGGATTGACCAATCCGCAAAATTTCTGTTGCATCTGAAAGTAGAAACTCGCCCGATTGAAACGGTATGCGTACTTTTCCCCTAGGCCGTTCTAGTTATTCGTTTCGAGCATCAGAACTGCGAAAATTTTGAGTTTCTCAAGCGAGTCTTACTTCCAAACTGCCATATCTCGCTAACGGATTGACCAATCCGCAAAATTTCTGTTGCATCTGAAGGTAGAAACTCGCCCGATTACAACGGTATGCGTACTTTTCCCCTAGGCCGTTCTAGTTATTCGTTTCGAGCATCAGAACTGCGAAAATTTTGAGTTTCTCAATCGTTTCTCACCTACAAACTGCCACATCTCGCGAACGGATTGTCCAATCCGCAAAATTTCTGATGCATCTGAAAGTAGAAACTCGCCCGATTACAACGGTGTGCGTACTTTTCCCCTAGGCCGTTCTAGTTATTCGTTTCGAGCATCAGAACTGCGAAAATTTTGAGTTTCTCAAGCGTTTCTCACGTACAAACTGCCACATCTCGCGAACGGATTGACCAATGCGCAAAATTTCTGTTGCATCTGAAAGTAGAAACTCGCCCGATTACAACAGTATGCGTACTTTTCCCCTAGGCCGTTCTAGTTATTCGTTTCGAGCATCAGAACTGTGAAAATTTTGAGTTTCTCAAGCGTTTCTTACCTCCAAACTGCCATATCTCGCGAACGGATTGACCAATCCGCAAAATTTCTGTTGCATCTGATAGTAGAAAGTCGCCCGATTACAACGGTGTGCGTACTTTTCCCCTAGGCCGTTCTAGTTATTCGTTTCGAGCATCAGAACTGCGAAAATTTTGAGTTTCTCGAGCGTTTCTTACATCCAAACTGCCATATCTCGCGAACGGATTGACCAATCCGCAAAATTTCTGTTGCATCTGAAAGTAGAAATTCGCCCGATAACAACTGTATGCGTACTTTTCCCCTAGCCCGTTCTAGTTATTCGTTTCGAGCATCAGAACTGCGAAAATTTTGAGTTTCTCGAGCGTTTCTTACATCCAAACTGCCATATCTCGCGAACGGATTGACCAATCCGCAAAATTTCTGTTGCATCTGAAAGTAGAAATTCGCCCGATAACAACTGTATGCGTACTTTTCCCCTAGCCCGTTCTAGTTATTCGTTTCGAGCAGCAGAACTGCGAAAATTTTGAGTTTCTCAAGCGTTGCTTACCTCCAAACTGCCATATCTCGCGAACGGATTGACCAATCCGCAAAATTTCTGTTGCATCTGAAAGTAGAAACTCGCCCGATTACAACGGTGTGCGTACTTTTCCCCTAGGCCGTTCTAGTTATGCTTGTCGAGCATCAGAACTGCGAAAATTTTGAGTTTCTCAAGCGTTTCTTACCTCCAAACTGCCATATCTCGCGAACGGATTGACCAATCCGCAAAATTTCTGTTGCATCTGAAAGTAGAAACTCGCCCGATTGAAACGGTATGCGTACTTTTCCCCTAGGCCGTTCTAGTTATTCGTTTCGAGCATCAGAACTGCGAAAATTTTGAGTTTCTCAAGCGAGTCTTACTTCCAAACTGCCATATCTCGCGAACGGATTGACCAATCCGCAAAATTTCTGTTGCATCTGAAGGTAGAAACTCGCCCGATTACAACGGTATGCGTACTTTTCCCCTAGGCCGTTCTAGTTATTCGTTTCGAGCATCAGAACTGCGAAAATTTTGAGTTTCTCAATCGTTTCTCACCTACAAACTGCCACATCTCGCGAACGGATTGTCCAATCCGCAAAATTTCTGATGCATCTGAAAGTAGAAACTCGCCCGATTACAACGGTGTGCGTACTTTTCCCCTGGGCCGTTCTAGTTATGCTTGTCGAGCATGAGAACTGCGAAAATTTTGAGTTTCTCGAGCGTTTCTTACATCCAAACTGCCATATCTCGCGAACGGATTGACCAATCCGCAAAATTTCTGTTGCATCTGAAGGTAGAAACTCGGCCGATTACAACGGTGTGCGTACTTTTCCCCTGGGCCGTTCTAGTTATGCTTGTCGAGCATGAGAACTGCGAAAATTTTGAGTTTCTCGAGCGTTTCTTACCTCCAAACTGCCATATCTCGCGAACGGATTGACCAATCCGCAAAATTTCTGTTGCATCTGAATGTAGAAACTCGCCCGATTACAACACTATGCGTACTTTTCCCCTAGGCCGTTCTAGTTATTCGTTTCGAGCATCAGAACTGCGAAAATTTTGAGTTTCTCAAGCGTTTCTTACACCCAAACTGCCATATCTCGCGAACGGATTGACCAATCCGCAAAATTTCTGTTGCATCTGAAAGTAGAAACTCGCCCGATTGCAACGGTATGCTTACTTTTCCCCTAGGCCGTTCTAGTTATTCGTTTCGAGCATCAAAACTGCGAAAATTTTGAGTTTCTCAAGCGAGTCTTACTTCCAAACTGCCATATCTCGCGAACGGATTGACCAATCCGCAAAATTTCTGTTGCATCTGAAAGAAGAAACTCGCCCGATTACAACGGTATGCGTACTTTTCCCCTAGCCCGTTCTAGTTATTCGTTTCGAGCAACAGAACTGCGAAAATTTTGAGTTTCTCAAGCGTTGCTTACCTCCAAACTGCCATATCTCGCGAACGGATTGACCAATCCGCAAAATTTCTGTTGCATCTGAAAGTAGAAACTAGCCCGATTACAACGGTGTGCGTACTTTTCCCCTAGGCCGTTCTAGTTATGCTTGTCGAGCATCAGAACTGCGAAAATTTTGAGTTTCTCAAGCGTTTCTTACCTCCAAACTGCCATATCTCGCGAACGGATTGACCAATCCGCAAAATTTCTGTTGCATCTGAAAGTAGAAACTCGCCCGATTGAAACGGTATGCGTACTTTTCCCCTAGGCCGTTCTAGTTATTCGTTTCGAGCATCAGAACTGCGAAAATTTTGAGTTTCTCAAGCGAGTCTTACTTCCAAACTGCCATATCTCGCTAACGGATTGACCAATCCGCAAAATTTCTGTTGCATCTGAAGGTAGAAACTCGCCCGATTACAACGGTATGCGTACTTTTCCCCTAGGCCGTTCTAGTTATTCGTTTCGAGCATCAGAACTGCGAAAATTTTGAGTTTCTCAATCGTTTCTCACCTACAAACTGCCACATCTCGCGAACGGATTGTCCAATCCGCAAAATTTCTGATGCATCTGAAAGTAGAAACTCGCCCGATTACAACGGTGTGCGTACTTTTCCCCTAGGCCGTTCTAGTTATTCGTTTCGAGCATCAGAACTGCGAAAATTTTGAGTTTCTCAAGCGTTTCTCACGTACAAACTGCCACATCTCGCGAACGGATTGACCAATCCGCAAAATTTCTGTTGCATCTGAAAGTAGAAACTCGCCCGATTACAACGGTATGCGTACTTTTCCCCTAGGCCGTTCTAGTTATTCGTTTCGAGCATCAGAACTGTGAAAATTTTGAGTTTCTCAAGCGTTTCTTACCTCCAAACTGCCATATCTCGCGAACGGATTGACCAATCCGCAAAATTTCTGTTGCATCTGAAAGTAGAAACTCGCCCGATTACAACGGTGTGCGTACTTTTCCCCTAGGCCGTTCTAGTTATTCGTTTCGAGCATCAGAACTGCGAAAATTTTTGAGTTTCTCGAGCGTTTCTTACATCCAAACTGCCATATCTCGCGAACGGATTGACCAATCCGCAAAATTTCTGTTGCATCTGAAAGTAGAAATTCGCCCGATTACAACTGTATGCGTACTTTTCCCCTATCCCGTTCTAGTTATTCGTCTCGAGCAACAGAACTGCGAAAATTTTGAGTTTCTCAAGCGTTGCTTACCTCCAAACTGCCATATCTCGCGAACGGATTGACCAATCCGCAAAATTTCTGTTGCATCTGAAAGTAGAAACTCGCACGATTACAACGGTGTGCGTACTTTTCCCCTAGGCCGTTCTAGTTATACTTGTCGAGCATCAGAACTGCGAAAATTTTGAGTTTCTCAAGCGTTTCTTACCTCCAAACTACCATATCTCGCGAACGGATTGACCAATCCGCAAAATTTCTGTTGCATCTGAAAGTAGAAACTCGCCCGATTGCAACGGTATGCGTACTTTTCCCCTAGGCCGTTCTAGTTATTCGTTTCGAGCATCAGAACTGCGAAAATTTTGAGTTTCTCAAGCGAGTCTTACTTCCAAACTGCCATATCTCGCGAACGGATTGACCAATCCGCAAAATTTCTGTTGCATCTGAAAGTAGAAACTCGCCCGATTACAGCGGTATGCGTACTTTTCCCCTAGCCCGTTCTAGTTATTCGTTTCGAGCAACAGAACTGCGAAAATTTTGAGTTTTTCAAGCGTTGCTTACCTCCAAACTGCCATATCTCCCGAACGGATTGACCAATCCGCAAAATTTCTGTTGCATCTGAAAGTAGAAACTCGCCCGATTACAACGGTATGCGTACTTTTCCCCTAGCCCGTTCTAGTTATTCGTTTCGAGCAACAGAACTGCGAAAATTTTGAGTTTTTCAAGCGTTGCTTACCTTCAAACTGCCATATCTCGCGAAAGGATTGACCAATCCGCAAAATTTCTGTTGCATGTGAAAGTTGAAACTCGCCCGATTACAGCGGTGTGCGTACTTTTCCCCTAGGCCGTTCTAGTTATGCTTGTCGAGCATCAGAACTGCGAAAATTTTGAGTTTCTCGAGCGTTTCTTACCTCCAAACTGCCATATCTCGCGAACGGATTGACCAATCCGCAAAATTTCTGTTGCATCTGAAAGTAGAAACTCCCCCGACTACAACACTATGCGTACTTTTCCCCTAGGCCGTTCTAGTTATTCGTTTCGAGCATCAGAACTGCGAAAATTTTGAGTTTCTCAAGCGTTTCTTACTTCCAAACTGCCATAACTCGCGAACGGATTGACCAATCCGCAAAATTTCTGTTGCATCTGAAAGTAGAAACTCGCCCGATTACAACGATATGCGTACTTTTCCCCTAGCCCGTTCTAGTTATTCGTTTCGGGCAACAGAACTGCGAAAATTTTGAGTTTTTCAAGCGTTGCTTACCTCCAAACTGCCATATCTCGCGAACCGATTGACCAATCCGCAAAATTTCTGTTGCATCTGAAGGTAGAAACTCGCCCGATTACAACGGTGTGCGTACTTTTCCCCTAGCCCATTCTAGTTATTCGTTTCGAGCAACAGAACTGCGAAAATTTTGAGTTTTTCAAGCGTTGCTTACACCCAAACTGCCATATCTCGCGAACGGATTGACCAATCCGCAAAATTTCTGTTGCATCAGAAAGTAGAAATTCGCCCGATTACAACGGTATGCGTACTTTTCCCCTAGCCCGTTCTAGTTATTCGTTTCGAGCAACAGAACTGCGAAAATTTTGAGTTTTTCAAGCGTTGCTTACCTCCAAACTGCCATATCTCGCGAACGGATTGACAAATCCGCAAAATTTCTGTTGCATCTGAAAGTAGAAACTCGCCCGATTACAATACTATGCGTACTTTTCCCCTAGGCCGTTCTAGTTATTCGTTTCGAGCATCAGAACTGCGAAAATTTTGAGTTTCTCAAGCGTTGCTTACCTCCAAACTGCCATATCTCGCGAACGGATTGACCAATCCGCAAAATTTCTGTTGCATCTGAAAGTAGAAACTCGCCCGATTACAACACTATGCGTACTTTTCCCCTAGCCCGTTCTAGTTATTCGTTTCGAGCATCAGAACTGCGAAAATTTTGAGTTTCTCAAGCGTTGCTTACCTCCAAACTGCCATATCTCGCGAACGGATTGACCAGTCCGCAAAATTTCTGTTGCATCTGAACGTAGAAACTCGCCCGATTACAACGGTGTGCGTACTTTTCCCCTAGGCCGTTCTAGTTATGCTTGTCGAGCATCAGAACTGCGAAAATTTTGAGCTTCTCGAGCGTTTCTTACCTCCAAACTGCCATATCTCGTGAACGTATTGACCAATCCGCAAAATTTCTGTTGCATCTGAAAGTAGAAACTCCCCCGACTACAACACTATGCGTACTTTTCCCCTAG
Organism: Ptiloglossa arizonensis; assembly: GCF_051014685.1. NCBI lineage: Eukaryota > Metazoa > Arthropoda > Insecta > Hymenoptera > Colletidae > Ptiloglossa > Ptiloglossa arizonensis. The sequence goes on from NW_027478503.1 coordinate 49,304, forward strand.
GCCGTTCTAGTTATTCGTTTCGAGCATCAGAACTGCGAAAATTTTGAGTTTCTCAAGCGTTTCTTACTTCCAAACTGCCATATCTCGCGAACGGATTGACCAATCCGCAAAATTTCTGTTGCATCTGAAAGTATAAACTCGCCCGATTACAACACTGTGCGTACTTTTCCCGTAGGCCGTTCTAGTTATTCGTTTCGAGCATCAGAACTGCGAAAATTTTGAGTTTCTCAAGCGTTTCTTACCTCCAAACTGCCATAACTCGCGAACGGATTGACCAATCCGCAAAATTTCTGTTGCATCTGAAAGTAGAAACTCGCCCGATTACAACGGTGTGCGTACTTTTCCGCTAGCCCGTTCTAGTTATTCGTTTCGAGCAACAGAACTGCGAAAATTTTGAGTTTTTCAAGCGTTGCTTACACCCAAACTGCCATATCTCGCGAAGGGATTGACCAATCCGCAAAATTTCTGTTGCATCAGAAAGTAGAAATTCGCCCGATTACAACGGTATGAGTACTTTTCCCCTAGCCCGTTCTAGTTATTCGTTTCGAGCAACAGAACTGCGAAAATTTTGAGTTTTTCAAGCGTTGCTTACCTCCAAACTGCCATATCTCGCGAACGGATTGACCAATCCGCAAAATTTCTGTTGCATCTGAAAGTAGAAACTCGCCCGATTACAACGGTGTGCGTACTTTTCCCCTAGCCCGTTCTAGTTATTCGTTTCGAGCAACAGAACTGCGAAAATTTTGAGTTTTTCAAGCGTTGCTTACCTCCAAACTGCCATATCTCGCGAACGGATTGACCAATCCGCAAAATTTCTGTTGCATCAGAAAGTAGAAACTCGCCCGATTACAACGGTATGCGTACTTTTCCCCTAGCCCGTTCTAGTTATTCGTTTCGGGCAACAGAACTGCGAAAATTTTGAGTTTTTCAAGCGTTTCTTACCTCCAAACTGCCATATCTCGCGAACGGATTGACCAATCCGCAAAATTTCTGTTGCATCTGAAAGTAGAAACTCGCCCGATTACAACGGTGTGCGTACTTTTCCCCTAGGCCGTTCTAGTTATGCTTGTCGAGCATCAGATCTGCGAAAATTTTGAGTTTCTCGAGCGTTTCTTACCTCCAAACTGCCATATCTCGCGAACGGATTGACCAATCCGCAAAATTTCTGTTGCATCTGAAAGTAGAAACTCCCCCGACTACAACACTATGCGTACTTTTCCCCTAGGCCGTTCTAGTTATTCGTTTCGAGCATCAGAACTGCGAAAATTTTGAGTTTCTCAAGCGTTTCTTACTTCCAAACTGCCATATCTCGCGAACGGATTGACCAGTCCGCAAAATTTCTGTTGCATCTGAAAGTAGAAACTCGCCCGATTACAACACTATGCGTACTTTTCCCGTAGGCCGTTCTAGTTATTCGTTTCGACCAACAGAACTGCGAAAATTTTGAGTTTCTCAAGCGTTGCGTACCTCCAAACTGCCATATCTCGCGAACGGATTGACCAATCCGCAAAATTTCTGTTGCATCTGAAAGTAGAAACTCGCCCGATTACAACACTATGCGTACTTTTCCCCTAGGCCGTTCTAGTTATGATTGTCGAGCATCAGAACTGCGAAAATTTTGAGTTTCTCAAGTGTTTCTTACATCCAAACTGCCATATCTCGCGCACGGATTGACAAATCCGCAAAATTTCTGTTGCATCTGAAAGTAGAAACTCGCCCGATTACAATACTATGCGTACTTTTCCCCTAGGCCGTTCTAGTTATTCGTTTCGAGCAGCAGAACTGCGAAAATTTTGAGTTTCTCAAGCGTTTCTTACCTCCAAACTGCCATAACTCGCGAACGGATTCACCAATCCGCAAAATTTCTGTTGCATCTGAAAGTAGAAACTCGCCCGATTACAACACTATGCGTACTTTTCCCCTAGGCCGTTCTAGTTATTCGTTTCGAGCATCAGAACTGCGAAAATTTTGAGTTTTTCAAGCGTTGCTTACCTCCAAACTGCCATATCTCGCGAACGGATTGACCAATCCGCAAAATTTCTGTTGCATCAGAAAGTAGAAACTCGCCCGATTACAACGGTATGCGTACTTTTCCCCTAGCCCGTTCTAGTTATTCGTTTCGGGCAACAGAACTGCGAAAATTTTGAGTTTTTCAAGCGTTTCTTACCTCCAAACTGCCATATCTCGCGAACGGATTGACCAATCCGCAAAATTTCTGTTGCATCTGAAAGTAGAAACTCGCCCGATTACAACGGTGTGCGTACTTTTCCCCTAGGCCGTTCTAGTTATGCTTGTCGAGCATCAGATCTGCGAAAATTTTGAGTTTCTCGAGCGTTTCTTACCTCCAAACTGCCATATCTCGCGAACGGATTGACCAATCCGCAAAATTTCTGTTGCATCTGAAAGTAGAAACTCCCCCGACTACAACACTATGCGTACTTTTCCCCTAGGCCGTTCTAGTTATTCGTTTCGAGCATCAGAACTGCGAAAATTTTGAGTTTCTCAAGCGTTTCTTACTTCCAAACTGCCATATCTCGCGAACGGATTGACCAGTCCGCAAAATTTCTGTTGCATCTGAAAGTAGAAACTCGCCCGATTACAACACTATGCGTACTTTTCCCGTAGGCCGTTCTAGTTATTCGTTTCGACCAACAGAACTGCGAAAATTTTGAGTTTCTCAAGCGTTGCGTACCTCCAAACTGCCATATCTCGCGAACGGATTGACCAATCCGCAAAATTTCTGTTGCATCTGAAAGTAGAAACTCGCCCGATTACAACACTATGCGTACTTTTCCCCTAGGCCGTTCTAGTTATGATTGTCGAGCATCAGAACTGCGAAAATTTTGAGTTTCTCAAGTGTTTCTTACATCCAAACTGCCATATCTCGCGCACGGATTGACAAATCCGCAAAATTTCTGTTGCATCTGAAAGTAGAAACTCGCCCGATTACAATACTATGCGTACTTTTCCCCTAGGCCGTTCTAGTTATTCGTTTCGAGCAGCAGAACTGCGAAAATTTTGAGTTTCTCAAGCGTTTCTTACCTCCAAACTGCCATAACTCGCGAACGGATTCACCAATCCGCAAAATTTCTGTTGCATCTGAAAGTAGAAACTCGCCCGATTACAACACTATGCGTACTTTTCCCCTAGGCCGTTCTAGTTATTCGTTTCGAGCATCAGAACTGCGAAAATTTTGAGTTTCTCAAGCGTTGCTTACCTCCAAACTGCCATATCTCGCGAACCGATTGACCAATCCGCAAAATTTCTGTTGCATCTGAAAGTAGAAACTCGCCCGATTACAACGGTGTGCGTCCTTTTCCCCTAGCCCGTTCTAGTTATTCGTTTCGAGCAACAGAACTGCGAAAATTTTGAGTTTTTCAAGCGTTGCTTACCTCCAAACTGCCATATCTCCCGAACGGATTGACCAATCCGCAAAATTTCTGTTGCATCTGAAAGTAGAAACTCGCCCGATTACAACGGTATGCGTACTTTTCCCCTAGCCCGTTCTAGTTATTCGTTTCGAGCAACAGAACTGCGAAAATTTTGAGTTTTTCAAGCGTTGCTTACCTTCAAACTGCCATATCTCGCGAACGGATTGACCAATCCGCAAAATTTCTGTTGCATGTGAAAGTTGAAACTCGCCCGATTACAGCGGTGTGCGTACTTTTCCCCTAGGCCGTTCTAGTTATGCTTGTCGAGCATCAGAACTGCGAAAATTTTGAGTTTCTCGAGCGTTGCTTACCTCCAAACTGCCATATCTCGCGAACCGATTGACCAATCCGCAAAATTTCTGTTGCATCTGAAAGTAGAAACTAGCCCGATTACAACGGTGTGCGTACTTTTCCCCTAGCCCGTTCTAGTTATTCGTTTCAAGCAACAGAACTGCGAAAATTTTGAGTTTTTCAAGCGTTGCTTACCTCCAAACTGCCATATCTCCCGAACGGATTGACCAATCCGCAAAATTTCTGTTGCATCTGAAAGTAGAAACTCGCCCGATTACAACGGTATGCGTACTTTTCCCCTAGCCCGTTCTAGTTATTCGTTTCGAGCAACAGAACTGCGAAAATTTTGAGTTTCTCAAGCGTTTCTTACCTCCAAACTGCCATATCTCGCGAACGGATTGACCAATCCGCAAAATTTCTGTTGCATCTGAAAGTAGAAACTCGCCCGATTACAACGGTGTGCGTACTTTTCCCCTAGCCCGTTCTAGTTATTCGTTTCGAGCAACAGAACTGCGAAAATTTTGAGTTTTTCAAGCGTTGCTTACCTACAAACTGCCATATCTCGCGAACGGATTGACCAATCCGCAAAATTTCTGTTGCATCAGAAAGTAGAAACTCGCCCGATTACAACGGTATGCGTACTTTTCCCCTAGCCCGTTCTAGTTATTCGTTTCGGGCAACAGAACTGCGAAAATTTTGAGTTTTTCAAGCGTTTCTTACCTCCAAACTGCCATATCTCGCGAACGGATTGACCAATCCGCAAAATTTCTGTTGCATCTGAAAGTAGAAACTCGCCCGATTACAACGGTGTGCGTACTTTTCCCCTAGGCCGTTCTAGTTATGCTTGTCGAGCATCAGATCTGCGAAAATTTTGAGTTTCTCGAGCGTTTCTTACCTCCAAACTGCCATATCTCGCGAACGGATTGACCAATCCGCAAAATTTCTGTTGCATCTGAAAGTAGAAACTCCCCCGACTACAACACTATGCGTACTTTTCCCCTAGGCCGTTCTAGTTATTCGTTTCGAGCATCAGAACTGCGAAAATTTTGAGTTTCTCAAGCGTTTCTTACTTCCAAACTGCCATATCTCGCGAACGGATTGACCAGTCCGCAAAATTTCTGTTGCATCTGAAAGTAGAAACTCGCCCGATTACAACACTATGCGTACTTTTCCCGTAGGCCGTTCTAGTTATTCGTTTCGACCAACAGAACTGCGAAAATTTTGAGTTTCTCAAGCGTTGCGTACCTCCAAACTGCCATATCTCGCGAACGGATTGACCAATCCGCAAAATTTCTGTTGCATCTGAAAGTAGAAACTCGCCCGATTACAACACTATGCGTACTTTTCCCCTAGGCCGTTCTAGTTATGATTGTCGAGCATCAGAACTGCGAAAATTTTGAGTTTCTCAAGTGTTTCTTACATCCAAACTGCCATATCTCGCGCACGGATTGACAAATCCGCAAAATTTCTGTTGCATCTGAAAGTAGAAACTCGCCCGATTACAATACTATGCGTACTTTTCCCCTAGGCCGTTCTAGTTATTCGTTTCGAGCAGCAGAACTGCGAAAATTTTGAGTTTCTCAAGCGTTTCTTACCTCCAAACTGCCATAACTCGCGAACGGATTCCCCAATCCGCAAAATTTCTGTTGCATCTGAAAGTAGAAACTCGCCCGATTACAACACTATGCGTACTTTTCCCCTAGGCCGTTCTAGTTATTCGTTTCGAGCATCAGAACTGCGAAAATTTTGAGTTTCTCAAGCGTTGCTTACCTCCAAACTGCCATATCTCGCGAACCGATTGACCAATCCGCAAAATTTCTGTTGCATCTGAAAGTAGAAACTCGCCCGATTACAACGGTGTGCGTACTTTTCCCCTAGCCCGTTCTAGTTATTCGTTTCGAGCAACAGAGCTGCGAAAATTTTGAGTTTTTCAAGCGTTGCTTACCTCCAAACTGCCATATCTCCCGAACGGATTGACCAATCCGCAAAATTTCTGTTGCATCTGAAAGTAGAAACTCGCCCGATTACAACGGTATGCGTACTTTTCCCCTAGCCCGTTCTAGTTATTCGTTTCGAGCAACAGAACTGCGAAAATTTTGAGTTTTTCAAGCGTTGCTTACCTTCAAACTGCCATATCTCGCGAACGGATTGACCAATCCGCAAAATTTCTGTTGCATGTGAAAGTTGAAACTCGCCCGATTACAGCGGTGTGCGTACTTTTCCCCTAGGCCGTTCTAGTTATGCTTGTCGAGCATCAGAACTGCGAAAATTTTGAGTTTCTCGAGCGTTGCTTACCTCCAAACTGCCATATCTCGCGAACCGATTGACCAATCCGCAAAATTTCTGTTGCATCTGAAAGTAGAAACTCGCCCGATTACAAAGGTGTGCGTACTTTTCCCCTAGCCCGTTCTAGTTATTCGTTTCGAGCAACAGAACTGCGAAAATTTTGAGTTTTTCAAGCGTTGCTTACCTCCAAACTGCCATATCTCCCGAACGGATTGACCAATCCGCAAAATTTCTGTTGCATCTGAAAGTAGAAACTCGCCCGATTACAACGGTATGCGTACTTTTCCCCTAGCCCGTTCTAGTTATTCGTTTCGAGCAACAGAACTGCGAAAATTTTGAGTTTCTCAAGCGTTTCTTACCTCCAAACTGCCATATCTCGCGAACGGATTGACCAATCCGCAAAATTTCTGTTGCATCTGAAAGTAGAAATTCGCCCGATTACAACTGTATGCGTACTTTTCCCCTATCCCGTTCTAGTTATTCGTTTCGAGCAACAGAACTGCGAAAATTTTGAGTTTCTCAAGCGTTGCTTACCTCCAAACTGCCATATCTCGCGAACGGATTGACCAATCCGCAAAATTTCTGTTGCATCTGAAAGTAGAAACTCGCACGATTACAACGGTGTGCGTACTTTTCCCCTAGGCCGTTCTAGTTATGCTTGTCGAGCATCAGAACTGCGAAAATTTTGAGTTTCTCAAGCGTTTCTTACCTCCAAACTACCATATCTCGCGAACGGATTGACCAATCCGCAAAATTTTTGTTGCATCTGAAAGTAGAAACTCGCCCGATTGCAACGGTATGCGTACTTTTCCCCTAGGCCGTTCTAGTTATTCGTTTCGAGCATCAGAACTGCGAAAATTTTGAGTTTCTCAAGCGAGTCTTACTTCCAAACTGCCATATCTCGCGAACGGATTGACCAATCCGCAAAATTTCTGTTGCATCTGAAAGTAGAAACTCGCCCGATTACAGCGGTATGCGTACTTTTCCCCTAGCCCGTTCTAGTTATTCGTTTCGAGCAACAGAACTGCGAAAATTTTGAGTTTTTCAAGCGTTGCTTACCTCCAAACTGCCATATCTCCCGAACGGATTGACCAATCCGCAAAATTTCTGTTGCATCTGAAAGTAGAAACTCGCCCGATTACAACGGTATGCGTACTTTTCCCCTAGCCCGTTCTAGTTATTCGTTTCGAGCAACAGAACTGCGAAAATTTTGAGTTTTTCAAGCGTTGCTTACCTTCAAACTGCCATATCTCGCGAACGGATTGACCAATCCGCAAAATTTCTGTTGCATGTGAAAGTTGAAACTCGCCCGATTACAGCGGTGTGCGTACTTTTCCCCTAGGCCGTTCTAGTTATGCTTGTCGAGCATCAGAACTGCGAAAATTTTGAGTTTCTCGAGCGTTTCTTACCTCCAAACTGCCATATCTCGCGAACGGATTGAACAATCCGCAAAATTTCTGTTGCATCTGAAAGTAGAAACTCCCCCGACTACAACACTATGCGTACTTTTCCCCTAGGCCGTTCTAGTTATTCGTTTCGAGCATCAGAACTGCGAAAATTTTGAGTTTCTCAAGCGTTTCTTACTTCCAAACTGCCATAACTCGCGAACGGATTGACCAATCCGCAAAATTTCTGTTGCATCTGAAAGTAGAAACTCGCCCGATTACAACGATATGCGTACTTTTCCCCTAGCCCGTTCTAGTTATTCGTTTCGGGCAACAGAACTGCGAAAATTTTGAGTTTTTCAAGCGTTGCTTACCTCCAAACTGCCATATCTCGCGAACCGATTGACCAATCCGCAAAATTTCTGTTGCATCTGAAAGTAGAAACTCGCCCGATTACAACGGTGTGCGTACTTTTCCCCTAGCCCGTTCTAGTTATTCGTTTCGAGCAACAGAACTGCGAAAATTTTGAGTTTTTCAAGCGTTGCTTACACCCAAACTGCCATATCTCGCGAACGGATTGACCAATCCGCAAAATTTCTGTTGCATCAGAAAGTAGAAATTCGCCCGATTACAACGGTATGCGTACTTTTCCCCTAGCCCGTTCTAGTTATTCGTTTCGAGCAACAGAACTGCGAAAATTTCGAGTTTTTCAAGCGTTGCTTACCTCCAAACTGCCATATCTCGCGAACGGATTGACCAATCCGCAAAATTTCTGTTGCATCTGAAAGTAGAAACTCGCCCGATTACAACGGTGTGCGTACTTTTCACCTAGGCCGTTCTAGTTATGCTTGTCGAGCATCAGAACTGCGAAAATTTTGAGTTTCTCAAGCGTTTCTTACTTCCAAACTGCCATATCTCGCGAACGGATTGACAAATCCGCAAAATTTCTGTTGCATCTGAAAGTAGAAACTCGCCCGATTACAATACTATGCGTACTTTTCCCCTAGGCCGTTCTAGTTATTCGTTTCGAGCATCAGAACTGCGAAAATTTTGAGTTTCTCAAGCGTTTCTTACCTCCAAACTGCCATAACTCGCGAACGGATTCACCAATCCGCAAAATTTCTGTTGCATCTGAAAGTAGAAACTCGCCCGATTACAACACTATGCGTACTTTTCCCCTAGGCCGTTCTAGTTATTCGTTTCGAGCATCAGAACTGCGAAAATTTTGAGTTTCTCAAGCGTTGCGTACCTCCAAACTGCCATATCTCGCGAACGGATTGACCAATCCGCAAAATTTCTGTTGCATCTGAAAGTAGAAACTCGCCCGATTACAACGGTGTGCGTACTTTTCCCCTAGGCCGTTCTAGTTATGCTTGTCGAGCATCAGAACTGCGAAAATTTTGAGTTTCTCGAGCGTTTCTTACCTCCAAACTGCCATATCTCGCGAACGTATTGACCAATCCGCAAAATTTCTGTTGCATCTGAAAGTAGAAACTCCCCCGACTACAACACTATGCGTACTTTTCCCCTAGGCCGTTCTAGTTATTCGTTTCGAGCATCAGAACTGCGAAAATTTTGAGTTTCTCAAGCGTTTCTTACTTCCAAACTGCCATATCTCGCGAACGGATTGACCAATCCGCAAAATTTCTGTTGCATCTGAAAGTATAAACTCGCCCGATTACAACACTGTGCGTACTTTTCCCGTAGGCCGTTCTAGTTATTCGTTTCGAGCATCAGAACTGCGAAAATTTTGAGTTTCTCAAGCGTTTCTTACCTCCAAACTGCCATAACTCGCGAACGGATTGACCAATCCGCAAAATTTCTGTTGCATCTGAAAGTAGAAACTCGCCCGATTACAACGGTGTGCGTACTTTTCCGCTAGCCCGTTCTAGTTATTCGTTTCGAGCAACAGAACTGCGAAAATTTTGAGTTTTTCAAGCGTTGCTTACACCCAAACTACCATATCTCGCGAACGGATTGACCAATCCGCAAAATTTCTGTTGCATCAGAAAGTAGAAATTCGCCCGATTACAAAGGTATGCGTACTTTTCCCCTAGCCCGTTCTAGTTATTCGTTTCGAGCAACAGAACTGCGAAAATTTTGAGTTTTTCAAGCGTTGCTTACCTCCAAACTGCCATATCTCGCGAACGGATTGACCAATCCGCAAAATTTCTGTTGCATCTGAAAGTAGAAACTCGCCCGATTACAACGGTGTGCGTACTTTTCCCCTAGCCCGTTCTAGTTATTCGTTTCGAGCAACAGAACTGCGAAAATTTTGAGTTTTTCAAGCGTTGCTTACCTCCAAACTGCCATATCTCGCGAACGGATTGACCAATCCGCAAAATTTCTGTTGCATCAGAAAGTAGAAACTCGCCCGATTACAACGGTATGCGTACTTTTCCCCTAGCCCGTTCTAGTTATTCGTTTCGGGCAACAGAACTGCGAAAATTTTGAGTTTTTCAAGCGTTTCTTACCTCCAAACTGCCATATCTCGCGAACGGATTGACCAATCCGCAAAATTTCTGTTGCATCTGAAAGTAGAAACTCGCCCGATTACAACACTATGCGTACTTTTCCCCTAGGCCGTCCTAGTTATGCTTGTCGAGCATCAGATCTGCGAAAATTTTGAGTTTCTCGAGCGTTTCTTACCTCCAAACTGCCATATCTCGCGAACGGATTGACCAATCCGCAAAATTTCTGTTGCATCTGAAAGTAGAAACTCCCCCGACTACAACACTATGCGTACTTTTCCCCTAGGCCTTTCTAGTTATTCATTTCGAGCATCAGAACTGCGAAAATTTTGAGTTTCTCAAGCGTTTCTTACTTCCAAACTGCCATATCTCGCGAACGGATTGACCAGTCCGCAAAATTTCTGTTGCATCTGAAAGTAGAAACTCGCCCGATTACAACACTATGCGTACTTTTCCCCTAGGCCGTTCTAGTTATGATTGTCGAGCATCAGAACTGCGAAAATTTTGAGTTTCTCAAGTGTTTCTTACATCCAAACTGCCATAACTCGCGAACGGATTGACCAATCCGCAAAATTTCTGTTGCATCTGAAAGTAGAAACTCGCCCGATTACAATACTATGCGTACTTTTCCCCTAGGCCGTTCTTGTTATTCGTTTCGAGCATCAGAACTGCGAAAATTTTGAGTTTCTCAAGCGTTTCTTACCTCCAAACTGCCATAACTCGCGAACGGATTCACCAATCCGCAAAATTTCTGTTGCATCTGAAAGTAGAAACTCGCCCGATTACAACACTATGCGTACTTTTCCCCTAGGCCGTTCTAGTTATTCGTTTCGAGCATCAGAACTGCGAAAATTTTGAGTTTCTCAAGCGTTGCTTACCTCCAAACTGCCATATCTCGCGAACCGATTGACCAATCCGCAAAATTTCTGTTGCATCTGAAAGTAGAAACTCGCCCGATTACAACGGTATGCGTACTTTTCCCCTAGCCCGTTCTAGTTATTCGTTTCGAGCAACAGAACTGCGAAAATTTTGAGTTTTTCAAGCGTTGCTTACCTTCAAACTGCCATATCTCGCGAACGGATTGACCAATCCGCAAAATTTCTGTTGCATGTGAAAGTTGAAACTCGCCCGATTACAGCGGTGTGCGTACTTTTCCCCTAGGCCGTTCTAGTTATGCTTGTCGAGCATCAGAACTGCGAAAATTTTGAGTTTCTCGAGCGTTTCTTACCTCCAAACTGCCATATCTCGCGAACGGATTGACCAATCCGCAAAATTTCTGTTGCATCTGAAAGTAGAAACTCCCCCGACTACAACACTATGCGTACTTTTCCCCTAGGCCGTTCTAGTTATTCGTTTCGAGCATCAGAACTGCGAAAATTTTGAGTTTCTCAAGCGTTTCTTACTTCCAAACTGCCATAACTCGCGAACGGATTGACCAATCCGCAAAATTTCTGTTGCATCTGAAAGTAGAAACTCGCCCGATTACAACGATATGCGTACTTTTCCCCTAGCCCGTTCTAGTTATTCGTTTCGGGCAACAGAACTGCGAAAATTTTGAGTTTTTCAAGCGTTGCTTACCTCCAAACTGCCATATCTCGCGAACCGATTGACCAATCCGCAAAATTTCTGTTGCATCTGAAAGTAGAAACTCGCCCGATTACAACGGTGTGCGTACTTTTCCCCTAGCCCGTTCTAGTTATTCGTTTCGAGCAACAGAACTGCGAAAATTTTGAGTTTTTCAAGCGTTGCTTACACCCAAACTGCCATATCTCGCGAACGGATTGACCAATCCGCAAAATTTCTGTTGCATCAGAAAGTAGAAATTCGCCCGATTACAACGGTATGCGTACTTTTCCCCTAGCCCGTTCTAGTTATTCGTTTCGAGCAACAGAACTGCGAAAATTTTGAGTTTTTCAAGCGTTGCTTACCTCCAAACTGCCATATCTCGCGAACGGATTGACCAATCCGCAAAATTTCTGTTGCATCTGAAAGTAGAAACTCGCCCGATTACAACGGTGTGCGTACTTTTCACCTAGGCCGTTCTAGTTATGCTTGTCGAGCATCAGAACTGCGAAAATTTTGAGTTTCTCAAGCGTTTCTTACTTCCAAACTGCCATATCTCGCGAACGGATTGACAAATCCGCAAAATTTCTGTTGCATCTGAAAGTAGAAACTCGCCCGATTACAATACTATGCGTACTTTTCCCCTAGGCCGTTCTAGTTATTCGTTTCGAGCATCAGAACTGCGAAAATTTTGAGTTTCTCAAGCGTTTCTTACCTCCAAACTGCCATAACTCGCGAACGGATTCACCAATCCGCAAAATTTCTGTTGCATCTGAAAGTAGAAACTCGCCCGATTACAACACTATGCGTACTTTTCCCCTAGGCCGTTCTAGTTATTCGTTTCGAGCATCAGAACTGCGAAAATTTTGAGTTTCTCAAGCGTTGCTTACCTCCAAACTGCCATATCTCGCGAACGGATTGACCAATCCGCAAAATTTCTGTTGCATCTGAAAGTAGAAACTCGCCCGATTACAACGGTGTGCGTACTTTTCCCCTAGGCCGTTCTAGTTATGCTTGTCGAGCATCAGAACTGCGAAAATTTTGAGTTTCTCGAGCGTTTCTTACCTCCAAACTGCCATATCTCGCGAACGTATTGACCAATCCGCAAAATTTCTGTTGCATCTGAAAGTAGAAACTCCCCCGACTACAACACTATGCGTACTTTTCCCCTAGGCCGTTCTAGTTATTCGTTTCGAGCATCAGAACTGCGAAAATTTTGAGTTTCTCAAGCGTTTCTTACTTCCAAACTGCCATATCTCGCGAACGGATTGACCAATCCGCAAAATTTCTGTTGCATCTGAAAGTATAAACTCGCCCGATTACAACACTGTGCGTACTTTTCCCGTAGGCCGTTCTAGTTATTCGTTTCGAGCATCAGAACTGCGAAAATTTTGAGTTTCTCAAGCGTTTCTTACCTCCAAACTGCCATAACTCGCGAACGGATTGACCAATCCGCAAAATTTCTGTTGCATCTGAAAGTAGAAACTCGCCCGATTACAACGGTGTGCGTACTTTTCCGCTAGCCCGTTCTAGTTATTCGTTTCGAGCAACAGAACTGCGAAAATTTTGAGTTTTTCAAGCGTTGCTTACACCCAAACTGCCATATCTCGCGAACGGATTGACCAATCCGCAAAATTTCTGTTGCATCAGAAAGTAGAAATTCGCCCGATTACAACGGTATGCGTACTTTTCCCCTAGCCCGTTCTAGTGATTCGTTTCGAGCAACAGAACTGCGAAAATTTTGAGTTTTTCAAGCGTTGCTTACCTCCAAACTGCCATATCTCGCGAACGGATTGACCAATCCGCAAAATTTCTGTTGCATCAGAAAGTAGAAACTCGCCCGATTACAACGGTATGCGTACTTTTCCCCTAGCCCGTTCTAGTTATTCGTTTCGGGCAACAGAACTGCGAAAATTTTGAGTTTTTCAAGCGTTTCTTACCTCCAAACTGCCATATCTCGCGAACGGATTGACCAATCCGCAAAATTTCTGTTGCATCTGAAAGTAGAAACTCGCCCGATTACAACGGTGTGCGTACTTTTCCCCTAGGCCGTTCTAGTTATGCTTGTCGAGCATCAGATCTGCGAAAATTTTGAGTTTCTCGAGCGTTTCTTACCTCCAAACTGCCATATCTCGCGAACGGATTGACCAATCCGCAAAATTTCTGTTGCATCTGAAAGTAGAAACTCCCCCGACTACAACACTATGCGTACTTTTCCCCTAGGCCGTTCTAGTTATTCGTTTCGAGCATCAGAACTGCGAAAATTTTGAGTTTCTCAAGCGTTTCTTACTTCCAAACTGCCATATCTCGCGAACGGATTGACCAGTCCGCAAAATTTCTGTTGCATCTGAAAGTAGAAACTCGCCCGATTACAACACTATGCGTACTTTTCCCGTAGGCCGTTCTAGTTATTCGTTTCGACCAACAGAACTGCGAAAATTTTGAGTTTCTCAAGCGTTGCGTACCTCCAAACTGCCATATCTCGCGAACGGATTGACCAATCCGCAAAATTTCTGTTGCATCTGAAAGTAGAAACTCGCCCGATTACAACACTATGCGTACTTTTCCCCTAGGCCGTTCTAGTTATGATTGTCGAGCATCAGAACTGCGAAAATTTTGAGTTTCTCAAGTGTTTCTTACATCCAAACTGCCATATCTCGCGAACGGATTGACAAATCCGCAAAATTTCTGTTGCATCTGAAAGTAGAAACTCGCCCGATTACAATACTATGCGTACTTTTCCCCTAGGCCGTTCTAGTTATTCGTTTCGAGCATCAGAACTGCGAAAATTTTGAGTTTCTCAAGCGTTTCTTACCTCCAAACTGCCATAACTCGCGAACGGATTCACCAATCCGCAAAATTTCTGTTGCATCTGAAAGTAGAAACTCGCCCGATTACAACACTATGCGTACTTTTCCCCTAGGCCGTTCTAGTTATTCGTTTCGAGCATCAGAACTGCGAAAATTTTGAGTTTCTCAAGCGTTGCTTACCTCCAAACTGCCATATCTCGCGAACGGATTGACCAATCCGCAAAATTTCTGTTGCATCTGAAAGTAGAAACTCGCCCGATTACAACGGTGTGCGTACTTTTCCCCTAGGCCGTTCTAGTTATGCTTGTCGAGCATCAGAACTGCGAAAATTTTGAGTTTCTCGAGCGTTTCTTACCTCCAAACTGCCATATCTCGCGAACGTATTGACCAATCCGCAAAATTTCTGTTGCATCTGAAAGTAGAAACTCCCCCGACTACAACACTATGCGTACTTTTCCCCTAGGCCGTTCTAGTTATTCGTTTCGAGCATCAGAACTGCGAAAATTTTGAGTTTCTCAAGCGTTTCTTACTTCCAAACTGCCATATCTCGCGAACGGATTGACCAATCCGCAAAATTTCTGTTGCATCTGAAAGTATAAACTCGCCCGATTACAACACTGTGCGTACTTTTCCCGTAGGCCGTTCTAGTTATTCGTTTCGAGCATCAGAACTGCGAAAATTTTGAGTTTCTCAAGCGTTTCTTACCTCCAAACTGCCATAACTCGCGAACGGATTGACCAATCCGCAAAATTTCTGTTGCATCTGAAAGTAGAAACTCGCCCGATTACAACGGTGTGCGTACTTTTCCCCTAGCCCGTTCTAGTTATTCGTTTCGAGCAACAGAACTGCGAAAATTTTGAGTTTTTCAAGCGTTGCTTACACCCAAACTGCCATATCTCGCGAACGGATTGACCAATCCGCAAAATTTCTGTTGCATCAGAAAGTAGAAATTCGCCCGATTACAACGGTATGCGTACTTTTCCCCTAGCCCGTTCTAGTTATTCGTTTCGAGCAACAGAACTGCGAAAATTTTGAGTTTTTCAAGCGTTGCTTACCTCCAAACTGCCATATCTCGCGAACGGATTGACCAATCCGCAAAATTTCTGTTGCATCTGAAAGTAGAAACTCGCCCGATTAAAACGGTGTGCGTACTTTTCACCTAGGCCGTTCTAGTTATGCTTGTCGAGCATCAGAACTGCGAAAATTTTGAGTTTCTCAAGCGTTTCTTACTTCCAAACTGCCATATCTCGCGAACGGATTGACAAATCCGCAAAATTTCTGTTGCATCTGAAAGTAGAAACTCGCCCGATTACAATACTATGCGTACTTTTCCCCTAGGCCGTTCTAGTTATTCGTTTCGAGCATCAGAACTGCGAAAATTTTGAGTTTCTCAAGCGTTTCTTACCTCCAAACTGCCATAACTCGCGAACGGATTCACCAATCCGCAAAATTTCTGTTGCATCTGAAAGTAGAAACTCGCCCGATTACAACACTATGCGTACTTTTCCCCTAGGCCGTTCTAGTTATGCTTGTCGAGCATCAGAACTGCGAAAATTTTGAGTTTCTCGAGCGTTTCTTACCTCCAAACTGCCATATCTCGCGAACGGATTGACCAATCCGCAAAATTTCTGTTGCATCTGAAAGTAGAAACTCCCCCGACTACAACACTATGCGTACTTTTCCCCTAGGCCGTTCTAGTTATTCGTTTCGAGCATCAGAACTGCGAAAATTTTGAGTTTCTCAAGCGTTTCTTACTTCCAAACTGCCATATCTCGCGAACGGATTGACCAATCCGCAAAATTTCTGTTGCATCTGAAAGTAGAAACTCGCCCGATTACAACACTATGCGTACTTTTCCCGTAGGCCGTTCTAGTTATTCGTTTCGAGCATCAGAACTGCGAAAATTTTGAGTTTCTCAAGCGTTGCTTACCTCCAAACTGCCATATCTCGCGAACGGATTGACCTATCCGCAAAATTTCTGTTGCATCTGAAAGTAGAAACTCGCCCGAACACAACGGTATGCGTACTTTCCCCTAGCCCGTTCTAGTTATTCGTTTCGAGCAACAGAACTGCGAAAATTTTGAGTTTTTCAAGCGTTGCTTACCTCCAAACTGCCATATCTCGCGAATGGATTGACCAATCCGCAAAATTTCTGTTGCCCTCTGAAAGTAGAAACTCGCCCGATTACAACGGTGTGCGTACTTTTCCCCTAGCCCGTTCTAGTTATTCGTTTCGAGCAACAGAACTGCGAAAATTTTGAGTTTTTCAAGCGTTGCTTACCTCCAAACTGCCATATCTCGCGAACGGATTGACCAATCCGCAAAATTTCTGTTGCATCAGAAAGTAGAAACTCGCCCGATTACAACGGTATGCGTACTTTTCCCCTAGCCCGTTCTAGTTATTCGTTTCGGGCAACAGAACTGCGAAAATTTTGAGTTTTTCAAGCGTTTCTTACATCCAAACTGCCATATCTCGCGAACGGATTGACCAATCCGCAAAATTTCTGTTGCATCTGAAAGTAGAAACTCGCCCGATTACAACGGTGTGCGTACTTTTCCCCTAGGCCGTTCTAGTTATGCTTGTCGAGCATCAGATCTGCGAAAATTTTGAGTTTCTCGAGCGTTGCTTACCTCCAAACTGCCATATCTCGCGAACGGATTGAACAATCCGCAAAATTTCTGTTGCATCTGAAAGTAGAAACTCCTCCGACTACAACACTATGCGTACTTTTCCCCTAGGCCGTTCTAGTTATTCGTTTCGAGCATCAGAACTGCGAAAATTTTGAGTTTCTCAAGCGTTTCTTACTTCCAAACTGCCATATCTCGCGAACGGATTGACCAGTCCGCAAAATTTCTGTTGCATCTGAAAGTAGAAACTCGCCCGATTACAACACTATGCGTACTTTTCCCCTAGGCCGTTCTAGTTATGATTGTCGAGCATCAGAACTGCGAAAATTTTGAGTTTCTCAAGTGTTTCTTACATCCAAACTGCCATGTCTCGCGAACGGATTGACCAATCCGCAAAATTTCTGTTGCATCAGAAAGTAGAAACACGCCCGATTGCAACGGCATGCGCACTTTTCCCCTAGGCCGTTCTAGTTATTCGTTTCGAGCATCAGAACTGCGAAAATTTTGAGTTTCTCAAGCGTTTCTTACTTCCAAACTGCCATATCTCGCGAACGGATTGACCAATCCGCAAAATTTCTGTTGCATCTGAAGGTAGAAACTCGCCCGATTACAACGGTATGCGTACTTTTCCCCTAGGCCGTTCTAGTTATTCGTTTCGAGCATCAGAACTGCGAAAATTTTGAGTTTCTCAAGCGTTTCTCACCTACAAACTGCCACATCTCGCGAACGGATTGTCCAATCCGCAAAATTTCTGATGCATCTGAAAGTAGAAACTCGCCCGATTACAACTGTATGCGTACTTTTCCCCTAGCCCGTTCTAGTTATTCGTTTCGAGCAACAGAACTGCGAAAATTTTGAGTTTCTCAAGCGTTGCTTACCTCCAAACTGCCATATCTCGCGAACGGATTGACCAATCCGCAAAATTTCTGTTGCATCTGAAAGCAGAAACTCGCCCGATTACAACGGTGTGCGTACTTTTCCCCTAGGCCGTTCTAGTTATTCGTTTCGAGCATCAGAACTGCGAAAATTTTGAGTTTCTCAAGCGTTTCTTACCTCCAAACTGCCATATCTCGCGAACGGATTGACCAATCCGCAAAATTTCTGTTGCATCTGAAAGTAGAAACTCGCCCGATTACAACACTATGCGTACTTTTCCCCTAGGCCGTTCTAGTTATTCGTTTCGAGCAACAGAACTGCGAAAATTTTGAGTTTTTCAAGCGTTGCTTACCTCCAAACTGCCGTATCTCGCGAACGGATTGACCAATCCGCAAAATTTCTGTTGCATCTGAAAGTCTAAACTCGCCCGATTACAACGGTATGCGTTCTTTTCCCCTAGCCCGTTCTATTTATTCGTTTCGAGCAACAGAACTGCGAAAATTTTGAGTTTTTCAAGCGTTGCCTACCTCCAAACTGCCATATCTCGCGAACGGATTGACCAATCCGCAAAATTTCTGTTGCATCTGAAAGTAGAAACTCGCCCGATTACAACGGTGTGCGTACTTTTCCCCTAGGCCGTTCTAGTTATTCGTTTCGAGCATCAGAACTGCGAAAATTTTGAGTTTCTCAAGCGTTTCTTACCTCCAAACTGCCATATCTCGCGAACGGATTGACCAATCCGCAAAATTTCTGTTGCATCTGAAAGTAGAAACTCGCCCGATTACAACACTATGCGTACTTTTCCCCTAGGCCGTTCTAGTTATTCGTTTCGAGCAACAGAACTGCGAAAATTTTGAGTTTTTCAAGCGTTGCTTACCTCCAAACTGCCGTATCTCGCGAACGGATTGACCAATCCGCAAAATTTCTGTTGCATCTGAAAGTCTAAACTCGCCCGATTACAACGGTATGCGTTCTTTTCCCCTAGCCCGTTCTATTTATTCGTTTCGAGCAACAGAACTGCGAAAATTTTGAGTTTTTCAAGCGTTGCCTACCTCCAAACTGCCGTATCTCGCGAACGGATTGACCAATCCGCAAAATTTCTGTTGCATCTGAAAGTAGAAACTCGCCCGATTACAACGGTGTGCGTACTTTTCCCCTAGGCCGTTCTAGTTATTCGTTTCGAGCATCAGAACTGCGAAAATTTTGAGTTTCTCAAGCGTTTCTCACCTACAAACTGCCACATCTCGCGAACGGATTGTCCAATCCGCAAAATTTCTGATGCATCTGAAAGTAGAAACTCGCCCGATTACAACTGTATGCGTACTTTTCCCCTAGCCCGTTCTAGTTATTCGTTTCGAGCAACAGAACTGCGAAAATTTTGAGTTTCTCAAGCGTTGCTTACCTCCAAACTGCCATATCTCGCGAACGGATTGACCAATCCGCAAAATTTCTGTTGCATCTGAAAGCAGAAACTCGCCCGATTACAACGGTGTGCGTACTTTTCCCCTAGGCCGTTCTAGTTATTCGTTTCGAGCATCAGAACTGCGAAAATTTTGAGTTTCTCAAGCGTTTCTTACCTCCAAACTGCCATATCTCGCGAACGGATTGACCAATCCGCAAAATTTCTGTTGCATCTGAAAGTAGAAACTCGCCCGATTACAACACTATGCGTACTGTTCCCCTAGGCCGTTCTAGTTATTCGTTTCGAGCAACAGAACTGCGAAAATTTTGAGTTTTTCAAGCGTTGCTTACCTCCAAACTGCCGTATCTCGCGAACGGATTGACCAATCCGCAAAATTTCTGTTGCATCTGAAAGTCTAAACTCGCCCGATTACAACGGTATGCGTACTTTTCCCCTAGCCCGTTCTATTTATTCGTTTCGAGCAACAGAACTGCGAAAATTTTGAGTTTTTCAAGCGTTGCCTACCTCCAAACTGCCATATCTCGCGAACGGATTGACCAATCCGCAAAATTTCTGTTGCATCTGAAAGTAGATACTCGCCCGATTACAACGGTGTGCGTACTTTTCCCCTAGGCCGTTCTAGTTATTCGTTTCGGGCAACAGAACTGCGAAAATTTTGAGTTTTTCAAGCGTTGCTTACCTCCAAACTGCCATATCTCGCGAACGGATTGACCAATCCGCAAAATTTCTGTTGCATCAGAAAGTAGAAATTCGCCCGATTACAACGGTATGCCTACTTTTCCCCTAGCCCGTTCTAGTGATTCGTTTCGAGCAACAGAACTGCGAAAATTTTGAGTTTTTCAAGCGTTGCTTACCTCCAAACTGCCATATCTCGCGAACGGATTGACCAATCCGCAAAATTTCTGTTGCATCAGAAAGTAGAAACTCGCCCGATTACAACGGTATGCGTACTTTTCCCCTAGCCCGTTCTAGTTATTCGTTTCGGGCAACAGAACTGCGAAAATTTTGAGTTTTTCAAGCGTTTCTTACCTCCAAACTGCCATATCTCGCGAACGGATTGACCAATCCGCAAAATTTCTGTTGCATCTGAAAGTAGAAACTCGCCCGATTACAACGGTGTGCGTACTTTTCCCCTAGGCCGTTCTAGTTATGCTTGTCGAGCATCAGATCTGCGAAAATTTTGAGTTTCTCGAGCGTTTCTTACCTCCAAACTGCCATATCTCGCGAACGGATTGACCAATCCGCAAAATTTCTGTTGCATCTGAAAGTAGAAACTCCCCCGACTACAACACTATGCGTACTTTTCCCCTAGGCCGTTCTAGTTATTCGTTTCGAGCATCAGAACTGCGAAAATTTTGAGTTTCTCAAGCGTTTCTTACTTCCAAACTGCCATATCTCGCGAACGGATTGACCAGTCCGCAAAATTTCTGTTGCATCTGAAAGTAGAAACTCGCCCGATTACAACACTATGCGTACTTTTCCCGTAGGCCGTTCTAGTTATTCGTTTCGACCAACAGAACTGCGAAAATTTTGAGTTTCTCAAGCGTTGCGTACCTCCAAACTGCCATATCTCGCGAACGGATTGACCAATCCGCAAAATTTCTGTTGCATCTGAAAGTAGAAACTCGCCCGATTACAACACTATGCGTACTTTTCCCCTAGGCCGTTCTAGTTATGATTGTCGAGCATCAGAACTGCGAAAATTTTGAGTTTCTCAAGTGTTTCTTACATCCAAACTGCCATATCTCGCGAACGGATTGACAAATCCGCAAAATTTCTGTTGCATCTGAAAGTAGAAACTCGCCCGATTACAATACTATGCGTACTTTTCCCCTAGGCCGTTCTAGTTATTCGTTTCGAGCATCAGAACTGCGAAAATTTTGAGTTTCTCAAGCGTTTCTTACCTCCAAACTGCCATAACTCGCGAACGGATTCACCAATCCGCAAAATTTCTGTTGCATCTGAAAGTAGAAACTCGCCCGATTACAACACTATGCGTACTTTTCCCCTAGGCCGTTCTAGTTATTCGTTTCGAGCATCAGAACTGCGAAAATTTTGAGTTTCTCAAGCGTTGCTTACCTCCAAACTGCCATATCTCGCGAACGGATTGACCAATCCGCAAAATTTCTGTTGCATCTGAAAGTAGAAACTCGCCCGATTACAACGGTGTGCGTACTTTTCCCCTAGGCCGTTCTAGTTATGCTTGTCGAGCATCAGAACTGCGAAAATTTTGAGTTTCTCGAGCGTTTCTTACCTCCAAACTGCCATATCTCGCGAACGTATTGACCAATCCGCAAAATTTCTGTTGCATCTGAAAGTAGAAACTCCCCCGACTACAACACTATGCGTACTTTTCCCCTAGGCCGTTCTAGTTATTCGTTTCGAGCATCAGAACTGCGAAAATTTTGAGTTTCTCAAGCGTTTCTTACTTCCAAACTGCCATATCTCGCGAACGGATTGACCAATCCGCAAAATTTCTGTTGCATCTGAAAGTATAAACTCGCCCGATTACAACACTGTGCGTACTTTTCCCGTAGGCCGTTCTAGTTATTCGTTTCGAGCATCAGAACTGCGAAAATTTTGAGTTTCTCAAGCGTTTCTTACCTCCAAACTGCCATAACTCGCGAACGGATTGACCAATCCGCAAAATTTCTGTTGCATCTGAAAGTAGAAACTCGCCCGATTACAACGGTGTGCGTACTTTTCCCCTAGCCCGTTCTAGTTATTCGTTTCGAGCAACAGAACTGCGAAAATTTTGAGTTTTTCAAGCGTTGCTTACACCCAAACTGCCATATCTCGCGAACGGATTGACCAATCCGCAAAATTTCTGTTGCATCAGAAAGTAGAAATTCGCCCGATTACAACGGTATGCGTACTTTTCCCCTAGCCCGTTCTAGTTATTCGTTTCGAGCAACAGAACTGCGAAAATTTTGAGTTTTTCAAGCGTTGCTTACCTCCAAACTGCCATATCTCGCGAACGGATTGACCAATCCGCAAAATTTCTGTTGCATCAGAAAGTAGAAATTCGCGCGATTACAACGGTATGCGTACTTTTCCCCTAGCCCGTTCTAGTTATTCGTTTCGAGCAACAGAACTGCGAAAATTTTGAGTTTTTCAAGCGTTGCTTACCTCCAAACTGCCATATCTCGCGAACGGATTGACCAATCCGCAAAATTTCTGTTGCATCTGAAAGTAGAAACTCGCCCGATTAAAACGGTGTGCGTACTTTTCACCTAGGCCGTTCTAGTTATGCTTGTCGAGCATCAGAACTGCGAAAATTTTGAGTTTCTCAAGCGTTTCTTACTTCCAAACTGCCATATCTCGCGAACGGATTGACAAATCCGCAAAATTTCTGTTGCATCTGAAAGTAGAAACTCGCCCGATTACAATACTATGCGTACTTTTCCCCTAGGCCGTTCTAGTTATTCGTTTCGAGCATCAGAACTGCGAAAATTTTGAGTTTCTCAAGCGTTTCTTACCTCCAAACTGCCATAACTCGCGAACGGATTCACCAATCCGCAAAATTTCTGTTGCATCTGAAAGTAGAAACTCGCCCGATTACAACACTATGCGTACTTTTCCCCTAGGCCGTTCTAGTTATGCTTGTCGAGCATCAGAACTGCGAAAATTTTGAGTTTCTCGAGCGTTTCTTACCTCCAAACTGCCATATCTCGCGAACGGATTGACTAATCCGCAAAATTTCTTTTGCATCTGAAAGTAGAAACTCCCCCGACCACAACACTATGCGTACTTTTCCCCTAGGCCGTTCTAGTTATTCGTTTCGAGCATCAGAACTGCGAAAATTTTGAGTTTCTCAAGCGTTTCTTACTTCCAAACTGCCATATCTCGCGAACGGATTGACCAATCCGCAAAATTTCTGTTGCATCTGAAAGTAGAAACTCGCCCGATTACAACACTATGCGTACTTTTCCCGTAGGCCGTTCTAGTTATTCGTTTCGAGCATCAGAACTGCGAAAATTTTGAGTTTCTCAAGCGTTGCTTACCTCCAAACTGCCATATCTCGCGAACGGATTGACCTATCCGCAAAATTTCTGTTGCATCTGAAAGTAGAAACTCGCCCGAACACAACGGTATGCGTACTTTCCCCTAGCCCGTTCTAGTTATTCGTTTCGAGCAACAGAACTGCGAAAATTTTGAGTTTTTCAAGCGTTGCTTACCTCCAAACTGCCATATCTCGCGAACGGATTGACCAATCCGCAAAATTTCTGTTGCCCTCTGAAAGTAGAAACTCGCCCGATTACAACGGTGTGCGTACTTTTCCCCTAGCCCGTTCTAGTTATTCGTTTCGAGCAACAGAACTGCGAAAATTTTGAGTTTTTCAAGCGTTGCTTACCTCCAAACTGCCATATCTCGCGAACGGATTGACCAATCCGCAAAATTTCTGTTGCATCAGAAAGTAGAAACTCGCCCGATTACAACGGTATGCGTACTTTTCCCCTAGCCCGTTCTAGTTATTCGTTTCGGGCAACAGAACTGCGAAAATTTTGAGTTTTTCAAGCGTTTCTTACATCCAAACTGCCATATCTCGCGAACGGATTGACCAATCCGCAAAATTTCTGTTGCATCTGAAAGTAGAAACTCGCCCGATTACAACGGTGTGCGTACTTTTCCCCTAGGCCGTTCTAGTTATGCTTGTCGAGCATCAGATCTGCCAAAATTTTGAGTTTCTCGAGCGTTGCTTACCTCCAAACTGCCATATCTCGCGAACGGACTGAACAATCCGCAAAATTTCTGTTGCATCTGAAAGTAGAAACTTCTCCGACTACAACACTATGCGTACTTTTCCCCTAGGCCGTTCTAGTTATTCGTTTCGAGCATCAGAACTGCGAAAATTTTGAGTTTCTCAAGCGTTTCTTACTTCCAAACTGCCATATCTCGCGAACGGATTGACCAGTCCGCAAAATTTCTGTTGCATCTGAAAGTAGAAACTCGCCCGATTACAACACTATGCGTACTTTTCCCGTAGGCCGTTCTAGTTATTCGTTTCGAGCATCAGAACTGCGAAAATTTCGAGTTTCTCAAGCGTTGCTTACCTCCAAACTGCCATATCTCGCGAACGGATTGACCTATCCGCAAAATTTCTGTTGCATCTGAAAGTAGAAACTCGCCCGAACATAACGGTATGCGTACTTTCCCCTAGCCCGTTCTAGTTATTCGTTTCGAGCAACAGAACTGCGAAAATTTTGAGTTTTTCAAGCGTTGCTTACCTCCAAACTGCCATATCTCGCGAATGGATTGACCAATCCGCAAAATTTCTGTTGCCCTCTGAAAGTAGAAACTCGCCCGATTACAACGGTGTGCGTACTTTTCCCCTAGCCCGTTCTAGTTATTCGTTTCGAGCAACAGAACTGCGAAAATTTTGAGTTTTTCAAGCGTTGCTTACCTCCAAACTGCCATATCTCGCGAACGGATTGACCAATCCGCAAAATTTCTGTTGCATCAGAAAGTAGAAACTCGCCCGATTACAACGGTATGCGTACTTTTCCCCTAGCCCGTTCTAGTTATTCGTTTCGGGCAACAGAACTGCGAAAATTTTGAGTTTTTCAAGCGTTTCTTACATCCAAACTGCCATATCTCGCGAACGGATTGACCAATCCGCAAAATTTCTGTTGCATCTGAAAGTAGAAACTCGCCCGATTACAACACTATGCGTACTTTTCCCCTAGGCCGTTCTAGTTATGATTGTCGAGCATCAGAACTGCGAAAATTTTGAGTTTCTCGAGCGTTGCTTACCTCCAAACTGCCATATCTCGCGAACGGATTGAACAATCCGCAAAATTTCTGTTGCATCTGAAAGTAGAAACTCCTCCGACTACAACACTATGCGTACTTTTCCCCTAGGCCGTTCTAGTTATTCGTTTCGAGCATCAGAACTGCGAAAATTTTGAGTTTCTCAAGCGTTTCTTACTTCCAAACTGCCATATCTCGCGAACGGATTGACCAGTCCGCAAAATTTCTGTTGCATCTGAAAGTAGAAACTCGCCCGATTACAACACTATGCGTACTTTTCCCCTAGGCCGTTCTAGTTATGATTGTCGAGCATCAGAACTGCGAAAATTTTGAGTTTCTCAAGTGTTTCTTACATCCAAACTGCCATATCTCGCGAACGGATTGACCAATCCGCAAAATTTCTGTTGCATCAGAAAGTAGAAACACGCCCGATTGCAACGGCATGCGCACTTTTCCCCTAGGCCGTTCTAGTTATTCGTTTCGAGCATCAGAACTGCGAAAATTTTGAGTTTCTCAAGCGTTTCTTACTTCCAAACTGCCATATCTCGCGAACGGATTGACCAATCCGCAAAATTTCTGTTGCATCTGAAGGTAGAAACTCGCCCGATTACAACGGTATGCGTACTTTTCCCCTAGGCCGTTCTAGTTATTCGTTTCGAGCATCAGAACTGCGAAAATTTTGAGTTTCTCAAGCGTTTCTCACCTACAAACTGCCACATCTCGCGAACGGATTGTCCAATCCGCAAAATTTCTGATGCATCTGAAAGTAGAAACTCGCCCGATTACAACTGTATGCGTACTTTTCCCCTAGCCCGTTCTAGTTATTCGTTTCGAGCAACAGAACTGCGAAAATTTTGAGTTTCTCAAGCGTTGCTTACCTCCAAACTGCCATATCTCGCGAACGGATTGACCAATCCGCAAAATTTCTGTTGCATCTGAAAGCAGAAACTCGCCCGATTACAACGGTGTGCGTACTTTTCCCCTAGGCCGTTCTAGTTATTCGTTTCGAGCATCAGAACTGCGAAAATTTTGAGTTTCTCAAGCGTTTCTTACCTCCAAACTGCCATATCTCGCGAACGGATTGACCAATCCGCAAAATTTCTGTTGCATCTGAAAGTAGAAACTCGCCCGATTACAACACTATGCGTACTTTTCCCCTAGGCCGTTCTAGTTATTCGTTTCGAGCAACAGAACTGCGAAAATTTTGAGTTTTTCAAGCGTTGCTTACCTCCAAACTGCCGTATCTCGCGAACGGATTGACCAATCCGCAAAATTTCTGTTGCATCTGAAAGTCTAAACTCGCCCGATTACAACGGTATGCGTACTTTTCCCCTAGCCCGTTCTATTTATTCGTTTCGAGCAACAGAACTGCGAAAATTTTGAGTTTTTCAAGCGTTGCCTACCTCCAAACTGCTATATCTCGCGAACGGATTGACCAATCCGCAAAATTTCTGTTGCATCTGAAAGTAGAAACTCGCCCGATTACAACGGTGTGCGTACTTTTCCCCTAGGCCGTTCTAGTTTTTCGTTTCGAGCATCAGAACTGCGAAAATTTTGAGTTTCTCAAGCGTTTCTCACCTACAAACTGCCACATCTCGCGAACGGATTGTCCAATCCGCAAAATTTCTGATGCATCTGAAAGTAGAAACTCGCCCGATTACAACTGTATGCGTACTTTTCCCCTAGCCCGTTCTAGTTATTCGTTTCGAGCAACAGAACTGCGAAAATTTTGAGTTTCTCAAGCGTTGCTTACCTCCAAACTGCCATATCTCGCGAACGGATTGACCAATCCGCAAAATTTCTGTTGCATCTGAAAGCAGAAACTCGCCCGATTACAACGGTGTGCGTACTTTTCCCCTAGGCCGTTCTAGTTATTCGTTTCGAGCATCAGAACTGCGAAAATTTTGAGTTTCTCAAGCGTTTCTTACCTCCAAACTGCCATATCTCGCGAACGGATTGACCAATCCGCAAAATTTCTGTTGCATCTGAAAGTAGAAACTCGCCCGATTACAACACTATGCGTACTGTTCCCCTAGGCCGTTCTAGTTATTCGTTTCGAGCAACAGAACTGCGAAAATTTTGAGTTTTTCAAGCGTTGCTTACCTCCAAACTGCCGTATCTCGCGAACGGATTGACCAATCCGCAAAATTTCTGTTGCATCTGAAAGTCTAAACTCGCCCGATTACAACGGTATGCGTACTTTTCCCCTAGCCCGTTCTATTTATTCGTTTCGAGCAACAGAACTGCGAAAATTTTGAGTTTTTCAAGCGTTGCCTACCTCCAAACTGCCATATCTCGCGAACGGATTGACCAATCCGCAAAATTTCTGTTGCATCTGAAAGTAGATACTCGCCCGATTACAACGGTGTGCGTACTTTTCCCCTAGGCCGTTCTAGTTATTCGTTTCGGGCAACAGAACTGCGAAAATTTTGAGTTTTTCAAGCGTTGCTTACCTCCAAACTGCCATATCTCGCGAACGGATTGACCAATCCGCAAAATTTCTGTTGCATCAGAAAGTAGAAATTCGCCCGATTACAACGGTATGCGTACTTTTCCCCTAGCCCGTTCTAGTGATTCGTTTCGAGCAACAGAACTGCGAAAATTTTGAGTTTTTCAAGCGTTGCTTACCTCCAAACTGCCATATCTCGCGAACGGATTGACCAATCCGCAAAATTTCTGTTGCATCAGAAAGTAGAAACTCGCCCGATTACAACGGTATGCGTACTTTTCCCCTAGCCCGTTCTAGTTATTCGTTTCGGGCAACAGAACTGCGAAAATTTTGAGTTTTTCAAGCGTTTCTTACCTCCAAACTGCCATATCTCGCGAACGGATTGACCAATCCGCAAAATTTCTGTTGCATCTGAAAGTAGAAACTCGCCCGATTACAACGGTGTGCGTACTTTTCCCCTAGGCCGTTCTAGTTATGCTTGTCGAGCATCAGATCTGCGAAAATTTTGAGTTTCTCGAGCGTTTCTTACCTCCAAACTGCCATATCTCGCGAACGGATTGACCAATCCGCAAAATTTCTGTTGCATCTGAAAGTAGAAACTCCCCCGACTACAACACTATGCGTACTTTTCCCCTAGGCCGTTCTAGTTATTCGTTTCGAGCATCAGAACTGCGAAAATTTTGAGTTTCTCAAGCGTTTCTTACTTCCAAACTGCCATATCTCGCGAACGGATTGACCAGTCCGCAAAATTTCTGTTGCATCTGAAAGTAGAAACTCGCCCGATTACAACACTATGCGTACTTTTCCCGTAGGCCGTTCTAGTTATTCGTTTCGACCAACAGAACTGCGAAAATTTTGAGTTTCTCAAGCGTTGCGTACCTCCAAACTGCCATATCTCGCGAACGGATTGACCAATCCGCAAAATTTCTGTTGCATCTGAAAGTAGAAACTCGCCCGATTACAACACTATGCGTACTTTTCCCCTAGGCCGTTCTAGTTATGATTGTCGAGCATCAGAACTGCGAAAATTTTGAGTTTCTCAAGTGTTTCTTACATCCAAACTGCCATATCTCGCGAACGGATTGACAAATCCGCAAAATTTCTGTTGCATCTGAAAGTAGAAACTCGCCCGATTACAATACTATGCGTACTTTTCCCCTAGGCCGTTCTAGTTATTCGTTTCGAGCATCAGAACTGCGAAAATTTTGAGTTTCTCAAGCGTTTCTTACCTCCAAACTGCCATAACTCGCGAACGGATTCACCAATCCGCAAAATTTCTGTTGCATCTGAAAGTAGAAACTCGCCCGATTACAACACTATGCGTACTTTTCCCCTAGGCCGTTCTAGTTATTCGTTTCGAGCATCAGAACTGCGAAAATTTTGAGTTTCTCAAGCGTTTCTTACCTCCAAACTGCCATAACTCGCGAACGGATTCACCAATCCGCAAAATTTCTGTTGCATCTGAAAGTAGAAACTCGCCCGATTACAACACTATGCGTACTTTTCCCCTAGGCCGTTCTAGTTATTCGTTTCGAGCATCAGAACTGCGAAAATTTTGAGTTTCTCAAGCGTTGCTTACCTCCAAACTGCCATATCTCGCGAACGGATTGACCAATCCGCAAAATTTCAGTTGCATCTGAAAGTAGAAACTCGCCCGATTACAACGGTGTGCGTACTTTTCCCCTAGGCCGTTCTAGTTATGCTTGTCGAGCATCAGAACTGCGAAAATTTTGAGTTTCTCGAGCGTTTCTTACCTCCAAACTGCCATATCTCGCGAACGTATTGACCAATCCGCAAAATTTCTGTTGCATCTGAAAGTAGAAACTCCCCCGACTACAACACTATGCGTACTTTTCCCCTAGGCCGTTCTAGTTATTCGTTTCGAGCATCAGAACTGCGAAAATTTTGAGTTTCTCAAGCGTTTCATACTTCCAAACTGCCATATCTCGCGAACGGATTGACCAATCCGCAAAATTTCTGTTGCATCTGAAAGTATAAACTCGCCCGATTACAACACTGTGCGTACTTTTCCCGTAGGCCGTTCTAGTTATTCGTTTCGAGCATCAGAACTGCGAAAATTTTGAGTTTCTCAAGCGTTTCTTACCTCCAAACTGCCATAACTCGCGAACGGATTGACCAATCCGCAAAATTTCTGTTGCATCTGAAAGTAGAAACTCGCCCGATTACAACGGTGTGCGTACTTTTCCCCTAGCCCGTTCTAGTTATTCGTTTCGAGCAACAGAACTGCGAAAATTTTGAGTTTTTCAAGCGTTGCTTCCCTCCAAACTGCCATATCTCGCGAACGGATTGACCAATCCGCAAAATTTCTGTTGCATCTGAAAGTAGAAACTCGCCCGATTAAAACGGTGTGCGTACTTTTCACCTAGGCCGTTCTAGTTATGCTTGTCGAGCATCAGAACTGCGAAAATTTTGAGTTTCTCAAGCGTTTCTTACTTCCAAACTGCCATATCTCGCGAACGGATTGACAAATCCGCAAAATTTCTGTTGCATCTGAAAGTAGAAACTCGCCCGATTACAATACTATGCGTACTTTTCCCCTAGGCCGTTCTAGTTATTCGTTTCGAGCATCAGAACTGCGAAAATTTTGAGTTTCTCAAGCGTTTCTTACCTCCAAACTGCCATAACTCGCGAACGGATTCACCAATCCGCAAAATTTCTGTTGCATCTGAAAGTAGAAACTCACCCGATTACAACACTATGCGTACTTTTCCCCTAGGCCGTTCTAGTTATGCTTGTCGAGCATCAGAACTGCGAAAATTTTGAGTTTCTCGAGCGTTTCTTACCTCCAAACTGCCATATCTCGCGAACGGATTGACCAATCCGCAAAATTTCTTTTGCATCTGAAAGTAGAAACTCCCCCGACCACAACACTATGCGTACTTTTCCCCTAGGCCGTTCTAGTTATTCGTTTCGAGCATCAGAACTGCGAAAATTTTGAGTTTCTCAAGCGTTTCTTACTTCCAAACTGCCATATCTCGCGAACGGATTGACCAATCCGCAAAATTTCTGTTGCATCTGAAAGTAGAAACTCGCCCGATTACAACACTATGCGTACTTTTCCCGTAGGCCGTTCTAGTTATTCGTTTCGAGCATCAGAACTGTGAAAATTTTGAGTTTCTCAAGCGTTTCTCACCTACAAACTGCCACATCTCGCGAACGGATTGTCCAATCCGCAAAATTTCTGATGCATCTGAAAGTAGAAACTCGCCCGATTACAACAGTATGCGTACTTTTCCCCTAGCCCGTTCTAGTTATTCGTTTCGAGCAACAGAACTGCGAAAATTTTGAGTTTCTCAAGCGTTGCTTACCTCCAAACTGCCATATCTCGCGAACGGATTGACCAATCCGCAAAATTTCTGTTGCATCTGAAAGCAGAAACTCGCCCGATTACAACGGTGTGCGTACTTTTCCCCTAGGCCGTTCTAGTTATTCGTTTCGAGCATCAGAACTGCGAAAATTTTGAGTTTCTCAAGCGTTTCTTACCTCCAAACTGCCATATCTCGCGAACGGATTGACCAATCCGCAAAATTTCTGTTGCATCTGAAAGTAGAAACTCGCCCGATTACAACACTATGCGTACTTTTCCCCTAGGCCGTTCTAGTTATTCGTTTCGAGCAACAGAACTGCGAAAATTTTGAGTTTTTCAAGCGTTGCTTACCTCCAAACTGCCGTATCTCGCGAACGGATTGACCAATCCGCAAAATTTCTGTTGCATCTGAAAGTCTAAACTCGCCCGATTACAACGGTATGCGTACTTTTCCCCTAGCCCGTTCTATTTATTCGTTTCGAGCAACAGAACTGCGAAAATTTTGAGTTTTTCAAGCGTTGCCTACCTCCAAACTGCCATATCTCGCGAACGGATTGACCAATCCGCAAAATTTCTGTTGCATCTGAAAGTAGAAACTCGCCCGATTACAACGGTGTGCGTACTTTTCCCCTAGGCCGTTCTAGTTATTCGTTTCGGGCAACAGAACTGCGAAAATTTTGAGTTTTTCAAGCGTTGCTTACCTCCAAACTGCCATATCTCGCGAACGGATTGACCAATCCGCAAAATTTCTGTTGCATCTGAAAATAGAAATTCGCCCGATTACAACTGTATGCGTACTTTTCCCCAAGCCCGTTCTAGTTATTCGTCTCGACCAACAGAACTGCGAAAATTTTGAGTTTCTCAAGCGTTGCGTACCTCCAAACTGCCATATCTCGCGAACGGATTGACCAATCCGCAAAATTTCTGTTGCATCTGAAAGTAGAAACTCGCCCGATTACAACACTATGCGTACTTTTCCCCTAGGCCGTTCTAGTTATGCTTGTCGAGCATCAGAGCTGCGAAAATTTTGAGTTTCTCAAGCGTTTCTTACATCCAAACTACCATATCTCGCGAACGGATTGACCAATCCGCAAAATTTCTGTTGCATCTGAAAGTAGAAACACGCCCGATTGCAACGGTATGCGCACTTTTCCCCTAGGCCGTTCTAGTTATGCTTGTCGAGCATCAGAACTGCGAAAATTTTGAGTTTCTCGAGCGTTTCTTACATCCAAACTGCCATATCTCGCGAACGGATTGACCAATCCGCAAAATTTCTGTTGCATCTGAAAGTAGAAACTCGCCCGATTACAACACTATGCGTACTTTTCCCCTAGGCCGTTCTAGTTATGATTGTCGAGCATCAGAACTGCGAAAATTTTGAGTTTCTCAAGTGTTTCTTACATCCAAACTGCCATATCTCGCGAACGGATTGACAAATCCGCAAAATTTCTGTTGCATCTGAAAGTAGAAACTCGCCCGATTACAATACTATGCGTACTTTTCCCCTAGGCCGTTCTAGTTATTCGTTTCGAGCATCAGAACTGCGAAAATTTTGAGTTTCTCAAGCGTTTCTTACCTCCAAACTGCCATAACTCGCGAACGGATTCACCAATCCGCAAAATTTCTGTTGCATCTGAAAGTAGAAACTCGCCCGATTACAACACTATGCGTACTTTTCCCCTAGGCCGTTCTAGTTATTCGTTTCGAGCATCAGAACTGCGAAAATTTTGAGTTTCTCAAGCGTTGCTTACCTCCAAACTGCCATATCTCGCGAACGGATTGACCAATCCGCAAAATTTCTGTTGCATCTGAAAGTAGAAACTCGCCCGATTACAACACTATGCGTACTTTTCCCCTAGGCCGTTCTAGTTATGCTTGTCGAGCATCAGAACTGCGAAAATTTTGAGTTTCTCGAGCGTTTCTTACCTCCAAACTGCCATATCTCGCGAACGTATTGACCAATCCGCAAAATTTCTGTTGCATCTGAAAGTAGAAACTCCCCCGACTACAACACTATGCGTACTTTTCCCCTAGGCCGTTCTAGTTATTCGTTTCGAGCATCAGAACTGCGAAAATTTTGAGTTTCTCAAGCGTTTCTTACCTCCAAACTGCCATAACTCGCGAACGGATTCACCAATCCGCAAAATTTCTGTTGCATCTGAAAGTAGAAACTCGCCCGATTACAACACTATGCGTACTTTTCCCCTAGGCCGTTCTAGTTATTCGTTTCGAGCATCAGAACTGCGAAAATTTTGAGTTTCTCAAGCGTTGCTTACCTCCAAGCTGCCATATCTCGCGAACGGATTGACCAATCCGCAAAATTTCTGTTGCATCTGAAAGTAGAAACTCGCCCGATTACAACGGTGTGCGTACTTTTCCCCTAGCCCGTTCTAGTTATTCGTTTCGAGCAACAGAACTGCGAAAATTTTGAGTTTTTCAAGCGTTGCTTACACCCAAACTGCCATATCTCGCGAACGGATTGACCAATCCGCAAAATTTCTGTTGCATCAGAAAGTAGAAATTCGCCCGATTACAAAGGTATGCGTACTTTTCCCCTAGCCCGTTCTAGTTATTCGTTTCGAGCAACAGAACTGCGAAAATTTTGAGTTTTTCAAGCGTTGCTTACCTCCAAACTGCCATATCTCGCGAACGGATTGACCAATCCGCAAAATTTCTGTTGCATCTGAAAGTAGAAACTCGCCCGATTAAAACGGTGTGCGTACTTTTCACCTAGGCCGTTCTAGTTATGCTTGTCGAGCATCAGAACTGCGAAAATTTTGAGTTTCTCAAGCGTTTCTTACTTCCAAACTGCCATATCTCGCGAACGGATTGACAAATCCGCAAAATTTCTGTTGCATCTGAAAGTAGAAACTCGCCCGATTACAATACTATGCGTACTTTTCCCCTAGGCCGTTCTAGTTATTCGTTTCGAGCATCAGAACTGCGAAAATTTTGAGTTTCTCAAGCGTTTCTTACCTCCAAACTGCCATAACTCGCGAACGGATTCACCAATCCGCAAAATTTCTGTTGCATCTGAAAGTAGAAACTCGCCCGATTACAACACTATGCGTACTTTTCCCCTAGGCCGTTCTAGTTATGCTTGTCGAGCATCAGAACTGCGAAAATTTTGAGTTTCTCGAGCGTTTCTTACCTCCAAACTGCCATATCTCGCGAACGGATTGACCAATCCGCAAAATTTCTGTTGCATCTGAAAGTAGAAACTCCCCCGACTACAACACTATGCGTACTTTTCCCCTAGGCCGTTCTAGTTATTCGTT
Organism: Ptiloglossa arizonensis; assembly: GCF_051014685.1. Classification (NCBI taxonomy): domain Eukaryota; kingdom Metazoa; phylum Arthropoda; class Insecta; order Hymenoptera; family Colletidae; genus Ptiloglossa; species Ptiloglossa arizonensis. The sequence goes on from NW_027478503.1 coordinate 83,273, forward strand.
TCGAGCATCAGAACTGCGAAAATTTTGAGTTTCTCAAGCGTTTCTTACTTCCAAACTGCCATATCTCGCGAACGGATTGACCAATCCGCAAAATTTCTGTTGCATCTGAAAGTAGAAACTCGCCCGATTACAACACTATGCGTACTTTTCCCGTAGGCCGTTCTAGTTATTCGTTTCGAGCATCAGAACTGCGAAAATTTTGAGTTTCTCAAGCGTTGCTTACCTCCAAACTGCCATATCTCGCGAACGGATTGACCTATCCGCAAAATTTCTGTTGCATCTGAAAGTAGAAACTCGCCCGAACACAACGGTATGCGTACTTTTCCCCTAGCCCGTTCTAGTTATTCGTTTCGAGCAACAGAACTGCGAAAATTTTGAGTTTTTCAAGCGTTGCTTACCTCCAAACTGCCATATCTCGCGAACGGATTGACCAATCCGCAAAATTTCTGTTGCCCTCTGAAAGTAGAAACTCGCCCGATTACAACGGTGTGCGTACTTTTCCCCTAGCCCGTTCTAGTTATTCGTTTCGAGCAACAGAACTGCGAAAATTTTGAGTTTTTCAAGCGTTGCTTACCTCCAAACTGCCATATCTCGCGAACGGATTGACCAATCCGCAAAATTTCTGTTGCATCAGAAAGTAGAAACTCGCCCGATTACAACGGTATGCGTACTTTTCCCCTAGCCCGTTCTAGTTATTCGTTTCGGGCAACAGAACTGCGAAAATTTTGAGTTTTTCAAGCGTTTCTTACCTCCAAACTGCCATATCTCGCGAACGGATTGACCAATCCGCAAAATTTCTGTTGCATCTGAAAGTAGAAACTCGCCCGATTACAACGGTGTGCGTACTTTTCCCCTAGGCCGTTCTAGTTATGCTTGTCGAGCATCAGATCTGCGAAAATTTTGAGTTTCTCGAGCGTTGCTTACCTCCAAACTGCCATATCTCGCGAACGGATTGACCAATCCGCAAAATTTCTGTTGCATCTGAAAGTAGAAACTCCCCCGACTACAACACTATGCGTACTTTTCCCCTAGGCCGTTCTAGTTATTCGTTTCGAGCATCAGAACTGCGAAAATTTTGAGTTTCTCAAGCGTTTCTTACTTCCAAACTGCCATATCTCGCGAACGGATTGACCAGTCCGCAAAATTTCTGTTGCATCTGAAAGTAGAAACTCGCCCGATTACAACACTATGCGTACTTTTCCCCTAGGCCGTTCTAGTTATGATTGTCGAGCATCAGAACTGCGAAAATTTTGAGTTTCTCAAGTGTTTCTTACATCCAAACTGCCATATCTCGCGAACGGATTGACCAATCCGCAAAATTTCTGTTGCATCTGAAAGTAGAAACACGCCCGATTGCAACGGCATGCGCACTTTTCCCCTAGGCCGTTCTAGTTATTCGTTTCGAGCATCAGAACTGCGAAAATTTTGAGCTTCTCAAGCGTTTCTTACTTCCAAACTGCCATATCTCGCGAACGGATTGACCAATCCGCAAAATTTCTGTTGCATCTGAAGGTAGAAACTCGCCCGATTACAACGGTATGCGTACTTTTCCCCTAGGCCGTTCTAGTTATTCGTTTCGAGCATCAGAACTGCGAAAATTTTGGGTTTCTCAAGCGTTTCTCACCTACAAACTGCCACATCTCGCGAACGGATTGTCCAATCCGCAAAATTTCTGATGCATCTGAAAGTAGAAACTCGCCCGATTACAACTGTATGCGTACTTTTCCCCTAGGCCGTTCTAGTTATTCGTTTCGAGCATCAGAACTGCGAAAATTTTGAGTTTCTCAAGCGTTTCTTACATCCAAACTGCCATATCTCGCGAACGGATTTACCAATCCGCAAAATTTCTGTTGCATCTGAAAGTAGAAACTCGCCCGATTACAACGGTTTGCGTACTTTTCCCCTAGCCCGTTCTAGTTATTCGTTTCGAGCAACAGAACTGCGAAAATTTGGAGTTTCTCAAGCGTTTCTTACTTCCAAACTGCCATATCTCGCGAACGGATTGACCAATCCGCACAATTTCTGTTGCATCTGAAAGTAGAAACTCGCCCGATTATAACACTCTTCGTACTTTTCCCCTAGGCCGTTCTAGTTATTCGTTTCGAGCATCAGAACTGCGAAAATTTTGAGTTTCTCAAGCGTTTCTTACCTCCAAACTGCCATATCTCGCGAACGGATTGACCAATCCGCAAAATTTCTGTTGCATCTGAAAGTAGAAACTCGCCCGATTACAACACTATGCGTACTTTTCCCCTAGGCCGTTCTAGTTATGCTTGTCGAGCATCAGATCTGCGAAAATTTTGAGTTTCTCGAGCGTTTCTTACATCCAAACTGCCATATCTCGCGAACGGATTGACCAATCCGCAAAATTTCTGTTGCATCTGAAAGTAAAAACTCGCCCGATTACAACACTATGCGTACTTTTCCCCTAGGCCGTTCTAGTTATTCGTTTCGAGCATCAGAACTGCGAAAATTTTGAGTTTCTCGAGCGTTTCTTACCTCCAAACTGTGATATCTCGCGAACGGATTGACCAATCCGCAAAATTTCTGTTGCATCTGAAAATAGAAATTCGCCCGATTACAACTGTATGCGTACTTTTCCCCAAGCCCGTTCTAGTTATTCGTCTCGACCAACAGAACTGCGAAAATTTTGAGTTTCTCAAGCGTTGCGTACCTCCAAACTGCCATATCTCGCGAACGGATTGACCAATCCGCAAAATTTCTGTTGCATCTGAAAGTAGAAACTCGCCCGATTACAACACTATGCGTACTTTTCCCCTAGGCCGTTCTAGTTATGCTTGTCGAGCATCAGAGCTGCGAAAATTTTGAGTTTCTCAAGCGTTTCTTACATCCAAACTGCCATATCTCGCGAACGGATTGACCAATCCGCAAAATTTCTGTTGCATCTGAAAGTAGAAACACGCCCGATTGCAACGGTATGCGCACTTTTCCCCTAGGCCGTTCTAGTTATGCATGTCGAGCATCAGAACTGCGAAAATTTTGAGTTTCTCGAGCGTTTCTTACCTCCAAACTGCCATATCTCGCGAACGGATTGACCAATCCGCAAAATTTCTGTTGCATCTGAAAGTAGAAACTCGCCCGATTACAAAACTATGCGTACTTTTCCCCTAGGCCGTTCTAGTTATGATTGTCGAGCATCAGAACTGCGAAAATTTTGAGTTTCTCAAGTGTTTCTTACATCCAAACTGCCATATCTCGCGAACGGATTGACAAATCCGCAAAATTTCTGTTGCATCTGAAAGTAGAAACTCGCCCGATTACAATACTATGCGTACTTTTCCCCTAGGCCGTTCTAGTTATTCGTTTCGAGCATCAGAACTGCGAAAATTTTGAGTTTCTCAAGCGTTTCTTACCTCCAAACTGCCATAACTCGCGAACGGATTCACCAATCCGCAAAATTTCTGTTGCATCTGAAAGTAGAAACTCGCCCGATTACAACACTATGCGTACTTTTCCCCTAGGCCGTTCTAGTTATTCGTTTCGAGCATCAGAACTGCGAAAATTTTGAGTTTCTCAAGCGTTGCTTACCTCCAAACTGCCATATCTCGCGAACGGATTGACCAATCCGCAAAATTTCTGTTGCATCTGAAAGTAGAAACTCGCCCGATTACAACGGTGTGCGTACTTTTCCCCTAGGCCGTTCTAGTTATGCTTGTCGAGCATCAGAACTGCGAAAATTTTGAGTTTCTCGAGCGTTTCTTACCTCCAAACTGCCATATCTCGCGAACGTATTGACCAATCCGCAAAATTTCTGTTGCATCTGAAAGTAGAAACTCCCCCGACTACAACACTATGCGTACTTTTCCCCTAGGCCGTTCTAGTTATTCGTTTCGAGCATCAGAACTGCGAAAATTTTGAGTTTCTCAAGCGTTTCTTACTTCCAAACTGCCATATCTCGCGAACGGATTGACCAATCCGCAAAATTTCTGTTGCATCTGAAAGTATAAACTCGCCCGATTACAACACTGTGCGTACTTTTCCCGTAGGCCGTTCTAGTTATTCGTTTCGAGCATCAGAACTGCGAAAATTTTGAGTTTCTCAAGCGTTTCTTACCTCCAAACTGCCATAACTCGCGAACGGATTGACCAATCCGCAAAATTTCTGTTGCATCTGAAAGTAGAAACTCGCCCGATTACAACGGTGTGCGTACTTTTCCCCTAGCCCGTTCTAGTTATTCGTTTCGAGCAACAGAACTGCGAAAATTTTGAGTTCTTCAAGCGTTGCTTACACCCAAACTGCCATATCTCGCGAACGGATTGACCAATCCGCAAAATTTCTGTTGCATCAGAAAGTAGAAATTCGCCCGATTACAACGGTATGCGTACTTTTCCCCTAGCCCGTTCTAGTTATTCGTTTCGAGCAACAGAACTGCGAAAATTTTGAGTTTTTCAAGCGTTGCTTACCTCCAAACTGCCATATCTCGCGAACGGATTGACCAATCCGCAAAATTTCTGTTGCATCTGAAAGTAGAAACTCGCCCGATTAAAACGGTGTGCGTACTTTTCACCTAGGCCGTTCTAGTTATGCTTGTCGAGCATCAGAACTGCGAAAATTTTGAGTTTCTCAAGCGTTTCTTACTTCCAAACTGCCATATCTCGCGAACGGATTGACAAATCCGCAAAATTTCTGTTGCATCTGAAAGTAGAAACTCGCCCGATTACAATACTATGCGTACTTTTCCCCTAGGCCGTTCTAGTTATGCTTGTCGAGCATCAGAACTGCGAAAATTTTGAGTTTCTCAAGCGTTGCTTACCTCCAAACTGCCATATCTCGCGAACGGATTGACCTATCCGCAAAATTTCTGTTGCATCTGAAAGTAGAAACTCGCCCGAACACAACGGTATGCGTACTTTTCCCCTAGCCCGTTCTAGTTATTCGTTTCGAGCAACAGAACTGCGAAAATTTTGAGTTTTTCAAGCGTTTCTTACCTCCAAACTGCCATATCTCGCGAACGGATTGACCAATCCGCAAAATTTCTGTTGCATCTGAAAGTAGAAACTCGCCCGATTACAACGGTGTGCGTACTTTTCCCCTAGGCCGTTCTAGTTATGCTTGTCGAGCATCAGATCTGCGAAAATTTTGAGTTTCTCAAGCGTTTCTTACTTCCAAACTGCCATATCTCGCGAACGGATTGACCAGTCCGCAAAATTTCTGTTGCATCTGAAAGTAGAAACTCGCCCGATTACAACACTATGCGTACTTTTCCCCTAGGCCGTTCTAGTTATGATTGTCGAGCATCAGAACTGCGAAAATTTTGAGTTTCTCAAGCGTTTCTCACCTACAAACTGCCACATCTCGCGAACGGATTGTCCAATCCGCAAAATTTCTGATGCATCTGAAAGTAGAAACTCGCCCGATTACAACTGTATGCGTACTTTTCCCCTAGCCCGTTCTAGTTATTCGTTTCGAGCAACAGAACTGCGAAAATTTTGAGTTTCTCAAGCGTTGCTTACCTCCAAACTGCCATATCTCGCGAACGGATTGACCAATCCGCAAAATTTCTGTTGCATCTGAAAGCAGAAACTCGCCCGATTACAACGGTGGGCGTACTTTTCCCCTAGGCCGTTCTAGTTATTCGTTTCGAGCATCAGAACTGCGAAAATTTTGAGTTTCTCAAGCGTTTCTTACATCCAAACTGCCATATCTCGCGAACGGATTTACCAATCCGCAAAATTTCTGTTGCATCTGAAAGTAGAAACTCGCCCGATTACAACGGTATGCGTACTTTTCCCCTAGCCCGTTCTAGTTATTCGTTTCGAGCAACAGAACTGCGAAAATTTTGAGTTTCTCAAGCGTTTCTTACTTCCAAACTGCCATATCTCGCGAACGGATTGACCAATCCGCACAATTTCTGTTGCATCTGAAAGTAGAAACTCGCCCGATTATAACACTATTCGTACTTTTCCCCTAGGCCGTTCTAGTTATTCGTTTCGAGCATCAGAACTGCGAAAATTTTGAGTTTCTCAAGCGTTTCTTACCTCCAAACTGCCATATCTCGCGAACGGATTGACCAATCCGCAAAATTTCTGTTGCATCTGAAAGTAGAAACTCCCCCGACTACAACACTATGCGTACTTTTCCCCTAGGCCGTTCTAGTTATTCGTTTCGAGCATCAGAACTGCGAAAATTTTGAGTTTCTCAAGCGTTTCTTACTTCCAAACTGCCATATCTCGCGAACGGATTGACCAATCCGCAAAATTTCTGTTGCATCTGAAGGTAGAAACTCGCCCGATTACAACGGTATGCGTACTTTTCCCCTAGGCCGTTCTAGTTATTCGTTTCGAGCATCAGAACTGCGAAAATTTTGAGTTTCTCAAGCGTTTCTTACATCCAAACTGCCATATCTCGCGAACGGATTTACCAATCCGCAAAATTTCTGTTGCATCTGAAAGTAGAAACTCGCCCGATTACAACGGTATGCGTACTTTTCCCCTAGCCCGTTCTAGTTATTCGTTTCGAGCAACAGAACTGCGAAAATTTTGAGTTTCTCAAGCGTTTCTTACTTCCAAACTGCCATATCTCGCGAACGGATGGACCAATCCGCACAATTTCTGTTGCATCTGAAAGTAGAAACTCGCCCGATTATAACACTATTCGTACTTTTCCCCTAGGCCGTTCTAGTTATTCGTTTCGAGCATCAGAACTGCGAAAATTTTGAGTTTCTCAAGCGTTTCTTACCTCCAAACTGCCATATCTCGCGAACGGATTGACCAATCCGCAAAATTTCTGTTGCATCTGAAAGTAGAAACTCGCCCGATTACAGCGGTATGCGTACTTTTCCCCTAGCCCGTTCTAGTTATTCGTTTCGAGCAACAGAACTGCGAAAATTTTGAGTTTTTCAAGCGTTGCTTACATCCAAACTGCCGTATCTCGCGAACGGATTGACCAATCCGCAAAATTTCTGTTGCATCTGAAAGTAGAAACTCGCCCGATTACAACGGTATGCGTACTTTTCCCCTAGCCCGTTCTATTTATTCGTTTCGAGCAACAGAACTGCGAAAATTTTGAGTTTTTCAAGCGTTGCCTACCTCCAAACTGGCATATCTCGCGAACGGATTGACCAATACGCAAAATTTCTGTTGCATCTGAAAGTAGAAACTCGCCCGATTACAACGGTGTGCGTACTTTTCCCCTAGGCCGTTCTAGTTATGCTTGTCGAGCATCAGAACTGCGAAAATTTTGAGTTTCTCGAGCGTTTCTTACCTCCAAACTGCCATATCTCGCGAACGGATTGACCAATCCGCAAAATTTCTGTTGCATCTGAAAGTAGAAACTCGCCCGATTACAACGGTGTGCGTACTTTTCCCCTAGGCCGTTCTAGTTATGCTTGTCGAGCATCAGAACTGCGAAAATTTTGAGTTTCTCGAGCGTTTCTTACCTCCAAACTGCCATATCTCGCGAACGGATTGACCAATCCGCAAAATTTCTGTTGCATCTGAAAGTAGAAACTCGCCCGATTACAACACTATGCGTACTTTTCCCCTAGGCCGTTCTAGTTATTCGTTTCGAGCATCAGAACTGCGAAAATTTTGAGTTTCTCAAGCGTTTCTTACTTCCAAACTGCCATATCTCGCGAACGGATTGACCATTCCGCAAAATTTCTGTTGCATCTGAAAGTAGAAACTCGCCGATTACAACGGTATGCGTACTTTTCCCCTAGCCCGTTCTAGTTATTCGTTTCGGGCAACAGAACTGCGAAAATTTTGAGTTTTTCAAGCGTTGCTTACCTCCAAACTGCCATATCTCGCGAACGGATTGACCAATCCGCAAAATTTCTGTTGCATCTGAAAGTAGAAACTCGCCCGATTACAACACTATGCGTACTTTTCCCCTAGGCCGTTCTAGTTATGCTTGTCGAGCATCAGATCTGCGAAAATTTTGAGTTTCTCGAGCGTTTCTTACATCCAAACTGCCATATCTCGCGAACGGATTGACCAATCCGCAAAATTTCTGTTGCATCTGAAAGTAAAAACTCGCCCGATTACAACACTATGCGTACTTTTCCCCTAGGCCGTTCTAGTTATTCGTTTCGAGCATCAGAACTGCGAAAATTTTGAGTTTCTCGAGCGTTTCTTACCTCCAAACTGTGATGTCTCGCGAACGGATTGACCAATCCGCAAAATTTCTGTTGCATCTGAAAGTAGAAACTCGCCCGATTACAACACTATGCGTACTTTTCCCCTAGGCCGTTCTAGTTATGCTTGTCGAGCATCAGAGCTGCGAAAATTTTGAGTTTCTCAAGCGTTTCTTACATCCAAACTGCCATATCTCGCGAACGGATTGACCAATCCGCAAAATTTCTCTTGCATCTGAAAGTAGAAACACGCCCAATTGCAACGGTATGCGCACTTTTCCCCTAGGCCGTTCTAGTTATTCGTTTCGAGCATCAGAACTGCGAAAATTTTGAGTTTCTCAAGCGTTTCTTACTTCCAAACTGCCATATCTCGCGAACGGATTGAACAATCCGCAAAATTTCTGTTGCATCTGAAGGTAGAAACTCGCCCGATTACAACGGTATGCGTACTTTTCCCCTAGGCCGTTCTAGTTATTCGTTTCGAGCATCAGAACTGCGAAAATTTTGAGTTTCTCAAGCGTTTCTCACCTACAAACTGCCACATCTCGCGAACGGATTGACCAATCCGCAAAATTTCTGTTGCATCTGAAGGTAGAAACTCGCCCGATTACAACGGTATGCGTACTTTTCCCCTAGGCCGTTCTAGTTATTCGTTTCGAGCATCAGAACTGCGAAAATTTTGAGTTTCTCAAGCGTTTCTTACATCCAAACTGCCATATCTCGCGAACGGATTGACCAGTCCGCAAAATTTCTGTTGCATCTGAAAGTAGAAACTCGCCCGATTACAACACTATGCGTACTTTTCCCCTAGGCCGTTCTAGTTATGCTTGTCGAGCATCAGAGCTGCGAAAATTTTGAGTTTCTCAAGCGTTTCTTACATCCAAACTGCCATATCTCGCGAACGGATTGACCAGTCCGCAAAATTTCTGTTGCATCTGAAAGTAGAAACTCGCCCGATTACAACGGTATGCGTACTTTTCCCCTAGCCCGTTCTATTTATTCGTTTCGAGCAACAGAACTGCGAAAATTTTGAGTTTTTCAAGCGTTGCCTACCTCCAAACTGCCATATCTCGCGAACGGATTGACCAATCCGCAAAATTTCTGTTGCATCTGAAAGTAGAAACTCGCCCGATTACAACGGTGTGCGTACTTTTCCCCTAGGCCGTTCTAGTTATTCGTTTCGGGCAACAGAACTGCGAAAATTTTGAGTTTTTCAAGCGTTGCTTACCTCCAAACTGCCATATCTCGCGAACGGATTGACCAATCCGCAAAATTTCTGTTGCATCTGAAAGTAGAAACTCGCCCGATTACAACACTATGCGTACTTTTCCCCTAGGCCGTTCTAGTTATGCTTGTCGAGCATCAGATCTGCGAAAATTTTGAGTTTCTCGAGCGTTTCTTACATCCAAACTGCCATATCTCGCGAACGGATTGACCAATCCGCAAAATTTCTGTTGCATCTGAAAGTAAAAACTCGCCCGATTACAACACTATGCGTACTTTTCCCCTAGGCCGTTCTAGTTATTCGTTTCGAGCATCAGAACTGCGAAAATTTTGAGTTTCTCGAGCGTTTCTTACCTCCAAACTGCCATATCTCGCGAACGGATTGACCAATCCGCAAAATTTCTGTTGCATCTGAAAGTAGAAACTCGCCCGATTACAACACTATGCGTACTTTTCCCCTAGGCCGTTCTAGTTATGATTGTCGAGCATCAGAACTGCGAAAATTTTGAGTTTCTCAAGTGTTTCTTACATCCAAACTGCCATATCTCGCGAACGGATTGACAAATCCGCAAAATTTCTGTTGCATCTGAAAGTAGAAACTCGCCCGATTACAATACTATGCGTACTTTTCCCCTAGGCCGTTCTAGTTATTCGTTTCGAGCATCAGAACTGCGAAAATTTTGAGTTTCTCAAGCGTTTCTTACCTCCAAACTGCCATAACTCGCGAACGGATTCACCAATCCGCAAAATTTCTGTTGCATCTGAAAGTAGAATCTCGCCCGATTACAACACTATGCGTACTTTTCCCCTAGGCCGTTCTAGTTATTCGTTTCAAGCATCAGAACTGCGAAAATTTTGAGTTTCTCAAGCGTTGCTTACCTCCAAACTGCCATATCTCGCGAACGGATTGACCAATCCGCAAAATTTCTGTTGCATCTGAAAGTAGAAACTCGCCCGATTACAACGGTGTGCGTACTTTTCCCCTAGGCCGTTCTAGTTATGCTTGTCGAGCATCAGAACTGCGAAAATTTTGAGTTTCTCGAGCGTTTCTTACCTCCAAACTGCCATATCTCGCGAACGTATTGACCAATCCGCAAAATTTCTGTTGCATCTGAAAGTAGAAACTCCCCCGACTACAACACTATGCGTACTTTTCCCCTAGGCCGTTCTAGTTATTCGTTTCGAGCATCAGAACTGCGAAAATTTTGAGTTTCTCAAGCGTTTCTTACTTCCAAACTGCCATATCTCGCGAACGGATTGACCAATCCGCAAAATTTCTGTTGCATCTGAAAGTATAAACTCGCCCGATTACAACACTGTGCGTACTTTTCCCGTAGGCCGTTCTAGTTATTCGTTTCGAGCATCAGAACTGCGAAAATTTTGAGTTTCTCAAGCGTTTCTTACCTCCAAACTGCCATAACTCGCGAACGGATTGACCAATCCGCAAAATTTCTGTTGCATCTGAAAGTAGAAACTCGCCCGATTACAACGGTGTGCGTACTTTTCCCCTAGCCCGTTCTAGTTATTCGTTTCGAGCAACAGAACTGCGAAAATTTTGAGTTTTTCAAGCGTTGCTTACACCCAAACTGCCATATCTCGCGAACGGATTGACCAATCCGCAAAATTTCTGTTGCATCAGAAAGTAGAAATTCGCCCGATTACAACGGTATGCGTACTTTTCCCCTAGCCCGTTCTAGTTATTCGTTTCGAGCAACAGAACTGCGAAAATTTTGAGTTTTTCAAGCGTTGCTTACCTCCAAACTGCCATATCTCGCGAACGGATTGACCAATCCGCAAAATTTCTGTTGCATCTGAAAGTAGAAACTCGCCCGATTAAAACGGTGTGCGTACTTTTCACCTAGGCCGTTCTAGTTATGCTTGTCGAGCATCAGAACTGCGAAAATTTTGAGTTTCTCAAGCGTTTCTTACTTCCAAACTGCCATATCTCGCGAACGGATTGACAAATCCGCAAAATTTCTGTTGCATCTGAAAGTAGAAACTCGCCCGATTACAATACTATGCGTACTTTTCCCCTAGGCCGTTCTAGTTATTCGTTTCGAGCATCAGAACTGCGAAAATTTTGAGTTTCTCAAGTGTTTCCTACCTCCAAACTGCCATAACTCGCGAACGGATTCACCAATCCGCAAAATTTCTGTTGCATCTGAAAGTAGAAACTCGCCCGATTACAACAATATGCGTACTTTTCCCCTAGGCCGTTCTAGTTATGCTTGTCGAGCATCAGAACTGCGAAAATTTTGAGTTTCTCGAGCGTTTCTTACCTCCAAACTGCCATATCTCGCGAACGGATTGACCAATCCGCAAAATTTCTGTTGCATCTGAAAGTAGAAACTCCCCCGACTACAACACTATGCGTACTTTTCCCCTAGGCCGTTCTAGTTATTCGTTTCGAGCATCAGAACTGCGAAAATTTTGAGTTTCTCAAGCGTTTCTTACTTCCAAACTGCCATATCTCGCGAACGGATTGACCAATCCGCAAAATTTCTGTTGCATCTGAAAGTATAAACTCGCCCGATTACAACACTGTGCGTACTTTTCCCGTAGGCCGTTCTAGTTATTCGTTTCGAGCATCAGAACTGCGAAAATTTTGAGTTTCTCAAGCGTTTCTTACCTCCAAACTGCCATAACTCGCGAACGGATTGACCAATCCGCAAAATTTCTGTTGCATCTGAAAGTAGAAACTCGCCCGATTACAACGGTGTGCGTACTTTTCCCCTAGCCCGTTCTAGTTATTCGTTTCGAGCAACAGAACTGCGAAAATTTTGAGTTTTTCAAGCGTTGCTTACACCCAAACTGCCATATCTCGCGAACGGATTGACCAATCCGCAAAATTTCTGTTGCATCAGAAAGTAGAAATTCGCCCGATTACAACGGTATGCGTACTTTTCCCCTAGCCCGTTCTAGTTATTCGTTTCGAGCAACAGAACTGCGAAAATTTTGAGTTTTTCAAGCGTTGCTTACCTCCAAACTGCCATATCTCGCGAACGGATTGACCAATCCGCAAAATTTCTGTTGCATCTGAAAGTAGAAACTCGCCCGATTAAAACGGTGTGCGTACTTTTCACCTAGGCCGTTCTAGTTATGCTTGTCGAGCATCAGAACTGCGAAAATTTTGAGTTTCTCAAGCGTTTCTTACTTCCAAACTGCCATATCTCGCGAACGGATTGACAAATCCGCAAAATTTCTGTTGCATCTGAAAGTAGAAACTCGCCCGATTACAATACTATGCGTACTTTTCCCCTAGGCCGTTCTAGTTATTCGTTTCGAGCATCAGAACTGCGAAAATTTTGAGTTTCTCAAGCGTTTCTTACCTCCAAACTGCCATAACTCGCGAACGGATTCACCAATCCGCAAAATTTCTGTTGCATCTGAAAGTAGAAACTCGCCCGATTACAACAATATGCGTACTTTTCCCCTAGGCCGTTCTAGTTATGCTTGTCGAGCATCAGAACTGCGAAAATTTTGAGTTTCTCGAGCGTTTCTTACCTCCAAACTGCCATATCTCGCGAACGGATTGACCAATCCGCAAAATTTCTGTTGCATCTGAAAGTAGAAACTCCCCCGACTACAACACTATGCGTACTTTTCCCCTAGGCCGTTCTAGTTATTCGTTTCGAGCATCAGAACTGCGAAAATTTTGAGTTTCTCAAGCGTTTCTTACTTCCAAACTGCCATATCTCGCGAACGGATTGACCAATCCGCAAAATTTCTGTTGCATCTGAAAGTAGAAACTCGCCCGATTACAACACTATGCGTACTTTTCCCGTAGGCCGTTCTAGTTATTCGTTTCGAGCATCAGAACTGCGAAAATTTTGAGTTTCTCAAGCGTTGCTTACCTCCAAACTGCCATATCTCGCGAACGGATTGACCTATCCGCAAAATTTCTGTTGTATCTGAAAGTAGAAACTCGCCCGAACACAACGGTATGCGTACTTTTCCCCTAGCCCGTTCTAGTTATTCGTTTCGAGCAACAGAACTGCGAAAATTTTGAGTTTTTCAAGCGTTGCTTACCTCCAAACTGCCATATCTCGCGAACGGATTGACCAATCCGCAAAATTTCTGTTGCCCTCTGAAAGTAGAAACTCGCCCGATTACAACGGTGTGCGTACTTTTCCCCTAGCCCGTTCTAGTTATTCGTTTCGAGCAACAGAACTGCGAAAATTTTGAGTTTTTCAAGCGTTGCTTACCTCCAAACTGCCATATCTCGCGAACGGATTGACCAATCCGCAAAATTTCTGTTGCATCAGAAAGTAGAAACTCGCCCGATTACAACGGTATGCGTACTTTTCCCCTAGCCCGTTCTAGTTATTCGTTTCGGGCAACAGAACTGCGAAAATTTTGAGTTTTTCAAGCGTTTCTTACCTCCAAACTGCCATATCTCGCGAACGGATTGACCAATCCGCAAAATTTCTGTTGCATCTGAAAGTAGAAACTCCCCCGACTACAACACTATGCGTACTTTTCCCCTAGGCCGTTCTAGTTATTCGTTTCGAGCATCAGAACTGCGAAAATTTTGAGTTTCTCAAGCGTTTCTTACTTCCAAACTGCCATATCTCGCGAACGGATTGACCAGTCCGCAAAATTTCTGTTGCATCTGAAAGTAGAAACTCGCCCGATTACAACACTATGCGTACTTTTCCCCTAGGCCGTTCTAGTTATGATTGTCGAGCATCAGAACTGCGAAAATTTTGAGTTTCTCAAGTGTTTCTTACATCCAAACTGCCATATCTCGCGAACGGATTGACCAATCCGCAAAATTTCTGTTGCATCAGAAAGTAGAAACTCGCCCGATTACAACGGTATGCGTACTTTTCCCCTAGCCCGTTCTAGTTATTCGTTTCGGGCAACAGAACTGCGAAAATTTTGAGTTTCTCAAGCGTTTCTTACTTCCAAACTGCCATATCTCGCGAACGGATTGACCAATCCGCAAAATTTCTGTTGCATCTGAAGGTAGAAACTCGCCCGATTACAACGGTATGCGTACTTTTCCCCTAGGCCGTTCTAGTTATTCGTTTCGAGCATCAGAACTGCGAAAATTTTGAGTTTTTCAAGCGTTTCTCACCTACAAACTGCCACATCTCGCGAACGGATTGTCCAATCCGCAAAATTTCTGATGCATCTGAAAGTAGAAACTCGCCCGATTACAACTGTATGCGTACTTTTCCCCTAGCCCGTTCTAGTTATTCGTTTCGAGCAACAGAACTGCGAAAATTTTGAGTTTCTCAAGCGTTGCTTACCTCCAAACTGCCATATCTCGCGAACGGATTGACCAATCCGCAAAATTTCTGTTGCATCTGAAAGCAGAAACTCGCCCGATTACAACGGTGTGCGTACTTTTCCCCTAGGCCGTTCTAGTTATTCGTTTCGAGCATCAGAACTGCGAAAATTTTGAGTTTCTCAAGCGTTTCTTACATCCAAACTGCCATATCTCGCGAACGGATTTACCAATCCGCAAAATTTCTGTTGCATCTGAAAGTAGAAACTCGCCCGATTACAACGGTATGCGTACTTTTCCCCTAGCCCGTTCTAGTTATTCGTTTCGAGCAACAGAACTGCGAAAATTTTGAGTTTCTCAAGCGTTTCTTACTTCCAAACTGCCATATCTCGCGAACGGATTGACCAATCCGCACAATTTCTGTTGCATCTGAAAGTAGAAACTCGCCCGATTATAACACTATTCGTACTTTTCCCCTAGGCCGTTCTAGTTATTCGTTTCGAGCATCAGAACTGCGAAAATTTTGAGTTTCTCAAGCGTTTCTTACCTCCAAACTGCCATATCTCGCGAACGGATTGACCAATCCTCAAAATTTCTGTTGCATCTGAAAGTAGAAACTCCCCCGACTACAACACTATGCGTACTTTTCCCCTAGGCCGTTCTAGTTATTCGTTTCGAGCATCAGAACTGCGAAAATTTTGAGTTTCTCAAGCGTTTCTTACTTCCAAACTGCCATATCTCGCGAACGGATTGACCAGTCCGCAAAATTTCTGTTGCATCTGAAAGTAGAAACTCGCCCGATTACAACACTATGCGTACTTTTCCCCTAGGCCGTTCTAGTTATGATTGTCGAGCATCAGAACTGCGAAAATTTTGAGTTTCTCAAGTGTTTCTTACATCCAAACTGCCATATCTCGCGAACGGATTGACCAATCCGCAAAATTTCTGTTGCATCTGAAAGTAGAAACACACCCGATTGCAACGGCATGCGCACTTTTCCCCTAGGCCGTTCTAGTTATTCGTTTCGAGCATCAGAACTGCGAAAATTTTGAGTTTCTCAAGCGTTTCTTACTTCCAAACTGCCATATCTCGCGAACGGATTGACCAATCCGCAAAATTTCTGTTGCATCTGAAGGTAGAAACTCGCCCGATTACAACACTATGCGTACTTTTCCCCTAGGCCGTTCTAGTTATGATTGTCGAGCATCAGAACTGCGAAAATTTTGAGTTTCTCAAGTGTTTCTTACATCCAAACTGCCATATCTCGCGAACGGATTGACCAATCCGCAAAATTTCTGTTGCATCTGAAAGTAGAAACACACCCGATTGCAACGGCATGCGCACTTTTCCCCTAGGCCGTTCTAGTTATTCGTTTCGAGCATCAGAACTGCGAAAATTTTGAGTTTCTCAAGCGTTTCTTACTTCCAAACTGCCATATCTCGCGAACGGATTGACCAATCCGCAAAATTTCTGTTGCATCTGAAGGTAGAAACTCGCCCGATTACAACGGTATGCGTACTTTTCCCCTAGGCCGTTCTAGTTATTCGTTTCGAGCATCAGAACTGCGAAAATTTTGAGTTTCTCAAGCGTTTCTCACCTACAAACTGCCACATCTCGCGAACGGATTGTCCAATCCGCAAAATTTCTGATGCATCTGAAAGTAGAAACTAGCCCGATTACAACTGTATGCGTACTTTTCCCCTAGCCCGTTCTAGTTATTCGTTTCGAGCAACAGAACTGCGAAAATTTTGAGTTTCTCAAGCGTTGCTTACCTCCAAACTGCCATATCTCGCGAACGGATTGACCAATCCGCAAAATTTCTGTTGCATCTGAAAGCAGAAACTCGCCCGATTACAACGGTGTGCGTACTTTTCCCCTAGGCCGTTCTAGTTATTCGTTTCGAGCATCAGAACTGCGAAAATTTTGAGTTTCTCAAGCGTTTCTTACATCCAAACTGCCATATCTCGCGAACGGATTTACCAATCCGCAAAATTTCTGTTGCATCTGAAAGTAGAAACTCGCCCGATTACAACGGTATGCGTACTTTTCCCCTAGCCCGTTCTAGTTATTCGTTTCGAGCAACAGAACTGCGAAAATTTTGAGTTTCTCAAGCGTTTCTTACTTCCAAACTGCCATATCTCGCGAACGGATTGACCAATCCTCAAAATTTCTGTTGCATCTGAAGGTAGAAACTCGCCCGATTACAACGGTATGCGTACTTTTCCCCTAGGCCGTTCTAGTTATTCGTTTCGAGCATCAGAACTGCGAAAATTTTGAGTTTCTCAAGCGTTTCTCACCTACAAACTGCCACATCTCGCGAACGGATTGTCCAATCCGCAAAATTTCTGATGCATCTGAAAGTAGAAACTCGCCCGATTACAACTGTATGCGTACTTTTCCCCTAGCCCGTTCTAGTTATTCGTTTCGAGCAACAGAACTGCGAAAATTTTGAGTTTCTCAAGCGTTGCTTACCTCCAAACTGCCATATCTCGCGAACGGATTGACCAATCCGCAAAATTTCTGTTGCATCTGAAAGCAGAAACTCGCCCGATTACAACGGTGTGCGTACTTTTCCCCTAGGCCGTTCTAGTTATTCGTTTCGAGCATCAGAACTGCGAAAATTTTGAGTTTCTCAAGCGTTTCTTACATCCAAACTGCCATATCTCGCGAACGGATTTACCAATCCGCAAAATTTCTGTTGCATCTGAAAGTAGAAACTCGCCCGATTACAACGGTATGCGTACTTTTCCCCTAGCCCGTTCTAGTTATTCGTTTCGAGCAACAGAACTGCGAAAATTTTGAGTTTCTCAAGCATTTCTTACTTCCAAACTGCCATATCTCGCGAACGGATTGACCAATCCGCACAATTTCTGTTGCATCTGAAAGTAGAAACTCGCCCGATTATAACACTATTCGTACTTTTCCCCTAGGCCGTTCTAGTTATTCGTTTCGAGCATCAGAACTGCGAAAATTTTGAGTTTCTCAAGCGTTTCTTACCTCCAAACTGCCATATCTCGCGAACGGATTGACCAATCCTCAAAATTTCTGTTGCATCTGAAAGTAGAAACTCCCCCGACTACAACACTATGCGTACTTTTCCCCTAGGCCGTTCTAGTTATTCGTTTCGAGCATCAGAACTGCGAAAATTTTGAGTTTCTCAAGCGTTTCTTACTTCCAAACTGCCATATCTCGCGAACGGATTGACCAGTCCGCAAAATTTCTGTTGCATCTGAAAGTAGAAACTCGCCCGATTACAACACTATGCGTACTTTTCCCCTAGGCCGTTCTAGTTATGATTGTCGAGCATCAGAACTGCGAAAATTTTGAGTTTCTCAAGTGTTTCTTACATCCAAACTGCCATATCTCGCGAACGGATTGACCAATCCGCAAAATTTCTGTTGCATCTGAAAGTAGAAACACACCCGATTGCAACGGCATGCGCACTTTTCCCCTAGGCCGTTCTAGTTATTCGTTTCGAGCATCAGAACTGCGAAAATTTTGAGTTTCTCAAGCGTTTCTTACTTCCAAACTGCCATATCTCGCGAACGGATTGACCAATCCGCAAAATTTCTGTTGCATCTGAAGGTAGAAACTCGCCCGATTACAACGGTATGCGTACTTTTCCCCTAGGCCGTTCTAGTTATTCGTTTCGAGCATCAGAACTGCGAAAATTTTGAGTTTCTCAAGCGTTTCTCACCTACAAACTGCCACATCTCGCGAACGGATTGTCCAATCCGCAAAATTTCTGATGCATCTGAAAGTAGAAACTAGCCCGATTACAACTGTATGCGTACTTTTCCCCTAGCCCGTTCTAGTTATTCGTTTCGAGCAACAGAACTGCGAAAATTTTGAGTTTCTCAAGCGTTGCTTACCTCCAAACTGCCATATCTCGCGAACGGATTGACCAATCCGCAAAATTTCTGTTGCATCTGAAAGCAGAAACTCGCCCGATTACAACGGTGTGCGTACTTTTCCCCTAGGCCGTTCTAGTTATTCGTTTCGAGCATCAGAACTGCGAAAATTTTGAGTTTCTCAAGCGTTTCTTACATCCAAACTGCCATATCTCGCGAACGGATTAACCAATCCGCAAAATTTCTGTTGCATCTGAAAGTAGAAACTCGCCCGATTACAACGGTATGCGTACTTTTCCCCTAGCCCGTTCTAGTTATTCGTTTCGAGCAACAGAACTGCGAAAATTTTGAGTTTCTCAAGCGTTTCTTACTTCCAAACTGCCATATCTCGCGAACGGATGGACCAGTCCGCACAATTTCTGTTGCATCTGAAAGTAGAAACTCGCCCGATTATAACACTATTCGTACTTTTCCCCTAGGCCGTTCTAGTTATTCGTTTCGAGCATCAGAACTGCGAAAATTTTGAGTTTCTCAAGCGTTTCTTACCTCCAAACTGCCATATCTCGTGAACGGATTGACCAATCCGCAAAATTTCTGTTGCATCTGAAAGTAGAAACTCGCCCGATTACAACACTATGCGTACTTTTCCCCTAGGCCGTTCTAGTTATTCGTTTCGAGCATCAGAACTGCGAAAATTTTGAGTTTCTCAAGCGTTTCTTACTTCCAAACTGCCATATCTCGCGAACGGATTGAACAGTCCGCAAAATTTCTGTTGCATCTGAAAGTAGAAACTCGCCCGATTACAACACTATGCGTACTTTTCCCCTAGGCCGTTCTAGTTATGATTGTCGAGCATCAGAACTGCGAAAATTTTGAGTTTCTCAAGTGTTTCTTACATCCAAACTGCCATATCTCGCGAACGGATTGACCAATCCGCAAAATTTCTGTTGCATCTGAAAGTAGAAACACACCCGATTGCAACGGCATGCGCACTTTTCCCCTAGGCCGTTCTAGTTATTCGTTTCGAGCATCAGAACTGCGAAAATTTTGAGTTTCTCAAGCGTTTCTTACTTCCAAACTGCCATATCTCGCGAACGGATTGACCAATCCGCAAAATTTCTGTTGCATCTGAAGGTAGAAACTCGCCCGATTACAACACTATGCGTACTTTTCCCCTAGGCCGTTCTAGTTATGATTGTCGAGCATCAGAACTGCGAAAATTTTGAGTTTCTCAAGTGTTTCTTACATCCAAACTGCCATATCTCGCGAACGGATTGACCAATCCGCAAAATTTCTGTTGCATCTGAAAGTAGAAACACACCCGATTGCAACGGCATGCGCACTTTTCCCCTAGGCCGTTCTAGTTATTCGTTTCGAGCATCAGAACTGCGAAAATTTTGAGTTTCTCAAGCGTTTCTTACTTCCAAACTGCCATATCTCGCGAACGGATTGACCAATCCGCAAAATTTCTGTTGCATCTGAAGGTAGAAACTCGCCCGATTACAACGGTATGCGTACTTTTCCCCTAGGCCGTTCTAGTTATTCGTTTCGAGCATCAGAACTGCGAAAATTTTGAGTTTCTCAAGCGTTTCTCACCTACAAACTGCCACATCTCGCGAACGGATTGTCCAATCCGCAAAATTTCTGATGCATCTGAAAGTAGAAACTAGCCCGATTACAACTGTATGCGTACTTTTCCCCTAGCCCGTTCTAGTTATTCGTTTCGAGCAACAGAACTGCGAAAATTTTGAGTTTCTCAAGCGTTGCTTACCTCCAAACTGCCATATCTCGCGAACGGATTGACCAATCCGCAAAATTTCTGTTGCATCTGAAAGCAGAAACTCGCCCGATTACAACGGTGTGCGTACTTTTCCCCTAGGCCGTTCTAGTTATTCGTTTCGAGCATCAGAACTGCGAAAATTTTGAGTTTCTCAAGCGTTTCTTACATCCAAACTGCCATATCTCGCGAACGGATTTACCAATCCGCAAAATTTCTGTTGCATCTGAAAGTAGAAACTCGCCCGATTACAACGGTATGCGTACTTTTCCCCTAGCCCGTTCTAGTTATTCGTTTCGAGCAACAGAACTGCGAAAATTTTGAGTTTCTCAAGCGTTTCTTACTTCCAAACAGCCATATCTCGCGAACGGATTGACCAATCCGCAAAATTTCTGTTGCATCTGAAGGTAGAAACTCGCCCGATTACAACGGTATGCGTACTTTTCCCCTAGGCCGTTCTAGTTATTCGTTTCGAGCATCAGAACTGCGAAAATTTTGAGTTTCTCAAGCGTTTCTCACCTACAAACTGCCACATCTCGCGAACGGATTGTCCAATCCGCAAAATTTCTGATGCATCTGAAAGTAGAAACTCGCCCGATTACAACTGTATGCGTACTTTTCCCCTAGCCCGTTCTAGTTATTCGTTTCGAGCAACAGAACTGCGAAAATTTTGAGTTTCTCAAGCGTTGCTTACCTCCAAACTGCCATATCTCGCGAACGGATTGACCAATCCGCAAAATTTCTGTTGCATCTGAAAGCAGAAACTCGCCCGATTACAACGGTGTGCGTACTTTTCCCCTAGGCCGTTCTAGTTATTCGTTTCGAGCATCAGAACTGCGAAAATTTTGAGTTTCTCAAGCGTTTCTTACATCCAAACTGCCATATCTCGCGAACGGATTTACCAATCCGCAAAATTTCTGTTGCATCTGAAAGTAGAAACTCGCCCGATTACAACGGTATGCGTACTTTTCCCCTAGCCCGTTCTAGTTATTCGTTTCGAGCAACAGAACTGCGAAAATTTTGAGTTTCTCAAGCATTTCTTACTTCCAAACTGCCATATCTCGCGAACGGATTGACCAATCCGCACAATTTCTGTTGCATCTGAAAGTAGAAACTCGCCCGATTATAACACTATTCGTACTTTTCCCCTAGGCCGTTCTAGTTATTCGTTTCGAGCATCAGAACTGCGAAAATTTTGAGTTTCTCAAGCGTTTCTTACCTCCAAACTGCCATATCTCGCGAACGGATTGACCAATCCTCAAAATTTCTGTTGCATCTGAAAGTAGAAACTCCCCCGACTACAACACTATGCGTACTTTTCCCCTAGGCCGTTCTAGTTATTCGTTTCGAGCATCAGAACTGCGAAAATTTTGAGTTTCTCAAGCGTTTCTTACTTCCAAACTGCCATATCTCGCGAACGGATTGACCAGTCCGCAAAATTTCTGTTGCATCTGAAAGTAGAAACTCGCCCGATTACAACACTATGCGTACTTTTCCCCTAGGCCGTTCTAGTTATGATTGTCGAGCATCAGAACTGCGAAAATTTTGAGTTTCTCAAGTGTTTCTTACATCCAAACTGCCATATCTCGCGAACGGATTGACCAATCCGCAAAATTTCTGTTGCATCTGAAAGTAGAAACACACCCGATTGCAACGGCATGCGCACTTTTCCCCTAGGCCGTTCTAGTTATTCGTTTCGAGCATCAGAACTGCGAAAATTTTGAGTTTCTCAAGCGTTTCTTACTTCCAAACTGCCATATCTCGCGAACGGATTGACCAATCCGCAAAATTTCTGTTGCATCTGAAGGTAGAAACTCGCCCGATTACAACGGTATGCGTACTTTTCCCCTAGGCCGTTCTAGTTATTCGTTTCGAGCATCAGAACTGCGAAAATTTTGAGTTTCTCAAGCGTTTCTCACCTACAAACTGCCACATCTCGCGAACGGATTGTCCAATCCGCAAAATTTCTGATGCATCTGAAAGTAGAAACTAGCCCGATTACAACTGTATGCGTACTTTTCCCCTAGCCCGTTCTAGTTATTCGTTTCGAGCAACAGAACTGCGAAAATTTTGAGTTTCTCAAGCGTTGCTTACCTCCAAACTGCCATATCTCGCGAACGGATTGACCAATCCGCAAAATTTCTGTTGCATCTGAAAGCAGAAACTCGCCCGATTACAACGGTGTGCGTACTTTTCCCCTAGGCCGTTCTAGTTATTCGTTTCGAGCATCAGAACTGCGAAAATTTTGAGTTTCTCAAGCGTTTCTTACATCCAAACTGCCATATCTCGCGAACGGATTAACCAATCCGCAAAATTTCTGTTGCATCTGAAAGTAGAAACTCGCCCGATTACAACGGTATGCGTACTTTTCCCCTAGCCCGTTCTAGTTATTCGTTTCGAGCAACAGAACTGCGAAAATTTTGAGTTTCTCAAGCGTTTCTTACTTCCAAACTGCCATATCTCGCGAACGGATGGACCAGTCCGCACAATTTCTGTTGCATCTGAAAGTAGAAACTCGCCCGATTATAACACTATTCGTACTTTTCCCCTAGGCCGTTCTAGTTATTCGTTTCGAGCATCAGAACTGCGAAAATTTTGAGTTTCTCAAGCGTTTCTTACCTCCAAACTGCCATATCTCGTGAACGGATTGACCAATCCGCAAAATTTCTGTTGCATCTGAAAGTAGAAACTCGCCCGATTACAACACTATGCGTACTTTTCCCCTAGGCCGTTCTAGTTATTCGTTTCGAGCAACAGAACTGCGAAAATTTTGAGTTTTTCAAGCGTTGCTTACATCCAAACTGCCGTATCTCGCGAACGGATTGACCAATCCGCAAAATTTCTGTTGCATCTGAAAGTAGAAACTCGCCCGATTACAACGGTATGCGTACTTTTCCCCTAGCCCGTTCTATTTATTCGTTTCGAGCAACAGAACTGCGAAAATTTTGAGTTTTTCAAGCGTTGCCTACCTCCAAACTGCCATATCTCGCGAACGGATTGACCAATACGCAAAATTTCTGTTGCATCTGAAAGTAGAAACTCGCCCGATTACAACGGTGTGCGTACTTTTCCCCTAGGCCGTTCTAGTTATGCTTGTCGAGCATCAGAACTGCGAAAATTTTGAGTTTCTCGAGCGTTTCTTACCTCCAAACTGCCATATCTCGCGAACGCCAATCCGCAAAATTTCTGTTGCATCTGAAAGTAGAAACTCGCCCGATTACAACACTATGCGTACTTTTCCCCTAGGCCGTTCTAGTTATTCGTTTCGAGCATCAGAACTGCGAAAATTTTGAGTTTCTCAAGCGTTTCTTACTTCCAAACTGCCATATCTCGCGAACGGATTGACCATTCCGCAAAATTTCTGTTGCATCTGAAAGTAGAAACTCGCCGATTACAACGGTATGCGTACTTTTCCCCTAGCCCGTTCTAGTTATTCGTTTCGGGCAACAGAACTGCGAAAATTTTGAGTTTTTCAAGCGTTGCTTACCTCCAAACTGCCATATCTCGCGAACGGATTGACCAATCCGCAAAATTTCTGTTGCATCTGAAAGTAGAAACTCGCCCGATTACAACACTATGCGTACTTTTCCCCTAGGCCGTTCTAGTTATGCTTGTCGAGCATCAGATCTGCGAAAATTTTGAGTTTCTCGAGCGTTTCTTACATCCAAACTGCCATATCTCGCGAACGGATTGACCAATCCGCAAAATTTCTGTTGCATCTGAAAGTAAAAACTCGCCCGATTACAACACTATGCGTACTTTTCCCCTAGGCCGTTCTAGTTATTCGTTTCGAGCATCAGAACTGCGAAAATTTTGAGTTTCTCGAGCGTTTCTTACCTCCAAACTGTGATGTCTCGCGAACGGATTGACCAATCCGCAAAATTTCTGTTGCATCTGAAAATAGAAATTCGCCCGATTACAACTGTATGCGTACTTTTCCCCAAGCCCGTTCTAGTTATTCGTCTCGACCAACAGAACTGCGAAAATTTTGAGTTTCTCAAGCGTTGCGTACCTCCAAACTGCCATATCTCGCGAACGGATTGACCAATCCGCAAAATTTCTGTTGCATCTGAAAGTAGAAACTCGCCCGATTACAACACTATGCGTACTTTTCCCCTAGGCCGTTCTAGTTATGCTTGTCGAGCATCAGAGCTGCGAAAATTTTGAGTTTCTCAAGCGTTTCTTACATCCAAACTGCCATATCTCGCGAACGGATTGACCAATCCGCAAAATTTCTGTTGCATCTGTAAGTAGAATCACGCCCGATTGCAACGGTATGCGCACTTTTCCCCTAGGCCGTTCTAGTTATTCGTTTCGAGCATCAGAACTGCGAAAATTTTGAGTTTCTCAAGCGTTTCTTACTTCCAAACTGCCATATCTCGCGAACGGATTGACCAATCCGCAAAATTTCTGTTGCATCTGAAGGTAGAAACTCGCCCGATTACAACGGTATGCGTACTTTTCCCCTAGGCCGTTCTAGTTATTCGTTTCGAGCATCAGAACTGCGAAAATTTTGAGTTTCTCAAGCGTTTCTCACCTACAAACTGCCACATCTCGCGAACGGATTGACCAATCCGCAAAATTTCTGTTGCATCTGAAGGTAGAAACTCGCCCGATTACAACGGTATGCGTACTTTTCCCCTAGCCCGTTCTAGTTATTCGTTTCGAGCATCAGAACTGCGAAAATTTTGAGTTTCTCAAGCGTTTCTTACTTCCAAACTGCCATATCTCGCGAACGGATTGACCAGTCCGCAAAATTTCTGTTGCATCTGAAAGTAGAAACTCGCCCGATTACAACACTATGCGTACTTTTCCCCTAGGCCGTTCTAGTTATGATTGTCGAGCATCAGAACTGCGAAAATTTTGAGTTTCTCAAGTGTTTCTTACATCCAAACTGCCATATCTCGCGAACGGATTGACCAATCCGCAAAATTTCTGTTGCATCTGAAAGTAGAAACACGCCCGATTGCAACGGCATGCGCACTTTTCCCTAGGCCGTTCTAGTTATTCGTTTCGAGCATCAGAACTGCGAAAATTTTGAGTTTCTCAAGCGTTTCTTACTTCCAAACTGCCATATCTCGCGAACGGATTGACCAATCCGCAAAATTTCTGTTGCATCTGAAGGTAGAAACTCGCCCGATTACAACGGTATGCGTACTTTTCCCCTAGGCCGTTCTAGTTATTCGTTTCGAGCATCAGAACTGCGAAAATTTTGAGTTTCTCAAGCGTTTCTTACTTCCAAACTGCCATATCTCGCGAACGGATTGACCATTCCGCAAAATTTCTGTTGCATCTGAAAGTAGAAACTCGCCGATTACAACGGTATGCGTACTTTTCCCCTAGCCCGTTCTAGTTATTCGTTTCGGGCAACAGAACTGCGAAAATTTTGAGTTTTTCAAGCGTTGCTTACCTCCAAACTGCCATATCTCGCGAACGGATTGACCAATCCGCAAAATTTCTGTTGCATCTGAAAGTAGAAACTCGCCCGATTACAACACTATGCGTACTTTTCCCCTAGGCCGTTCTAGTTATGCTTGTCGAGCATCAGATCTGCGAAAATTTTGAGTTTCTCGAGCGTTTCTTACATCCAAACTGCCATATCTCGCGAACGGATTGACCAATCCGCAAAATTTCTGTTGCATCTGAAAGTAAAAACTCGCCCGATTACAACACTATGCGTACTTTTCCCCTAGGCCGTTCTAGTTATTCGTTTCGAGCATCAGAACTGCGAAAATTTTGAGTTTCTCGAGCGTTTCTTACCTCCAAACTGTGATGTCTCGCGAACGGATTGACCAATCCGCAAAATTTCTGTTGCATCTGAAAATAGAAATTCGCCCGATTACAACTGTATGCGTACTTTTCCCCAAGCCCGTTCTAGTTATTCGTCTCGACCAACAGAACTGCGAAAATTTTGAGTTTCTCAAGCGTTGCGTACCCTCCAAACTGCCATATCTCGCGAACGGATTGACCAATCCGCAAAATTTTCTGTTGCATCTGAAAGTAGAAACTCGGCCCGATTACAACACTATGCGTACTTTTCCCCCTAGGCCGTTCTAGTTATGCTTGTCCGAGCATCAGAGCTGCGAAAATTTTGAGTTTCTCAAGCGTTTCTTACATCCAAACTGCCATATCTCGCGAACTGGATTGACCAATCCGCAAAATTTCTGTTGCATCTGTAAGTAGAAACACGCCCGATTGCAACGGTATGCGCACTTTTCCCCTAGGCCGTTCTAGTTATTCGTTTCGAGCATCAGAACTGCGAAAATTTTGAGTTTCTCAAGCGTTTCTTACTTCCAAACTGCCATATCTCGCGAACGGATTGACCAATCCGCAAAATTTCTGTTGCATCTGAAGGTAGAAACTCGCCCGATTACAACGGTATGCGTACTTTTCCCCTAGGCCGTTCTAGTTATTCGTTTCGAGCATCAGAACTGCGAAAATTTTGAGTTTCTCAAGCGTTTCTCACCTACAAACTGCCACATCTCGCGAACGGATTGACCAATCCGCAAAATTTCTGTTGCATCTGAAGGTAGAAACTCGCCCGATTACAACGGTATGCGTACTTTTCCCCCTAGCCCGTTCTAGTTATTCGTTTCGAGCATCAGAACTGCGAAAATTTTGAGTTTCTCAAGCGTTTCTTACTTCCAAACTGCCATATCTCGCGAACGGATTGACCAGTCCGCAAAATTTCTGTTGCATCTGAAAGTAGAAACTCGCCCGATTACAACACTATGCGTACTTTTCCCCTAGGCCGTTCTAGTTATGATTGTCGAGCATCAGAACTGCGAAAATTTTGAGTTTCTCAAGTGTTTCTTACATCCAAACTGCCATATCTCGCGAACGGATTGACCAATCCGCAAAATTTCTGTTGCATCTGAAAGTAGAAACACGCCCGATTGCAACGGCATGCGCACTTTTCCCTAGGCCGTTCTAGTTATTCGTTTCGAGCATCAGAACTGCGAAAATTTTGAGTTTCTCAAGCGTTTCTTACTTCCAAACTGCCATATCTCGCGAACGGATTGACCAATCCGCAAAATTTCTGTTGCATCTGAAGGTAGAAACTCGCCCGATTACAACGGTATGCGTACTTTTCCCCTAGGCCGTTCTAGTTATTCGTTTCGAGCATCAGAACTGCGAAAATTTTGAGTTTCTCAAGCGTTTCTCACCTACAAACTGCCACATCTCGCGAACGGATTGTCCAATCCGCAAAATTTCTGATGCATCTGAAAGTAGAAACTCGCCCGATTACAACTGTATGCGTACTTTTCCCCTAGGCCGTTCTAGTTATTCGTTTCGAGCATCAGAACTGCGAAAATTTTGAGTCTCTCAAGCGTTTCTCACCTACAAACTGCCACATCTCGCGAACGGATTGTCCAATCCGCAAAGTTTCTGATGCGTCTGAAAGTAGAAACTCGCCCGATTACAACACTATGCGTACTTTTCCCCTAGGCCGTTCTAGTTATGATTGTCGAGCATCAGAACTGCGAAAATTTTGAGTTTCTCAAGTGTTTCTTACATCCAAACTGCCATATCTCGCGAACGGATTGACCAATCCGCAAAATTTCTGTTGCATCTGAAAGTAGAAACACGCCCGATTGCAACGGCATGCGCACTTTTCCCCTAGGCCGTCCTAGTTAATCGTTTCGAGCATCAGAACTGCGAAAATTTTGAGTTTCTCAAGCGTTTCTTACTTCCAAACTGCCATATCTCGCGAACGGATTGACCAATCCGCAAAATTTCTGTTGCATCTGAAGGTAGAAACTCGCCCGATTACAACGGTATGCGTACTTTTCCCCTAGGCCGTTCTAGTTATTCGTTTCGAGCATCAGAACTGCGAAAATTTTGAGTTTCTCAAGCGTTTCTCACCTACAAACTGCCACATCTCGCGAACGGATTGTCCAATCCGCAAAATTTCTGATGCGTCTGAAAGTAGAAACTCGCCCGATTACAACTGTATGCGTACTTTTCCCCTAGGCCGTTCTAGTTATTCGTTTCGAGCATCAGAACTGCGAAAATTTTGAGTTTCTCAAGCGTTTCTTACATCCAAACTGCCATATCTCGCGAACGGATTTACCAATCCGCAAAATTTCTGTTGCATCTGAAAGTAGAAACTCGCCCGATTACAACGGTATGCGTACTTTTCCCCTAGCCCGTTCTAGTTATTCGTTTCGAGCAACAGAACTGCGAAAATTTTGAGTTTCTCAAGCGTTTCTTACTTCCAAACTGCCATATCTCGCGAACGGATTGACCAATCCGCACAATTTCTGTTGCATCTGAAAGTAGAAACTCGCCCGATTATAACACTCTTCGTACTTTTCCCCTAGGCCGTTCTAGTTATTCGTTTCGAGCATCAGAACTGCGAAAATTTTGAGTTTCTCAAGCGTTTCTTACCTCCAAACTGCCATATCTCGCGAACGGATTGACCAATCCGCAAAATTTCTGTTGCATCTGAAACTAGAAACTCGCCCGATTACAACACTATGCGTACTTTTCCCCTAGGCCGTTCTAGTTATTCGTTTCGAGCAACAGAACTGCGAAAATTTTGAGTTTTTCAAGCGTTGCTTACCTCCAAACTGCCGTATCTCGCGAACGGATTGACCAATCCGCAAAATTTCTGTTGCATCTGAAAGTAGAAACTCGCCCGATTACAACGGTATGCGTACTTTTCCCCTAGCCCGTTCTATTTATTCGTTTCGAGCAACAGAACTGCGAAAATTTTGAGTTTTTCAAGCGTTGCCTACCTCCAAACTGCCATATCTCGCGAACGGATTGACCAATCCGCAAAATTTCTGTTGCATCTGAAAGTAGAAACTCGCCCGATTACAACGGTGTGCGTACTTTTCCCCTAGGCCGTTCTAGTTATTCGTTTCGGGCAACAGAACTGCGAAAATTTTGAGTTTCTCAAGCGTTTCTTACCTCCAAACTGCCATATCTCGCGAACGGATTGACCAATCCGCAAAATTTCTGTTGCATCTGAAAGTAGAAACTCGCCCGATTACAACACTATGCGTACTTTTCCCCTAGGCCGTTCTAGTTATTCGTTTCGAGCATCAGAACTGCGAAAATTTTGAGTTTCTCGAGCGTTTCTTACCTCCAAACTGTGATATCTCGCGAACGGATTGACCAATCCGCAAAATTTCTGTTGCATCTGAAAATAGAAATTCGCCCGATTACAACTGTATGCGTACTTTTCCCCAAGCCCGTTCTTGTTATTCGTCTCGACCAACAGAACTGCGAAAATTTTGAGTTTCTCAAGCGTTGCGTACCTCCAAACTGCCATATCTCGCGAACGGATTGACCAATCCGCAAAATTTCTGTTGCATCTGAAAGTAGAAACTCGCCCGATTACAACACTATGCGTACTTTTCCCCTAGGCCGTTCTAGTTATGCTTGTCGAGCATCAGAGCTGCGAAAATTTTGAGTTTCTCAAGCGTTTCTTACATCCAAACTGCCATATCTCGCGAACGGATTGACCAATCCGCAAAATTTCTGTTGCATCTGAAAGTAGAAACACGCCCGATTGCAACGGTATGCGCACTTTTCCCCTAGGCCGTTCTAGTTATGCTTGTCGAGCATCAGAACTGCGAAAATTTTGAGTTTCTCGAGCGTTTCTTACCTCCAAACTGCCATATCTCGCGAACGGATTGACCAATCCGCAAAATTTCTGTTGCATCTGAAAGTAGAAACTCGCCCGATTACAACACTATGCGTACTTTTCCCCTAGGCCGTTCTAGTTATGATTGTCGAGCATCAGAACTGCGAAAATTTTGAGTTTCTCAAGTGTTTCTTACATCCAAACTGCCATATCTCGCGAACGGATTGACAAATCCGCAAAATTTCTGTTGCATCTGAAAGTAGAAACTCGCCCGATTACAATACTATGCGTACTTTTCCCCTAGGCCGTTCTAGTTATTCGTTTCGAGCATCAGAACTGCGAAAATTTTGAGTTTCTCAAGCGTTTCTTACCTCCAAACTGCCATAACTCGCGAACGGATTCACCAATCCGCAAAATTTCTGTTGCATCTGAAAGTAGAATCTCGCCCGATTACAACACTATGCGTACTTTTCCCCTAGGCCGTTCTAGTTATGCTTGTCGAGCATCAGAGCTGCGAAAATTTTGAGTTTCTCAAGCGTTTCTTACATCCAAACTGCCATATCTCGCGAACGGATTGACCAATCCGCAAAATTTCTGTTGCATCTGAAAGTAGAAACACGCCCGATTGCAACGGTATGCGCACTTTTCCCCTAGGCCGTTCTAGTTATGCTTGTCGAGCATCAGAACTGCGAAAATTTTGAGTTTCTCGAGCGTTTCTTACCTCCAAACTGCCATATCTCGCGAACGGATTGACCAATCCGCAAAATTTCTGTTGCATCTGAAAGTAGAAACTCGCCCGATTACAACACTATGCGTACTTTTCCCCTAGGCCGTTCTAGTTATGATTGTCGAGCATCAGAACTGCGAAAATTTTGAGTTTCTCAAGTGTTTCTTACATCCAAACTGCCATATCTCGCGAACGGATTGACAAATCCGCAAAATTTCTGTTGCATCTGAAAGTAGAAACTCGCCCGATTACAATACTATGCGTACTTTTCCCCTAGGCCGTTCTAGTTATTCGTTTCGAGCATCAGAACTGCGAAAATTTTGAGTTTCTCAAGCGTTTCTTACCTCCAAACTGCCATAACTCGCGAACGGATTCACCAATCCGCAAAATTTCTGTTGCATCTGAAAGTAGAATCTCGCCCGATTACAACACTATGCGTACTTTTCCCCTATGCCGTTCTAGTTATTCGTTTCGAGCATCAGAACTGCGAAAATTTTGAGTTTCTCAAGCGTTGCTTACCTCCAAACTGCCATATCTCGCGAACGGATTGACCAATCCGCAAAATTTCTGTTGCATCTGAAAGTAGAAACTCGCCCGATTACAACGGTGTGCGTACTTTTCCCCTAGGCCGTTCTAGTTATGCTTGTCGAGCATCAGAACTGCGAAAATTTTGAGTTTCTCGAGCGTTTCTTACCTCCAAACTGCCATATCTCGCGAACGTATTGACCAATCCGCAAAATTTCTGTTGCATCTGAAAGTAGAAACTCCCCCGACTACAACACTATGCGTACTTTTCCCCTAGGCCGTTCTAGTTATTCGTTTCGAGCATCAGAACTGCGAAAATTTTGAGTTTCTCAAGCGTTTCTTACTTCCAAACTGCCATATCTCGCGAACGGATTGACCAATCCGCAAAATTTCTGTTGCATCTGAAAGTATAAACTCGCCCGATTACAACACTGTGCGTACTTTTCCCGTAGGCCGTTCTAGTTATTCGTTTCGAGCATCAGAACTGCGAAAATTTTGAGTTTCTCAAGCGTTTCTTACCTCCAAACTGCCATAACTCGCGAACGGATTGACCAATCCGCAAAATTTCTGTTGCATCTGAAAGTAGAAACTCGCCCGATTACAACGGTGTGCGTACTTTTCCCCTAGCCCGTTCTAGTTATTCGTTTCGAGCAACAGAACTGCGAAAATTTTGAGTTTTTCAAGCGTTGCTTACACCCAAACTGCCATATCTCGCGAACGGATTGACCAATCCGCAAAATTTCTGTTGCATCAGAAAGTAGAAATTCGCCCGATTACAACGGTATGCGTACTTTTCCCCTAGGCCGTTCTAGTTATTCGTTTCGAGCATCAGAACTGCGAAAATTTTGAGTTTCTCAAGCGTTTCTTACTTCCAAACTGCCATATCTCGCGAACGGATTGACAAATCCGCAAAATTTCTGTTGCATCTGAAAGTAGAAACTCGCCCGATTACAATACTATGCGTACTTTTCCCCTAGGCCGTTCTAGTTATTCGTTTCGAGCATCAGAACTGCGAAAATTTTGAGTTTCTCAAGCGTTTCTTACCTCCAAACTGCCATAACTCGCGAACGGATTCACCAATCCGCAAAATTTCTGTTGCATCTGAAAGTAGAATCTCGCCCGATTACAACACTATGCGTACTTTTCCCCTATGCCGTTCTAGTTATTCGTTTCGAGCATCAGAACTGCGAAAATTTTGAGTTTCTCAAGCGTTGCTTACCTCCAAACTGCCATATCTCGCGAACGGATTGACCAATCCGCAAAATTTCTGTTGCATCTGAAAGTAGAAACTCGCCCGATTACAACGGTGTGCGTACTTTTCCCCTAGGCCGTTCTAGTTATGCTTGTCGAGCATCAGAACTGCGAAAATTTTGAGTTTCTCGAGCGTTTCTTACCTCCAAACTGCCATATCTCGCGAACGTATTGACCAATCCGCAAAATTTCTGTTGCATCTGAAAGTAGAAACTCCCCCGACTACAACACTATGCGTACTTTTCCCCTAGGCCGTTCTAGTTATTCGTTTCGAGCATCAGAACTGCGAAAATTTTGAGTTTCTCAAGCGTTTCTTACTTCCAAACTGCCATATCTCGCGAACGGATTGACCAATCCGCAAAATTTCTGTTGCATCTGAAAGTATAAACTCGCCCGATTACAACACTGTGCGTACTTTTCCCGTAGGCCGTTCTAGTTATTCGTTTCGAGCATCAGAACTGCGAAAATTTTGAGTTTCTCAAGCGTTTCTTACCTCCAAACTGCCATAACTCGCGAACGGATTGACCAATCCGCAAAATTTCTGTTGCATCTGAAAGTAGAAACTCGCCCGATTACAACGGTGTGCGTACTTTTCCCCTAGCCCGTTCTAGTTATTCGTTTCGAGCAACAGAACTGCGAAAATTTTGAGTTTTTCAAGCGTTGCTTACACCCAAACTGCCATATCTCGCGAACGGATTGACCAATCCGCAAAATTTCTGTTGCATCAGAAAGTAGAAATTCGCCCGATTACAACGGTATGCGTACTTTTCCCCTAGCCCGTTCTAGTTATTCGTTTCGAGCAACAGAACTGCGAAAATTTTGAGTTTTTCAAGCGTTGCTTACCTCCAAACTGCCATATCTCGCGAACGGATTGACCAATCCGCAAAATTTCTGTTGCATCTGAAAGTAGAAACTCGCCCGATTAAAACGGTGTGCGTACTTTTCACCAAGGCCGTTCTAGTTATGCTTGTCGAGCATCAGAACTGCGAAAATTTTGAGTTTCTCAAGCGTTTCTTACTTCCAAACTGCCATATCTCGCGAACGGATTGACAAATCCGCAAAATTTCTGTTGCATCTGAAAGTAGAAACTCGCCCGATTACAATACTATGCGTACTTTTCCCCTAGGCCGTTCTAGTTATTCGTTTCGAGCATCAGAACTGCGAAAATTTTGAGTTTCTCAAGCGTTTCTTACCTCCAAACTGCCATAACTCGCGAACGGATTCACCAATCCGCAAAATTTCTGTTGCATCTGAAAGTAGAAACTCGCCCGATTACAACACTATGCGTACTTTTCCCCTAGGCCGTTCTAGTTATGCTTGTCGAGCATCAGAACTGCGAAAATTTTGAGTTTCTCGAGCGTTTCTTACCTCCAAACTGCCATATCTCGCGAACGGATTGACCAATCCGCAAAATTTCTGTTGCATCTGAAAGTAGAAACTCCCCCGACTACAACACTATGCGTACTTTTCCCCTAGGCCGTTCTAGTTATTCGTTTCGAGCATCAGAACTGCGAAAATTTTGAGTTTCTCAAGCGTTTCTTACTTCCAAACTGCCATATCTCGCGAACGGATTGACCAATCCGCAAAATTTCTGTTGCATCTGAAAGTAGAAACTCGCCCGATTACAACACTATGCGTACTTTTCCCGTAGGCCGTTCTAGTTATTCGTTTCGAGCATCAGAACTGCGAAAATTTTGAGTTTCTCAAGCGTTGCTTACCTCCAAACTGCCATATCTCGCGAACGGATTGACCTATCCGCAAAATTTCTGTTGCATCTGAAAGTAGAAACTCGCCCGAACACAACGGTATGCGTACTTTTCCCCTAGCCCGTTCTAGTTATTCGTTTCGAGCAACAGAACTGCGAAAATTTTGAGTTTTTCAAGCGTTGCTTACCTCCAAACTGCCATATCTCGCGAACGGATTGACCAATCCGCAAAATTTCTGTTGCCCTCTGAAAGTAGAAACTCGCCCGATTACAACGGTGTGCGTACTTTTCCCCTAGCCCGTTCTAGTTATTCGTTTCGAGCAACAGAACTGCGAAAATTTTGAGTTTTTCAAGCGTTGCTTACCTCCAAACTGCCATATCTCGCGAACGGATTGACCAATCCGCAAAATTTCTGTTGCATCAGAAAGTAGAAATTCGCCCGATTACAACGGTATGCGTACTTTTCCCCTAGCCCGTTCTAGTTATTCGTTTCGAGCAACAGAACTGCGAAAATTTTGAGTTTTTCAAGCGTTGCTTACCTCCAAACTGCCATATCTCGCGAACGGATTGACCAATCCGCAAAATTTCTGTTGCATCTGAAAGTAGAAACTCGCCCGATTAAAACGGTGTGCGTACTTTTCACCAAGGCCGTTCTAGTTATGCTTGTCGAGCATCAGAACTGCGAAAATTTTGAGTTTCTCAAGCGTTTCTTACTTCCAAACTGCCATATCTCGCGAACGGATTGACAAATCCGCAAAATTTCTGTTGCATCTGAAAGTAGAAACTCGCCCGATTACAACACTATGCGTACTTTTCCCCTAGGCCGTTCTAGTTATGCTTGTCGAGCATCAGAACTGCGAAAATTTTGAGTTTCTCGAGCGTTTCTTACCTCCAAACTGCCATATCTCGCGAACGGATTGACCAATCCGCAAAATTTCTGTTGCATCTGAAAGTAGAAACTCCCCCGACTACAACACTATGCGTACTTTTCCCCTAGGCCGTTCTAGTTATTCGTTTCGAGCATCAGAACTGCGAAAATTTTGAGTTTCTCAAGCGTTTCTTACTTCCAAACTGCCATATCTCGCGAACGGATTGACCAATCCGCAAAATTTCTGTTGCATCTGAAAGTAGAAACTCGCCCGATTACAACACTATGCGTACTTTTCCCGTAGGCCGTTCTAGTTATTCGTTTCGAGCATCAGAACTGCGAAAATTTTGAGTTTCTCAAGCGTTGCTTACCTCCAAACTGCCATATCTCGCGAACGGATTGACCTATCCGCAAAATTTCTGTTGCATCTGAAAGTAGAAACTCGCCCGAACACAACGGTATGCGTACTTTTCCCCTAGCCCGTTCTAGTTATTCGTTTCGAGCAACAGAACTGCGAAAATTTTGAGTTTTTCAAGCGTTGCTTACCTCCAAACTGCCATATCTCGCGAACGGATTGACCAATCCGCAAAATTTCTGTTGCCCTCTGAAAGTAGAAACTCGCCCGATTACAACGGTGTGCGTACTTTTCCCCTAGCCCGTTCTAGTTATTCGTTTCGAGCAACAGAACTGCGAAAATTTTGAGTTTTTCAAGCGTTCCTTACCTCCAAACTGCCATATCTCGCGAACGGATTGACCAATCCGCAAAATTTCTGTTGCATCAGAAAGTAGAAACTCGCCCGATTACAACGGTATGCGTACTTTTCCCCTAGCCCGTTCTAGTTATTCGTTTCGGGCAACAGAACTGCGAAAATTTTGAGTTTCTCAAGCGTTTCTTACCTCCAAACTGCCATATCTCGCGAACGGATTAACCAATCCGCAAAATTTCTGTTGCATCTGAAAGTAGAAACTCGCCCGATTACAACGGTGTGCGTACTTTTCCCCTAGGCCGTTCTAGTTATGCTTGTCGAGCATCAGATCTGCGAAAATTTTGAGTTTCTCGAGCGTTGCTTACCTCCAAACTGCCATATCTCGCGAACGGATTGACCAATCCGCAAAATTTCTGTTGCATCTGAAAGTAGAAACTCCCCCGACTACAACACTATGCGTACTTTTCCCCTAGGCCGTTCTAGTTATTCGTTTCGAGCATCAGAACTGCGAAAATTTTGAGTTTCTCAAGCGTTTCTTACTTCCAAACTGCCATATCTCGCGAACGGATTGACCAGTCCGCAAAATTTCTGTTGCATCTGAAAGTAGAAACTCGCCCGATTACAACACTATGCGTACTTTTCCCCTAGGCCGTTCTAGTTATGATTGTCGAGCATCAGAACTGCGAAAATTTTGAGTTTCTCAAGTGTTTCTTACATCCAAACTGCCATATCTCGCGAACGGATTGACCAATCCGCAAAATTTCTGTTGCATCTGAAAGTAGAAACACGCCCGATTGCAACGGCATGCGCACTTTTCCCCTAGGCCGTTCTAGTTGTTCGTTTCGAGCATCAGAACTGCGAAAATTTTGAGTTTCTCAAGCGTTTCTTACTTCCAAACTGCCATATCTCGCGAACGGATTGACCAATCCGCAAAATTTCTGTTGCATCTGAAGGTAGAAACTCGCCCGATTACAACGGTATGCGTACTTTTCCCCTAGGCCGTTCTAGTTATTCGTTTCGAGCATCAGAACTGCGAAAATTTTGAGTTTCTCAAGCGTTTCTCACCTACAAACTGCCACATCTCGCGAACGGATTGTCCAATCCGCAAAATTTCTGATGCATCTGAAAGTAGAAACTCGCCCGATTACAACACTATGCGTACTTTTCCCCTAGGCCGTTCTAGTTATTCGTTTCGAGCAACAGAACTGCGAAAATTTTGAGTTTTTCAAGCGTTGCTTACCTCCAAACTGCCGTATCTCGCGAACGGATTGACCAATCCGCAAAATTTCTGTTGCATCTGAAAGTAGAAACTCGCCCGATTACAACGGTATGCGTACTTTTCCCCTAGCCCGTTCTATTTATTCGTTTCGAGCAACAGAACTGCGAAAATTTTGAGTTTTTCAAGCGTTGCCTACCTCCAAACTGCCATATCTCGCGAACGGATTGACCAATACGCAAAATTTCTGTTGCATCTGAAAGTAGAAACTCGCCCGATTACAACGGTGTGCGTACTTTTCCCCTAGCCCGTTCTAGTTATTCGTTTCGGGCAACAGAACTGCGAAAATTTTGAGTTTTTCAAGCGTTGCTTACCTCCAAACTGCCATATCTCGCGAACGGATTGACCAATCCGCAAAATTTCTGTTGCATCAGAAAGTAGAAACTCGCCCGATTACAACGGTATGCGTACTTTTCCCCTAGCCCGTTCTAGTTATTCGTTTCGGGCAACAGAACTGCGAAAATTTTGAGTTTCTCAAGCGTTTCTTACCTCCAAACTGCCATATCTCGCGAACGGATTAACCAATCCGCAAAATTTCTGTTGCATCTGAAAGTAGAAACTCGCCCGATTACAACGGTGTGCGTACTTTTCCCCTAGGCCGTTCTAGTTATGCTTGTCGAGCATCAGATCTGCGAAAATTTTGAGTTTCTCGAGCGTTGCTTACCTCCAAACTGCCATATCTCGCGAACGGATTGACCAATCCGCAAAATTTCTGTTGCATCTGAAAGTAGAAGCTCCCCCGACTACAACACTATGCGTACTTTTCCCCTAGGCCGTTCTAGTTATTCGTTTCGAGCATCAGAACTGCGAAAATTTTGAGTTTCTCAAGCGTTTCTTACTTCCAAACTGCCATATCTCGCGAACGGATTGACCAGTCCGCAAAATTTCTGTTGCATCTGAAAGTAGAAACTCGCCCGATTACAACACTATGCGTACTTTTCCCCTAGGCCGTTCTAGTTATGATTGTCGAGCATCAGAACTGCGAAAATTTTGAGTTTCTCAAGTGTTTCTTACATCCAAACTGCCATATCTCGCGAACGGATTGACCAATCCGCAAAATTTCTGTTGCATCTGAAAGTAGAAACTCGCCCGATTACAACACTATGCGTACTTTTCCCCTAGGCCGTTCTAGTTATTCGTTTCGAGCAACAGAACTGCGAAAATTTTGAGTTTCTCAAGCGTTTCTTACTTCCAAACTGCCATATCTCGCGAACGGATGGACCAATCCGCACAATTTCTGTTGCATCTGAAAGTAGAAACTCGCCCGATTATAACACTATTCGTACTTTTCCCCTAGGCCGTTCTAGTTATTCGTTTCGAGCATCAGAACTGCGAAAATTTTGAGTTTCTCAAGCGTTTCTTACCTCCAAACTGCCATATCTCGTGAACGGATTGACCAATCCGCAAAATTTCTGTTGCATCTGAAAGTAGAAACTCGCCCGATTACAACACTATGCGTACTTTTCCCCTAGGCCGTTCTAGTTATTCGTTTCGAGCAACAGAACTGCGAAAATTTTGAGTTTTTCAAGCGTTGCTTACCTCCAAACTGCCGTATCTCGCGAACGGATTGACCAATCCGCAAAATTTCTGTTGCATCTGAAAGTAGAAACTCGCCCGATTACAACGGTATGCGTACTTTTCCCCTAGCCCGTTCTATTTATTCGTTTCGAGCAACAGAACTGCGAAAATTTTGAGTTTTTCAAGCGTTGCCTACCTCCAAACTGCCATATCTCGCGAACGGATTGACCAATACGCAAAATTTCTGTTGCATCTGAAAGTAGAAACTCGCCCGATTACAACGGTGTGCGTACTTTTCCCCTAGGCCGTTCTAGTTATGCTTGTCGAGCATCAGAACTGCGAAAATTTTGAGTTTCTCGAGCGTTTCTTACCTCCAAACTGCCATATCTCGCGAACGGATTGACCAATCCGCAAAATTTCTGTTGCATCTGAAAGTAGAAACTAGCCCGATTACAACAGTATGCGTACTTTTCCCCTAGGCCGTTCTAGTTATTCGTTTCGAGCATCAGAACTGCGAAAATTTTGAGTTTCTCAAGCGTTTCTTACTTCCAAACTGCCATATCTCGCGAACGGATTGACCATTCCGCAAAATTTCTGTTGCATCTGAAAGTAGAAACTCGCCGATTACAACGGTATGCGTACTTTTCCCCTAGCCCGTTCTAGTTATTCGTTTCGGGCAACAGAACTGCGAAAATTTTGAGTTTTTCAAGCGTTGCTTACCTCCAAACTGCCATATCTCGCGAACGGATTGACCAATCCGCAAAATTTCTGTTGCCCTCTGAAAGTAGAAACTCGCCCGATTACAACGGTGTGCGTACTTTTCCCCTAGCCCGTTCTAGTTATTCGTTTCGAGCAACAGAACTGCAAAAATTTTGAGTTTTTCAAGCGTTGCTTACCTCCAAACTGCCATATCTCGCGAACGGATTGACCAATCCGCAAAATTTCTGTTGCATCAGAAAGTAGAAACTCGCCCGATTACAACGGTATGCGTACTTTTCCCCTAGCC
This sequence comes from Ptiloglossa arizonensis, assembly GCF_051014685.1. NCBI lineage: Eukaryota > Metazoa > Arthropoda > Insecta > Hymenoptera > Colletidae > Ptiloglossa > Ptiloglossa arizonensis. Next base: position 122,631 of record NW_027478503.1, read on the forward strand.
CGTTCTAGTTATTCGTTTCGGGCAACAGAACTGCGAAAATTTTGAGTTTCTCAAGCGTTTCTTACCTCCAAACTGCCATATCTCGCGAACGGATTAACCAATCCGCAAAATTTCTGTTGCATCTGAAAGTAGAAACTCGCCCGATTACAACGGTGTGCGTACTTTTCCCCTAGGCCGTTCTAGTTATGCTTGTCGAGCATCAGATCTGCGAAAATTTTGAGTTTCTCGAGCGTTGCTTACCTCCAAACTGCCATATCTCGCGAACGGATTGACCAATCCGCAAAATTTCTGTTGCATCTGAAAGTAGAAACTCCCCCGACTACAACACTATGCGTACTTTTCCCCTAGGCCGTTCTAGTTATTCGTTTCGAGCATCAGAACTGCGAAAATTTTGAGTTTCTCAAGCGTTTCTTACTTCCAAACTGCCATATCTCGCGAACGGATTGACCAGTCCGCAAAATTTCTGTTGCATCTGAAAGTAGAAACTCGCCCGATTACAACACTATGCGTACTTTTCCCCTAGGCCGTTCTAGTTATGATTGTCGAGCATCAGAACTGCGAAAATTTTGAGTTTCTCAAGTGTTTCTTACATCCAAACTGCCATATCTCGCGAACGGATTGACCAATCCGCAAAATTTCTGTTGCATCTGAAAGTAGAAACACGCCCGATTGCAACGGCATGCGCACTTTTCCCCTAGGCCGTTCTAGTTGTTCGTTTCGAGCATCAGAACTGCGAAAATTTTGAGTTTCTCAAGCGTTTCTTACTTCCAAACTGCCATATCTCGCGAACGGATTGACCAATCCGCAAAATTTCTGTTGCATCTGAAGGTAGAAACTCGCCCGATTACAACGGTATGCGTACTTTTCCCCTAGGCCGTTCTAGTTATTCGTTTCGAGCATCAGAACTGCGAAAATTTTGAGTTTCTCAAGCGTTTCTCACCTACAAACTGCCACATCTCGCGAACGGATTGTCCAATCCGCAAAATTTCTGATGCATCTGAAAGTAGAAACTAGCCCGATTACAACTGTATGCGTACTTTTCCCCTAGCCCGTTCTAGTTATTCGTTTCGAGCAACAGAACTGCGAAAATTTTGAGTTTCTCAAGCGTTGCTTACCTCCAAACTGCCATATCTCGCGAACGGATTGACCAATCCGCAAAATTTCTGTTGCATCTGAAAGCAGAAACTCGCCCGATTACAACGGTGTGCGTACTTTTCCCCTAGGCCGTTCTAGTTATTCGTTTCGAGCATCAGAACTGCGAAAATTTTGAGTTTCTCAAGCGTTTCTTACATCCAAACTGCCATATCTCGCGAACGGATTTACCAATCCGCAAAATTTCTGTTGCATCTGAAAGTAGAAACTCGCCCGATTACAACGGTATGCGTACTTTTCCCCTAGCCCGTTCTAGTTATTCGTTTCGAGCAACAGAACTGCGAAAATTTTGAGTTTCTCAAGCGTTTCTTACTTCCAAACTGCCATATCTCGCGAACGGATGGACCAATCCGCACAATTTCTGTTGCATCTGAAAGTAGAAACTCGCCCGATTATAACACTATTCGTACTTTTCCCCTAGGCCGTTCTAGTTATTCGTTTCGAGCATCAGAACTGCGAAAATTTTGAGTTTCTCAAGCGTTTCTTACCTCCAAACTGCCATATCTCGTGAACGGATTGACCAATCCGCAAAATTTCTGTTGCATCTGAAAGTAGAAACTCGCCCGATTACAACACTATGCGTACTTTTCCCCTAGGCCGTTCTAGTTATTCGTTTCGAGCAACAGAACTGCGAAAATTTTGAGTTTTTCAAGCGTTGCTTACCTCCAAACTGCCGTATCTCGCGAACGGATTGACCAATCCGCAAAATTTCTGTTGCATCTGAAAGTAGAAACTCGCCCGATTACAACGGTGTGCGTACTTTTCCCCTAGCCCGTTCTATTTATTCGTTTCGAGCAACAGAACTGCGAAAATTTTGAGTTTTTCAAGCGTTGCCTACCTCCAAACTGCCATATCTCGCGAACGGATTGACCAATACGCAAAATTTCTGTTGCATCTGAAAGTAGAAACTCGCCCGATTACAACGGTGTGCGTACTTTTCCCCTAGGCCGTTCTAGTTATGCTTGTCGAGCATCAGAACTGCGAAAATTTTGAGTTTCTCGAGCGTTTCTTACCTCCAAACTGCCATATCTCGCGAACGGATTGACCAATCCGCAAAATTTCTGTTGCATCTGAAAGTAGAAACTCGCCCGATTACAACAGTATGCGTACTTTTCCCCTAGGCCGTTCTAGTTATTCGTTTCGAGCATCAGAACTGCGAAAATTTTGAGTTTCTCAAGCGTTTCTTACTTCCAAACTGCCATATCTCGCGAACGGATTGACCATTCCGCAAAATTTCTGTTGCATCTGAAAGTAGAAACTCGCCGATTACAACGGTATGCGTACTTTTCCCCTAGCCCGTTCTAGTTATTCGTTTCGGGCAACAGAACTGCGAAAATTTTGAGTTTTTCAAGCGTTGCTTACCTCCAAACTGCCATATCTCGCGAACGGATTGACCAATCCGCAAAATTTCTGTTGCATCTGAAAGTAGAAACTCGCCCGATTACAACACTATGCGTACTTTTCCCCTAGGCCGTTCTAGTTATGCTTGTCGAGCATCAGATCTGCGAAAATTTTGAGTTTCTCGAGCGTTTCTTACATCCAAACTGCCATATCTCGCGAACGGATTGACCAATCCGCAAAATTTCTGTTGCATCTGAAAGTAAAAACTCGCCCGATTACAACACTATGCGTACTTTTCCCCTAGGCCGTTCTAGTTATTCGTTTCGAGCATCAGAACTGCGAAAATTTTGAGTTTCTCGAGCGTTTCTTACCTCCAAACTGTGATGTCTCGCGAACGGATTGACCAATCCGCAAAATTTCTGTTGCATCTGAAAATAGAAATTCGCCCGATTACAACTGTATGCGTACTTTTCCCCAAGCCCGTTCTAGTTATTCGTCTCGACCAACAGAACTGCGAAAATTTTGAGTTTCTCAAGCGTTGCGTACCTCCAAACTGCCACATCTCGCGAACGGATTGTCCAATCCGCAAAATTTCTGATGCATCTGAAAGTAGAAACTCTCCCGATTACAACTGTATGCGTACTTTTCCCCTAGTCCGTTCTAGTTATTCGTTTCGAGCAACAGAACTGCGAAAATTGTGAGTTTCTCAAGCGTTGCTTACCTCCAAACTGCCATATCTCGCGAACGGATTGACCAATCCGCAAAATTTCTGTTGCATCTGAAAGTAGAAACTCGCCCGATTATAACACTATTCGTACTTTTCCCCTAGGCCGTTCTAGTTATTCGTTTCGAGCATCAGAACTGCGAAAATTTTGAGTTTCTCAAGCGTTTCTTACCTCCAAACTGCCATATCTCGCGAACGGATTGACCAATCCGCAAAATTTCTGTTGCATCTGAAAGTAGAAACTCGCCCGATTACAACACTATGCGTACTTTTCCCCTAGGCCGTTCTAGTTATTCGTTTCGAGCAACAGAACTGCGAAAATTTTGAGTTTTTCAAGCGTTGCTTACCTCCAAACTGCCGTATCTCGCGAACGGATTGACCAATCCGCAAAATTTCTGTTGCATCTGAAAGTAGAAACTCGCCCGATTACAACGGTATGCGTACTTTTCCCCTAGCCCGTTCTATTTATTCGTTTCGAGCAACAGAACTGCGAAAATTTTGAGTTTTTCAAGCGTTGCCTACCTCCAAACTGCCATATCTCGCGAACGGATTGACCAATCCGCAAAATTTCTGTTGCATCTGAAAGTAGAAACTCGCCCGATTACAACACTGTGCGTACTTTTCCCCTAGGCCGTTCTAGTTATGCTTGTCGAGCATCAGAACTGCGAAAATTTTGAGTTTCTCGAGCGTTTCTTACCTCCAAACTGCCATATCTCGCGAACGGATTGACCAATCCGCAAAATTTCTGTTGCATCTGAAAGTAGAAACTCGCCCGATTACAACAGTATGCGTACTTTTCCCCTAGGCCGTTCTAGTTATTCGTTTCGAGCATCAGAACTGCGAAAATTTTGAGTTTCTCAAGCGTTTCTTACTTCCAAACTGCCATATCTCGCGAACGGATTGACCATTCCGCAAAATTTCTGTTGCATCTGAAAGTAGAAACTCGCCGATTACAACGGTATGCGTACTTTTCCCCTAGCCCGTTCTAGTTATTCGTTTCGGGCAACAGAACTGCGAAAATTTTGAGTTTTTCAAGCGTTGCTTACCTCCAAACTGCCATATCTCGCGAACGGATTGACCAATCCGCAAAATTTCTGTTGCATCTGAAAGTAGAAACTCGCCCGATTACAACACTATGCGTACTTTTCCCCTAGGCCGTTCTAGTTATGCTTGTCGAGCATCAGATCTGCGAAAATTTTGAGTTTCTCGAGCGTTTCTTACATCCAAACTGCCATATCTCGCGAACGGATTGACCAATCCGCAAAATTTCTGTTGCATCTGAAAGTAAAAACTCGCCCGATTACAACACTATGCGTACTTTTCCCCTAGGCCGTTCTAGTTATTCGTTTCGAGCATCAGAACTGCGAAAATTTTGAGTTTCTCGAGCGTTTCTTACCTCCAAACTGTGATGTCTCGCGAACGGATTGACCAATCCGCAAAATTTCTGTTGCATCTGAAAATAGAAATTCGCCCGATTACAACTGTATGCGTACTTTTCCCCAAGCCCGTTCTAGTTATTCGTCTCGACCAACAGAACTGCGAAAATTTTGAGTTTCTCAAGCGTTGCGTACCTCCAAACTGCCATATCTCGCGAACGGATTGACCAATCCGCAAAATTTCTGTTGCATCTGAAAGTAGAAACTCGCCCGATTACAACACTATGCGTACTTTTCCCCTAGGCCGTTCTAGTTATGCTTGTCGAGCATCAGAGCTGCGAAAATTTTGAGTTTCTCAAGCGTTTCTTACATCCAAACTGCCATATCTCGCGAACGGATTGACCAATCCGCAAAATTTCTGTTGCATCTGAAAGTAGAAACACGCCCGGTTGCAACGGTATGCGCACTTTTCCCCTAGGCCGTTCTAGTTATTCGTTTCGAGCATCAGAACTGCGAAAATTTTGAGTTTCTCAAGCGTTTCTTACTTCCAAACTGCCATATCTCGCGAACGGATTGACCAATCCGCAAAATTTCTGTTGCATCTGAATGTAGAAACTCGCCCGATTACAACGGTATGCGTACTTTTCCCCTAGGCCGTTCTAGTTATTCGTTTCGAGCATCAGAACTGCGAAAATTTTGAGTTTCTCAAGCGTTTCTCACCTACAAACTGCCACATCTCGCGAACGGATTGTCCAATCCGCAAAATTTCTGATGCATCTGAAAGTAGAAACTCTCCCGATTACAACTGTATGCGTACTTTTCCCCTAGTCCGTTCTAGTTATTCGTTTCGAGCAACAGAACTGCGAAAATTGTGAGTTTCTCAAGCGTTGCTTACCTCCAAACTGCCATATCTCGCGAACGGATTGACCAATCCGCAAAATTTCTGTTGCATCTGAAAGTAGAAACTCGCCCGATTATAACACTATTCGTACTTTTCCCCTAGGCCGTTCTAGTTATTCGTTTCGAGCATCAGAACTGCGAAAATTTTGAGTTTCTCAAGCGTTTCTTACCTCCAAACTGCCATATCTCGCGAACGGATTGACCAATCCGCAAAATTTCTGTTGCATCTGAAAGTAGAAACTCGCCCGATTACAACACTATGCGTACTTTTCCCCTAGGCCGTTCTAGTTATTCGTTTCGAGCAACAGAACTGCGAAAATTTTGAGTTTTTCAAGCGTTGCTTACCTCCAAACTGCCGTATCTCGCGAACGGATTGACCAATCCGCAAAATTTCTGTTGCATCTGAAAGTAGAAACTCGCCCGATTACAACGGTATGCGTACTTTTCCCCTAGCCCGTTCTATTTATTCGTTTCGAGCAACAGAACTGCGAAAATTTTGAGTTTTTCAAGCGTTGCCTACCTCCAAACTGCCATATCTCGCGAACGGATTGACCAATCCGCAAAATTTCTGTTGCATCTGAAAGTAGAAACTCGCCCGATTACAACACTGTGCGTACTTTTCCCCTAGGCCGTTCTAGTTATTCGTTTCGAGCATCAGATCTGCGAAAATTTTGAGTTTCTCAAGCGTTTCTTACTTCCAAACTGCCATATCTCGCGAACGGATTGACCAACCCGCAAAATTTCTGTTGCATCTGAAAGTAGAAACTCGCCCGATTACAACACTATGCGTACTTTTCCCCTAGGCCGTTCTAGTTATTCGTTTCGAGCATCAGAACTGCGAAAATTTTGAGTTTCTCAAGCGTTTCTTACCTCCAAACTGCCATAACTCGCGAACGGATTGACCAATCCGCAAAATTTCTGTTGCATCTGAAAGTAGAAACTCGCCCGATTACAACGGTATGCGTACTATTCCCGTAGGCCGTTCTAGTTATTCGTTTCGAGCATCAGAACCGCGAAAATTTTGAGTTTCTCAAGCGTTTCTTACCTCCAAACTGCCATATCTCGCGAACGGATTGACCAATCCGCAAAATTTCTGTTGCATCTGAAAGTAGAAACTCGCCCGATTACAACGGTATGCGTACTATTCCCGTAGGCCGTTCTAGTTATTCGTTTCGAGCATCAGAACCGCGAAAATTTTGAGTTTCTCAAGCGTTTCTTACCTCCAAACTGCCATATCTCGCGAACGGATTGACCAATCCGCAAAATTTCTGTTGCATCTGAAAGTAGAAACTCGCCCGATTACAACGGTGTGCGTACTTTTCCCCTAGGCCGTTCTAGTTATGCTTGTCGAGCATCAGAACAGCGAAAATTTTGAGTTTCTCGAGCGTTTCTTACATCCAAACTGCCATATCTCGCGAACGGATTGACCAATCCGCAAAATTTCTGTTGCATCTGAAAGTAGAAACTCGCCCGATTACAGCGGTATGCGTACTTTTCCCGTAGGCCTTTCTAGTTATTCGTTTCGAGCATCAGAACCGCGAAAATTTTGAGTTTCTCAAGCGTTTCGTACCTCCAAACTGCCATGTCTCGCGAACGGATTGACCAATCCGCAAAATTTCTGTTGCATCTGAAAGTAGAAACTCGCCCGATTACAACGGTATGCGTACTTTTCCCGTAGGCCGTTCTAGTTATTCGTTTCGAGCATCAGAACCGCGAAAATTTTGAGTTTCTCAAGCGTTTCTCACCTACAAATTGCCACATCTCGCGAACGGATTGTCCAATCCGCAAAATTTCTGATGCATCTGAAAGTAGAAACTCGCCCGATTACAACTGTATGCGTACTTTTCCCGTAGCCCGTTCTAGTTATTCGTTTCGAGCAACAGAACTGCGAAAATTTTGAGTTTCTCAAGCGTTGCTTACCTCCAAACTGCCATATCTCGCGAACGGATTGACCAATCCGCAAAATTTCTGTTGCATCTGAAAGCAGAAACTCGCCCGATTACAACGGTGTGCGTACTTTTCCCCTAGGCCGTTCTAGTTATTCGTTTCGAGCATCAGAACTAAGAAAATTTTGAGTTTCTCAAGCGTTTCTTACATCCAAACTGCCATATCTCGCGAACGGATTTACCAATCCGCAAAATTTCTGTTGCATCTGAAAGTAGAAACTCGCCCGATTACAACACTATGCGTACTTTTCCCGTAGGCCGTTCTAGTTATTCGTTTCGAGCATCAGAACTGCGAAAATTTTGAGTTTCTCAAGCGTTTCTTACCTCCAAACTGCCATAACTCGCGAACGGATTGACCAATCCGCAAAATTTCTGTTGCATCTGAAAGTAGAAACTCGCCCGATTACAACGGTATGCGTACTTTTCCCCTAGCCCGTTCTAGTTATTCGTTTCGGGCAACAGAACTGCGAAAATTTTGAGTTTTTCAAGCGTTGCTTACCTCCAAACTGCCATATCTCGCGAATGGATTGACCAATCCGCAAAATTTCTGTTGCATCTGAAAGTAGAAACTCGCCCGATTACAACGGTCTGCGTACTTTTCCCCTAGCCCGTTCTAGTTATTCGTTTCGAGCAACAGAACTGCGAAAATTTTGAGTTTTTCAAGCGTTGCTTACCTCCAAACTGCCATATCTCGCGAACGGATTGACCAATCCGCAAAATTTCTGTTGCATCAGAAAGTAGAAACTCGCCCGATTACAACGGTATGCGTACTTTTCCCCTAGCCCGTTCTAGTTATTCGTTTCGAGCAACAGAACTGCGAAAATTTTGAGTTTTTCAAGCGTTGCTTACCTCCAAACTGCCATATCTCTCGAACGGATTGACCAATCCGCAAAATTTCTGTTGCATCTGAAAGTAGAAACTCGCCCGATTACAACGGTGTGCGTACTTTTCCCCTAGGCCGTTCTAGTTATGCTTGTCGAGCATCAGAACTGCGAAAATTTTGAGTTTCTCGAGCGTTTCTTACCTCCAAACTGCCATATCTCGCGAACGGATTGACCAATCCGCAAAATTTCTGTTGCATCTGAAAGTAGAAACTCGCCCGATTACAACACTATGCGTACTTTTCCCCTAGGCCGTTCTAGTTATTCGTTTCGAGCATCAGAACTGCGAAAATTTTGAGTTTCTCAAGCGTTTCTTACTTCCAAACTGCCATATCTCGCGAACGGATTGACCATTCCGCAAAATTTCTGTTGCATCTGAAAGTAGAAACTCGCCGATTACAACGGTATGCGTACCTTTTCCTCTAGCCCGTTCTAGTTATTCGTTTCGGGCAACAGAACTGCGAAAATTTTGAGTTTTTCAAGCGTTGCTTACCTCCAAACTGCTATATCTCGCGAACGGATTGACCAATCCGCAAAATTTCTGTTGCATCTGAAAGTAAAAACTCGACCGATTACAACACTATGCGTACTTTTCCCCTAGGCCGTTCTAGTTATTCGTTTCGAGCATCAGAACTGCGAAAATTTTGAGTTTCTCGAGCGTTGTTACGTCCAAACTGCCATATCTCGCGAACGGATTGACCAATCCGCAAAATTTCTGTTGCATCTGAAAGTAGAAACTCGCCCGATTACAACGGTGTGCGTACTTTTCCCCTAGGCCGTTATTGTTATTCGTTTCGAGCATCAGAACCGCGAAAATTTTGAGTTTCTCAAGCGTTTCTTACCTCCAAACTGCCATATCTCGCGAACGGATTGACCAATCCGCAAAATTTCTGTTGCATCTGAAAGTAGAAACTCGCCCGATTACAACGGTGTGCGTACTTTTCCCTTAGGCCGTTCTAGTTATTCGGTTCGAGCATCAGAACTGCGAAAATTTTGAGTTTCTCAAGCGTATCTTACCTCCAAACTGCCATATCTCGCGAACGGATTGACCAATCCGCAAAATTTCTGTTGCATCTGAAAGTAGAAATTCGCCCGATTACAACTGTATGCGTACTTTTCCCCTAGCCCGTTCTAGTTATTCGTTTCGAGCAACAGAACTGCGAAAATTTTGAGTTTCTCAAGCGTTGCTTACCTCCAAACTGCCATATCTCGCGAACGGATTGACCAATCCGCAAAATTTCTGTTGCATCTGAAAGTAGAAACTCGCCCGATTACAACGGTATGCGTACTTTTCCCCTAGCCCGTTCTAGTTATTCGTTTCGAGCAACAGAACTGCGAAAATTTTGAGTTTTTCAAGCGTTGCTTACCTCCAAACTGCCATATCTCGCGAACGGATTGACCAATCCGCAAAATTTCTGTTGCATCTGAAAGTAGAAACTCGCCCGATTACAACGGTGTGCGTACTTTTCACCTAGGCCGTTCTAGTTATGCTTGTCGAGCATCAGAACTGCGAAAATTTTGAGTTTCTCGAGCGTTTCTTACCTCCAAACTGCCATACCTCGCGAACGGATTGACCAATCCGCAAAATTTCTGTTGCATCTGAAAGTAGAAACTCGCCCGATTACAACACTATGCGTACTTTTCCCCTAGGCCGTTCTAGTTATTCGTTTCGAGCATCAGAACTGCGAAAATTTTGAGTTTCTCAAGCGTTTCTTACTTCCAAACTGCCATATCTCGCGAACGGATTGACCATTCCGCAAAATTTCTGTTGCATCTGAAAGTAGAAACTCGCCGATTACAACGGTATGCGTACCTTTTCCTCTAGCCCGTTCTAGTTATTCGTTTCGGGCAACAGAACTGCGAAAATTTTGAGTTTTTCAAGCGTTGCTTACCTCCAAACTGCCATATCTCGCGAACGGATTGACCAATCCGCAAAATTTCTGTTGCATCTGAAAGTAAAAACTCGACCGATTACAACACTATGCGTACTTTTCCCCTAGGCCGTTCTAGTTATTCGTTTCGAGCATCAGAACTGCGAAAATTTTGAGTTTCTCGAGCGTTGTCACGTCCAAACTGCCATATCTCGCGAACGGATTGACCAATCCGCAAAATTTCTGTTGCATCTGAAAGTAGAAACTCGCCCGATTACAACGGTGTGCGTACTTTTCCCCTAGCCCGTTATTGTTATTCGTTTCGAGCATCAGAACCGCGAAAATTTTGAGTTTCTCAAGCGTTTCTTACCTCCAAACTGCCATATCTCGCGAACGGATTGACCAATCCGCAAAATTTCTGTTGCATCTGAAAGTAGAAACTCGCCCGATTACAACTGTATGCCTACTTTTCCCCTAGCCCGTTCTAGTTATTCGTTTCGAGCAACAGAACTGCGAAAATTTTGAGTTTCTCAAGCGTTGCTTACCTCCAAACTGCCATATCTCGCGAACGGATTGACCAATCCGCAAAATTTCTGTTGCATCTGAAAGTAGAAACTCGCCCGATTACAACACTATGCGTACTTTTCCCCTAGGCCGTTCTAGTTATTCGTTTCGAGCATCAGAACTGCGAAAATTTTGAGTTTCTCAAGCGTTTCTTACTTCCAAACTGCCATATCTCGCGAACGGATTGACCATTCCGCAAAATTTCTGTTGCATCTGAAAGTAGAAACTCGCCGATTACAACGGTATGCGTACCTTTTCCCCTAGCCCGTTCTAGTTATTCGTTTCGGGCAACAGAACTGCGAAAATTTTGAGTTTTTCAAGCGTTGCTTACCTCGAAACTGCCATATCTCGCGAACGGATTGACCAATCCGCAAAATTTCTGTTGCATCTGAAAGTAGAAACTCGCCCGATTACAACGGTCTGCGTACTTTTCCCCTAGCCCGTTCTAGTTATTCGTTTCGAGCAACAGAACTGCGAAAATTTTGAGTTTTTCAAGCGTTGCTTACCTCCAAACTGCCATATCTCGCGAACGGATTGACCAATCCGCAAAATTTCTGTTGCATCTGAAAGTAGAAACTCGCCCGATTACAACGGTGTGCGTACTTTTCCCCTAGGCCGTTATTGTTATTCGTTTCGAGCATCAGAACCGCGAAAATTTTGAGTTTCTCAATCGTTTCTTACCTCCAAACTGCCATATCTCGCGAACGGATTGACCAATCCGCAAAATTTCTGTTGCATCTGAAAGTAGAAACTCGCCCGATTACAACTGTATGCCTACTTTTCCCCTAGCCCGTTCTAGTTATTCGTTTCGAGCAACAGAACTGCGAAAATTTTGAGTTTCTCAAGCGTTGCTTACCTCCAAACTGCCATATCTCGCGAACGGATTGACCAATCCGCAAAATTTCTGTTGCATCTGAAAGTAGAAACTCGCCCGATTACAACACTATGCGTACTTTTCCCCTAGGCCGTTCTAGTTATTCGTTTCGAGCATCAGAACTGCGAAAATTTTGAGTTTCTCAAGCGTTTCTTACTTCCAAACTGCCATATCTCGCGAACGGATTGACCATTCCGCAAAATTTCTGTTGCATCTGAAAGTAGAAACTCGCCGATTACAACGGTATGCGTACCTTTTCCCCTAGCCCGTTCTAGTTATTCGTTTCGGGCAACAGAACTGCGAAAATTTTGAGTTTTTCAAGCGTTGCTTACCTCCAAACTGCCATATCTCGCGAACGGATTGACCAATCCGCAAAATTTCTGTTGCATCTGAAAGTAGAAACTCGCCCGATTACAACGGTCTGCGTACTTTTCCCCTAGCCCGTTCTAGTTATTCGTTTCGAGCAACAGAACTGCGAAAATTTTGAGTTTTTCAAGCGTTGCTTACCTCCAAACTGCCATATCTCGCGAACGGATTGACCAATCCGCAAAATTTCTGTTGCATCAGAAAGTAGAAACTCGCCCGATTACAACGGTATGCGTACTTCTCCCCTAGCCCGTTCTAGTTATTCGTTTCGAGCAACAGAACTGCGAAAATTTTGAGTTTTTCAAGCGTTGCTTACCTCCAAACTGCCATATCTCGCGAACGGATTGACCAATCCGCAAAATTTCTGTTGCATCTGAAAGTAGAAACTCGCCCGATTACAACGGTGTGCGTACTTTTCCCCTAGGCCGTTCTAGTTATGCTTGTCGAGCATCAGAACTGCGAAAATTTTGAGTTTCTCGAGCGTTTCTTACCTCCAAACTGCCATATCTCGCGAACGGATTGACCAATCCGCAAAATTTCTGTTGCATCTGAAAGTAGAAACTCGCCCGATTACAACACTATGCGTACTTTTCCCCTAGGCCGTTCTAGTTATTCGTTTCGAGCATCAGAACTGCGAAAATTTTGAGTTTCTCAAGCGTTTCTTACTTCCAAACTGCCATATCTCGCGAACGGATTGACCATTCCGCAAAATTTCTGTTGCATCTGAAAGTAGAAACTCGCCGATTACAACGGTATGCGTACCTTTTCCTCTAGCCCGTTCTAGTTATTCGTTTCGGGCAACAGAACTGCGAAAATTTTGAGTTTTTCAAGCGTTGCTTACCTCCAAACTGCCATATCTCGCGAACGGATTGACCAATCCGCAAAATTTCTGTTGCATCTGAAAGTAAAAACTCGACCGATTACAACACTATGCGTACTTTTCCCCTAGGCCGTTCTAGTTATTCGTTTCGAGCATCAGAACTGCGAAAATTTTGAGTTTCTCGAGCGTTGTTACGTCCAAACTGCCATATCTCGCGAACGGATTGACCAATCCGCAAAATTTCTGTTGCATCTGAAAGTAGAAACTCGCCCGATTACAACGGTGTGCGTACTTTTCCCCTAGGCCGTTATTGTTATTCGTTTCGAGCATCAGAACCGCGAAAATTTTGAGTTTCTCAAGCGTTTCTTACCTCCAAACTGCCATATCTCGCGAACGGATTGACCAATCCGCAAAATTTCTGTTGCATCTGAAAGTAGAGACTCGCCCGATTACAACTGTATGCCTACTTTTCCCCTAGCCCGTTCTAGTTATTCGTTTCGAGCAACAGAACTGCGAAAATTTTGAGTTTCTCAAGCGTTGCTTACCTCCAAACTGCCATATCTCGCGAACGGATTGACCAATCCGCAAAATTTCTGTTGCATCTGAAAGTAGAAACTCGCCCGATTACAACGGTGTGCGTACTTTTCCCTTAGGCCGTTCTAGTTATTCGCTTCGAGCATCAGAACTGCGAAAATTTTGAGTTTCTCAAGCGTATCTTACCTCCAAACTGCCATATCTCGCGAACGGATTGACCAATCCGCAAAATTTCTGTTGCATCTGAAAGTAGAAATTCGCCCGATTACAACTGTATGCGTACTTTTCCCCTAGCCCGTTCTAGTTATTCGTTTCGAGCAACAGAACTGCGAAAATTTTGAGTTTCTCAAGCGTTTCTTACCTCCAAACTGCCATATCTCGCGAACGGATTGACCAATCCGCAAAATTTCTGTTGCATCTGAAAGTAGAAACTCGCCCGATTACAACGGTATGCGTACTTTTCCCCTAGCCCGTTCTAGTTATTCGTTTCGAGCAACAGAACTGCGAAAATTTTGAGTTTTTCAAGCGTTGCTTACCTCCAAACTGCCATATCTCGCGAACGGATTGACCAATCCGCAAAATTTCTGTTGCATCTGAAAGTAGAAACTCGCCCGATTACAACGGTGTGCGTACTTTTCCCCTAGGCCGTTCTAGTTATGCTTGTCGAGCATCAGAACTGCGAAAATTTTGAGTTTCTCGAGCGTTTCTTACCTCCAAACTGCCATATCTCGCGAACGGATTGACCAATCCGCAAAATTTCTGTTGCATCTGAAAGTAGAAACTCGCCCGATTACAACGGTGTGCGTACCTTTTCCTCTAGCCCGTTCTAGTTATTCGTTTCGGGCAACAGAACTGCGAAAATTTTGAGTTTTTCAAGCGTTGCTTACCTCCAAACTGCCATATCTCGCGAACGGATTGACCAATCCGCAAAATTTCTGTTGCATCTGAAAGTAAAAACTCGACCGATTACAACACTATGCGTACTTTTCCCCTAGCCCGTTCTAGTTATTCGTTTCGAGCAACAGAACTGCGAAAATTTTGAGTTTCTCAAGCGTTGCTTACCTCCAAACTGCCATATCTCGCGAACGGATTGACCAATCCGCAAAATTTCTGTTGCATCTGAAAGTAGAAACTCGCCCGATTACAACGGTGTGCGTACTTTTCCCTTAGGCCGTTCTAGTTATTCGTTTCGAGCATCAGAACTGCGAAAATTTTGAGTTTCTCAAGCGTATCTTACCTCCAAACTGCCATATCTCGCGAACGGATTGACCAATCCGCAAAATTTCTGTTGCATCTGAAAGTAGAAATTCGCCCGATTACAACTGTATGCGTACTTTTCCCCTAGCCCGTTCTAGTTATTCGTTTCGAGCAACAGAACTGCGAAAATTTTGAGTTTCTCAAGCGTTGCTTACCTCCAAACTGCCATATCTCGCGAACGGATTGACCAATCCGCAAAATTTCTGTTGCATCTGAAAGTAGAAACTCGCCCGATTACAACGGTGTGCGTACTTTTCCCCTAGGCCGTTATTGTTATTCGTTTCGAGCATCAGAACTGCGAAAATTTTGAGTTTCTCAAGCGTTTCTTACTTCCAAACTGCCATATCTCGCGAACGGATTGACCATTCCGCAAAATTTCTGTTGCATCTGAAAGTAGAAACTCGCCGATTACAACGGTATGCGTACCTTTTCCTCTAGCCCGTTCTAGTTATTCGTTTCGGGCAACAGAACTGCGAAAATTTTGAGTTTTTCAAGCGTTGCTTACCTCCAAACTGCCATATCTCGCGAACGGATTGACCAATCCGCAAAATTTCTGTTGCATCTGAAAGTAAAAACTCGACCGATTACAACACTATGCGTACTTTTCCCCTAGGCCGTTCTAGTTATTCGTTTCGAGCATCAGAACTGCGAAAATTTTGAGTTTCTCGAGCGTTGTTACGTCCAAACTGCCATATCTCGCGAACGGATTGACCAATCCGCAAAATTTCTGTTGCATCTGAAAGTAGAAACTCGCCCGATTACAACGGTGTGCGTACTTTTCCCCTAGGCCGTTATTGTTATTCGTTTCGAGCATCAGAACCGCGAAAATTTTGAGTTTCTCAAGCGTTTCTTACCTCCAAACTGCCATATCTCGCGAACGGATTGACCAATCCGCAAAATTTCTGTTGCATCTGAAAGTAGAGACTCGCCCGATTACAACTGTATGCCTACTTTTCCCCTAGCCCGTTCTAGTTATTCGTTTCGAGCAACAGAACTGCGAAAATTTTGAGTTTCTCAAGCGTTGCTTACCTCCAAACTGCCATATCTCGCGAACGGATTGACCAATCCGCAAAATTTCTGTTGCATCTGAAAGTAGAAACTCGCCCGATTACAACGGTGTGCGTACTTTTCCCTTAGGCCGTTCTAGTTATTCGCTTCGAGCATCAGAACTGCGAAAATTTTGAGTTTCTCAAGCGTATCTTACCTCCAAACTGCCATATCTCGCGAACGGATTGACCAATCCGCAAAATTTCTGTTGCATCTGAAAGTAGAAATTCGCCCGATTACAACTGTATGCGTACTTTTCCCCTAGCCCGTTCTAGTTATTCGTTTCGAGCAACAGAACTGCGAAAATTTTGAGTTTCTCAAGCGTTGCTTACCTCCAAACTGCCATATCTCGCGAACGGATTGACCAATCCGCAAAATTTCTGTTGCATCTGAAAGTAGAAACTCGCCCGATTGCAACGGTATGCGTACTTTTCCCCTAGCCCGTTCTAGTTATTCGTTTCGAGCAACAGAACTGCGAAAATTTTGAGTTTTTCAAGCGTTGCTTACCTCCAAACTGCCATATCTCGCGAACGGATTGACCAATCCGCAAAATTTCTGTTGCATCTGAAAGTAGAAACTCGCCCGATTACAACGGTGTGCGTACTTTTCCCCTAGGCCGTTCTAGTTATGCTTGTCGAGCATCAGAACTGCGAAAATTTTGAGTTTCTCGAGCGTTTCTTACCTCCAAACTGCCATATCTCGCGAACGGATTGACCAATCCGCAAAATTTCTGTTGCATCTGAAAGTAGAAACTCGCCCGATTACAACACTATGCGTACTTTTCCCCTAGGCCGTTCTAGTTATTCGTTTCGAGCATCAGAACTGCGAAAATTTTGAGTTTCACAAGCGTTTCTTACTTCCAAACTGCCATATCTCGCGAACGGATTGACCATTCCGCAAAATTTCTGTTGCATCTGAAAGTAGAAACTCGCCGATTACAACGGTATGCGTACCTTTTCCTCTAGCCCGTTCTAGTTATTCGTTACGAGCATCAGAACTGCGAAAATTTTGAGTTTCTCGAGCGTTGTTACGTCCAAACTGCCATATCTCGCGAACGGATTGACCAATCCGCAAAATTTCTGTTGCATCTGAAAGTAGAAACTCGCCCGATTACAACGGTGTGCGTACTTTTCCCCTAGGCCGTTATTGTTATTCGTTTCGAGCATCAGAACCGCGAAAATTTTGAGTTTCTCAAGCGTTTCTTACCTCCAAACTGCCATATCTCGCGAACGGATTGACCAATCCGCAAAATTTCTGTTGCATCTGAAAGTAGAAACTCGCCCGATTACAACTGTATGCCTACTTTTCCCCTAGCCCTTTCTAGTTATTCGTTTCGAGCAACAGAACTGCGAAAATGTTGAGTTTCTCAAGCGTTGCTTACCTCCAAACTGCCATATCTCGCGAACGGATTGACCAATCCGCTAAATTTCTGTTGCATCTGAAAGTAGAAACTCGCCCGATTACGACGGTATGCGTACTTTTCCCCTAGGCCGTTCTAGTTATGCTTGTCGAGCATCAGAACTGCGAAAATTTTGAGTTACTCGAGCGTTTCTTACCTCCAAACTGCCATATCTCGCGAACGGATTGACCAATCCGCAAAATTTCTGTTGCATCTGAAAGTAGAAGCTCGCCCGATTACAACAGTGTGCGTACTCTTCCCCTAGGCCGTTCTAGTTATGCTTGTCGAGCATCAGAACTGTGATAATTTTGAGTTTCTCAACCGTTTCTTACCTCCAAACTGCCATATCTCGCGAACGGATTGACCAATCCGCAAAATTTCTGTTGCATCTGAAAGTAGAAACACGCCCGATTACAACTGTATGCCTACTTTTCCCCTAGCCCGTTCTAGTTATTCGTTTCGAGCATCAGAACTGCGAAAATTTTGAGTTTCTCAAGCGTTGCTTACCTCCAAACTGCCATATCTCGCGAACGGATTGACCAATCCGCAATATTTCTGTTGCATCTGAAAGTAGAAACTCGCCCGATTACAACGGTGTGCGTACTTTTCCCATAGGCCGTTATTGTTATTCGTTTCGAGCATCAGAACCGCGAAAATTTTAAGTTTCTCAAGCGTTTCTTACCTCCAAACTGCCATATCTCGCGAACGGATTGACCAATCCGCGAAATTTCTGTTGCACCGGAAAGTAGAAACTCGCCCGATTACAACGGTGTGCGTACTTTTCCCCTAGGCCGTTCTAGTTATTCGTTTCGAGCATCAGAACTGCGAAAATTTTGAGTTTCTCAAGCGTTTCTTACCTCCAAACTGCCATATCTCGCGAACGGATTGACCAATCCGCAAAATTTCTGTTGCATCTGAAAGTAGAAACTCGCCCGATTACGACGGTATGCGTACTTTTCCCCTAGCCCGTTCTAGTTATTCGTTTCGAGCAACAGAACTGCGAAAATTTTGAGTTTCTCAAGCGTTGCTTACCTCCAAACTGCCATATCTCGCGAACGGATTGACCAATCCGCAAAATTTCTGTTGCATCTGAAAGTAGAAACTCGCCCGATTACAACGGTGTGCGTACTTTTCCCCTAGGCCGTTCTAGTTATGCTTGTCGAGCATCAGAACAGCGAAAATTTTGAGTTTCTCGAGCGTTTCTTACCTCCAAACTGCCATATCTCGCGAACGGATTGACCAATCCGCAAAATTTCTGTTGCATCTGAAAGTAGAAACTCGCCCGATTACAGCGGTATGCGTACTTTTCCCGTAGGCCTTTCTAGTTATTCGTTTCGAGCATCAGAACCGCGAAAATTTTGAGTTTCTCAAGCGTTTCTTACCTCCAAACTGCCATATCTCGCGAACGGATTGACCAATCCGCAAAATTTCTGTTGCATCTGAAAGTAGAAACTCGCCCGATTACAACGGTATGCGTACTTTTCCCGTAGGCCGTTCTAGTTATTCGTTTCGAGCATCAGAACCGCGAAAATTTTGAGTTTCTCAAGCGTTTCTCACCTACAAATTGCCACATCTCGCGAACGGATTGACCAATCCGCAAAATTTCTGTTGCATCTGAAAGTAGAAACTCGCCCGATTACAACGGTGTGCGTACTTTTCCCCAAGGCCGTTCTAGTTATGCTTGTCGAGCACCAGAACTGCGAAAATTTTGAGTTTCTCGAGCGTTTCTTACCTCCAAACTGCCATATCTCGCGACGGATAGACCAATCCGCAAAATTTCTGTTGCATCTGAAAGTAGAAACTCGCCCAATTGAAACGGTATGTGTGCTTTTCCCCTGGGCCATTCTAGTTATTCGTTTCGAGCATCAGAACTGTGCAAATTTTGAGTTTCTCAACCGTTTCTTACCTCCAAACTGCCATATCACGCGAACGGATTTTCCAATCCGCAAAATTTCTGTTGCATCTGAAAGTAGAAACTCGTCCGATTACAACGGTATGCGTACTTTTCCCCTAGGCCGTCTAGTTATTCGTTTCGAGCACCAGAACTGTGAAAATTTTTAGTTTCTCAAGCGTTTCTTACCTCCAAACTGCCATATCTCGCGAACGGATTGACCAATCCGCAAAATTTCTGTTGCATCTGAAAGTAGAAACTCGCCCGATTACAAAGGTGTGCGTACTTTTCCCCTAGGCCGTTCTTGTTATTCGTTTCGAGCATCAGAACCGCGAAAATTTTGAGTTTCTCAAGCGTTTCTTACCTCCAAACTGCCATATCTCGCGAACGGATTGACCAATCCGCAAAATTTCTGTTGCATCTGAAAGTAGAAACTCGTCCGATTACAACGGTATGCGTACTTTTCCCCTAGGCCGTTCTAGTTATTCGTTTCGAGCATCAGAACTGCGAAAATTTTGAGTTTCTCAAGCGATGCTTACCTCCAAACTGCCATATCTCGCGAACGGATTGACCAATCCGCAAAATTTCTGTTGCATCTGAAAGTAGAAACTCGCCCGATTACAACGGTGTGCGTACTTTTCCCCTAGGCCGTTCTAGTTATGCTTGTCGAGCATCAGAACTGCGAAAATTTTGAGTTTCTCGAGCGTTTCTTACCTCCAAACTGCCACATCGCGCGAACGGATTGACCAATCCGCAAAATTTCTGTTGCATCTGAAAGTAGAAACTCGCCCGATTACAACACTATGCGTACTTTTCCCCTAGGCCGTTCTAGTTATTCGTTTCGAGCATCAGAACTGCGAAAATTTTGAGTTTCTCAAGCGTTTCTTACTTCCAAACTGCCATATCTCGCGAATGGATTGACCAATCCGCAAAATTTCTGTTGCATCTGAAGGTCGAAACTCGCCCGATTACAACGGTGTGCGTACTTTTCCCCTAGGCCGTTCTAGTTATGCTTTTCGAGCATCAGAACAGCGAAAATTTTGAGTTTCTCGAGCGTTTCTTACCTCCAAACTGCCATATCTCACGAACGGATTGACCAATCCGCAAAATTTCTGTTGCATCTGAAAGTAGATACTCGCCCGATTACAACGGTATGAGTACTTTTTCCCTGCGCCGTTCTTGTTATTCGTTTCGAGCATCAGAAATGTGAAAATTTTGAGTTTCTCAACCGTTTCTTACCTCCAAACTGCCATATCTCGCGAACGGATAGACCAATCCTCAAAATTTCTGTTGCATCTGAAAGTAGAAACTCGCCCAATTGAAACGGTATGTGTGCTTTTCCCCTGGGCCATTCTAGTTATTCGTTTCGAGCATCAGAACTGTGCAAATTTTGAGTTTCTCAACCGTTTCTTACCTCCAAACTGCCATATCACGCGAACGGATTTTCCAATCCGCAAAATTTCTGTTGCATCTGAAAGTAGAAACTCGTCCGATTACAACGGTATGCGTACTTTTCCCCTAGGCCGTCTAGTTATTCGTTTCGAGCACCAGAACTGTGAAAATTTTTAGTTTCTCAAGCGTTTCTTACCTCCAAACTGCCATATCTCGGGAATGGATTGACCAATCCGCAAAATTTCTGTTGCATATGAAAGTCGAAACTCGCCCGATTACAATGGTATGTGTACTTTTCCCCTAGGCCGTTCTTGTTATTCGTTTCGAGCATCAGAACCGCGAAAATTTTGAGTTTCTCAAGCGTTTCTTACATCCAAACTGCCATATCTCGCGAACGGATTGACCAATCCGCAAAATTTCTGTTGCATCTGAAAGTCGAAGCTCGCCCGATTACAACGGTATGCGTGCTTTTCCCCTAGGCCGTTCTAGTTATTCGTTTCGAGCACCAGAACTGCGAAAATTTTGAGTTTCTCAAGCGTTTCTTACCTCCAAACTGCCATATCTCGCGAACGGATTGTCCAATCCGCAAAATTTCTGATGCATCTGAAAGTAGAAACTCGCCCGATTACAACGGTATGCGTACTTTTCCCCTAGGCCGTTCTAGTTATTCGTTTCGAGCATCAGAACTGCGAAAATTTTGAGTTTCTCAAGCGTTTCTCACCTACAAACTGCCACATCTCGCGAACGGATTGTCCAATCCGCAAAGTTTCTGATGCATCTGAAAGTAGAAACTCGCCCGATTGCAACGGTATGCGTACTTTTCCGCTAGGCCGCCCTAGTTATTCGTTTCGAGCATCAGAACTGCAAAAATTTTGAGTTTCTCAAGCGTTTCTTACTTCCAAACTGCCATATCTCGCGAACGGATTGACCAATCCGCAAAATTTCTGTTGCATCTGAAAGTAGAAACTCGCCCGATTACAACGGTATGCGTACTTTTCCCCTAGGCCGTTCTAGTTATTCGTTTCGAGCATCAGAACTGCGAAAATTTTGAGTTTCTCAAGCGTTTCTTACCTACAAACTGCCATATTTCGCGAACGGACTTGACCAATCCGCAAAATTTCTGTTGCATCTGAAAGTAGAAACTCGCCCGATTACAACGGTATGCGTACTTTTCCCCTAGACCGTTCTAGTTATGCTTGTCGAGCATCAGAACTGCGAAAATTTTGAGTTTCTCAAGCGTTTCTTACCTCCAAACTGCCATATCTCGCGAACGGATTGACCAATCCGCAAAATTTCTGTTGCATCTGAAGGTCGAAACTCGCCCGATTACAACGGTATGCGTACTTTTCCCCTGGGCCGTTCTAGTTATTCGTTTCGAGCATCAGAACTGCGAAAATTTTGAGTTTCTCAAGCGTTTCTTACCTCCAAACTGCCATATCTCGCGAACGGATTGACCAATCCGCAAAATTTCTGTTGCATCTGAAAGTAGAAACTCGCCCGATTACAACGGTATGCGTACTTTTCCCCTAGGCCGTTCTAGTTATTCGTTTCGAGCATCAGAACTGCGAAAATTTTGAGTTTCTCAAGCGTTTCTCACCTACAAACTGCCACATCTCGCGAACGGATTGTCCAATCCGCAAAGTGTCTGATGCATCTGAAAGTAGAAACTCGCCCGATTACAACGGTATGCGTACTTTTCCGCTAGGCCGCACTAGTTATTCGTTTCGAGCATCAGAACTGCAAAAATTTTGAGTTTCTCAAGCGTTTCTTACTTCCAAACTGCCATATCGCGCGAACGGATTGACCAATCCGCAAAATTTCTGTTGCATCTGAAAGTAGAAACTCGCCCGATTACAACGGTATGCGTACTTTTCCCCTAGGCCGTTCTAGTTATTCGTTTCGAGCATCAGAACTGCGAAAATTTTGAGTTTCTCAAGCGTTTCTTACCTACAAACTGCCATATTTCGCGAACGGACTTGACCAATCCGCAAAATTTCTGTTGCATCTGAAAGTAGAAACTCGCCCGATTACAACGGTATGCGTACTTTTCCCCTAGACCGTTCTAGTTATGCTTGTCGAGCATCAGAACTGCGAAAATTTTGAGTTTCTCAAGCGTTTCTTACCTCCAAACTGCCATATCTCGCGAACGGATTGACCAATCCGCAAAATTTCTGTTGCATCTGAAAGTAGAAACTCGCCCGATTACAACACTATGCGTACTTTTCCCCTAGGCCGTTCTAGTTATTCGTTTCGAGCATCAGAACTGCGAAAATTTTGAGTTTCTCAAGCGTTTCTCACCTACAAACTGCCACATCTCGCGAACGGATTGTCCAATCCGCAAAATTTCTGATGCATCTGAAAGTAGAAACTCGCCCGATTACAACGGTATGCGTACTTTTCCCCTAGGCCGCCCTAGTTATTCTTTTCGAGCATCAGAACTGCAAAAATTTTGAGTTTCTCAAGCGTTTCTTACCTCCAAACTGCCATATCTCGCGAACGGATTGACCAATCCGCAAAATTTCTATTGCATCTGAAAGTAGAAACTCGCCCGATTACAACGGTATGCGTACTTTTCCCCTAGACCGTTCTAGTTATGCTTGTCGAGCATCAGAACTGCGAAAATTTTGAGTTTCTCAAGCGTTTCTTACCTCCAAACTGCCATATCTCGCGAACGGATTGACCAATCCCCAAAATTTCTGTTGCATCTGAAAGTAGAAACTCGCCCGATTACAACGGTATGCGTACTTTTCCCCTAGGCCGTTCTAGTTATTCGTTTCGAGCATCAGAACTGCGAAAATTTTGAGTTTCTCAAGCGTTTCTTACCTACAAACTGCCATATTTCGCGAACGGACTTGACCCATCCGCAAAATTTCTGTTGCATCTGAAAGTAGAAACTCGCCCGATTACAACGGTATGCGTACTTTTCCCCTAGACCGTTCTAGTTATGCTTGTCGAGCATCAGAACTGCGAAAATTTTGAGTTTCTCAAGCGTTTCTTACCTCCAAACTGCCATATCTCGCGAACGGATTGACCAATCCGCAAAATTTCTGTTGCATCTGAAGGTCGAAACTCGCCCGATTACAACGGTATGCGTACTTTACCCCTAGGCCGTTCTAGTTATTCGTTTCGAGCATCAGAACTGCGAAAATTTTGAGTTTCTCAAGCGTTTCTTACCTCCAAACTGCCATATCTCGCGAACGGATTGACCAATCCGCAAAATTTCTGTTGCATCTGAAAGTAGAAACTCGCCCGATTACAACGGTATGCGTACTTTTCCCCTAGGCCGTTCTAGTTATTCGTTTCGAGCATCAGAACTGCGAAAATTTTGAGTTTCTCAAGCGTTTCTCACCTACAAACTGCCACATCTCGCGAACGGATTGTCCAATCCGCAAAATTTCTGATGCATCTGAAAGTAGAAACTCGCCCAATTACAACGGTATGCGTACTTTTCCCCTAGGCCGCCCTAGTTATTCATTTCGAGCATCAGAACTGCAAAAATTTTGAGTTTCTCAAGCGTTTCTTACCTCCAAACTGCCATATCTCGCGAACGGATTGTCCAATCCGCAAAATTTCTGATGCATCTGAAAGTAGAAACTCGCCCGATTACAACTGTATGCGTACTTTTCCCCTAACCCGTTCTAGTTATTCGTTTCGAGCATCAGAACTGCGAAAATTTTGAGTTTCTCAAGCGTTTCTTACCTCCAAACTGCCATATCTCGCGAACGGATTGACCAATCCGCAAAATTTCTGTTGCATCTGAAAGTAGAAACTCGCCCGATTACAACGGTATGCGTACTTTTCCCCTAGGCCGTTCTAGTTATTCGTTTCGAGCATCAGAACTGCGAAAATTTTGAGTTTCTCAAGCGTTTCTAACCTACAAACTGCCACATCTCGCGAACGGATTGTCCAATCCGCAAAGTTTCTGATGCATCTGAAAGTAGAAACTCGCCCGATTACAACGGTATGCGTACTTTTCCGCTAGGCCGCCCTAGTTATTCGTTTCGAGCATCAGAACTGCAAAAATTTTGAGTTTCTCAAGCGTTTCTTACTTCCAAACTGCCATATCTCGCGAACGGATTGACCAATCCGCAAAATTTCTGTTGCATCTGAAAGTAGAAACTCGCCCGATTACAACGGTATGCGTACTTTTCCCCTAGGCCGTTCTAGTTATTCGTTTCGAGCATCAGAACTGCGAAAATTTTGAGTTTCTCAAGCGTTTCTTACCTACAAACTGCCATATTTCGCGAACGGACTTGACCAATCCGCAAAATTTCTGTTGCATCTGAAAGTAGAAACTCGCCCGATTACAACGGTATGCGTACTTTTCCCCTAGACCGTTCTAGTTATGCTTGTCGAGCATCAGAACTGCGAAAATTTTGAGTTTCTCAAGCGTTTCTTACCTCCAAACTGCCATATCTCGCGAACGGATTGACCAATCCGCAAAATTTCTGTTGCATCTGAAGGTCGAAACTCGCCCGATTACAACGGTATGCGTACTTTACCCCTAGGCCGTTCTAGTTATTCGTTTCGAGCATCAGAACTGCGAAAATTTTGAGTTTCTCAAGCGTTTCTTACCTCCAAACTGCCATATCTCGCGAACGGATTGACCAATCCGAAAATTTCTGTTGCATCTGAAAGTAGAAACTCGCCCGATTACAACGGTATGCGTACTTTTCCCCTAGGCCGTTCTAGTTATTCGTTTCGAGCATCAGAACTGCGAAAATTTTGAGTTTCTCAAGCGTTTCTCACCTACAAACTGCCACATCTCGCGAACGGATTGTCCAATCCGCAAAATTTCTGATGCATCTGAAAGTAGAAACTCGCCCAATTACAACGGTATGCGTACTTTTCCCCTAGGCCGCCCTAGTTATTCATTTCGAGCATCAGAACTGCAAAAATTTTGAGTTTCTCAAGCGTTTCTTACCTCCAAACTGCCATATCTCGCGAACGGATTGTCCAATCCGCAAAATTTCTGATGCATCTGAAAGTAGAAACTCGCCCGATTACAACTGTATGCGTACTTTTCCCCTAACCCGTTCTAGTTATTCGTTTCGAGCATCAGAACTGCGAAAATTTTGAGTTTCTCAAGCGTTTCTTACCTCCAAACTGCCATATCTCGCGAACGGATTGACCAATCCGCAAAATTTCTGTTGCATCTGAAAGTAGAAACTCGCCCGATTACAACGATATGCGTACTTTTCCCCTAGGCCGTTCTAGTTATTCGTTTCGAGCATCAGAACTGCGAAAATTTTGAGTTTCTCAAGCGTTTCTCACCTACAAACTGCCACATCTCGCGAACGGATTGTCCAATCCGCAAAGTTTCTGATGCATCTGAAAGTAGAAACTCGCCCGATTACAACGGTATGCGTACTTTTCCGCTAGGCCGCCCTAGTTATTCGTTTTGAGCATCAGAACTGCAAAAATTTTGAGTTTCTCAAGCGTTTCTTACTTCCAAACTGCCATATCGCGCGAACGGATTGACCAATCCGCAAAATTTCTGTTGCATCTGAAAGTAGAAACTCGCCCGATTACAACGGTATGCGTACTTTTCCCCTAGGCCGTTCTAGTTATTCGTTTCGAGCATCAGAACTGCGAAAATTTTGAGTTTCTCAAGCGTTTCTTACCTACAAACTGCCATATTTCGCGAACGGACTTGACCAATCCGCAAAATTTCTGTTGCATCTGAAAGTAGAAACTCGCCCGATTACAACGGTATGCGTACTTTTCCCCTAGACCGTTCTAGTTATGCTTGTCGAGCATCAGAACTGCGAAAATTTTGAGTTTCTCAAGCGTTTCTTACCTCCAAACTGCCATATCTCGCGAACGGATTGACCAATCCGCAAAATTTCTGTTGCATCTGAAGGTCGAAACTCGCCCGATTACAACGGTATGCGTACTTTTCCCCTGGGCCGTTCTAGTTATTCGTTTCGAGCATCAGAACTGCGAAAATTTTGAGTTTCTCAAGCGTTTCTTACCTCCAAACTGCCATATCTCGCGAACGGATTGACCAATCCGCAAAATTTCTGTTGCATCTGAAAGTAGAAACTCGCCCGATTACAACGGTATGCGTACTTTTCCCCTAGGCCGTTCTAGTTATTCGTTTCGAGCATCAGAACTGCGAAAATTTTGAGTTTCTCAAGCGTTTCTCACCTACAAACTGCCACATCTCGCGAACGGATTGTCCAATCCGCAAAGTGTCTGATGCATCTGAAAGTAGAAACTCGCCCGATTACAACGGTATGCGTACTTTTCCGCTAGGCCGCACTAGTTATTCGTTTCGAGCATCAGAACTGCAAAAATTTTGTGTTTCTCAAGCGTTTCTTACTTCCAAACTGCCATATCGCGCGAACGGATTGACCAATCCGCAAAATTTCTGTTGCATCTGAAAGTAGAAACTCGCCCGATTACAACGGTATGGGTACTTTTCCCCTAGGCCGTTCTAGTTATTCGTTTCGAGCATCAGAACTGCGAAAATTTTGAGTTTCTCAAGCGTTTCTTACCTACAAACTGCCATATTTCGCGAACGGACTTGACCAATCCGCAAAATTTCTGTTGCATCTGAAAGTAGAAACTCGCCCGATTACAACGGTATGCGTACTTTTCCCCTAGACCGTTCTAGTTATGCTTGTCGAGCATCAGAACTGCGAAAATTTTGAGTTTCTCAAGCGTTTCTTACCTCCAAACTGCCATATCTCGCGAACGGATTGACCAATCCGCAAAATTTCTGTTGCATCTGAAAGTAGAAACTCGCCCGATTACAACACTATGCGTACTTTTCCCCTAGGCCGTTCTAGTTATTCGTTTCGAGCATCAGAACTGCGAAAATTTTGAGTTTCTCAAGCGTTTCTCACCTACAAACTGCCACATCTCGCGAACGGATTGTCCAATCCGCAAAATTTCTGATGCATCTGAAAGTAGAAACTCGCCCGATTACAACGGTATGCGTACTTTTCCCCTAGGCCGCCCTAGTTATTCTTTTCGAGCATCAGAACTGCAAAAATTTTGAGTTTCTCAAGCGTTTCTTACCTCCAAACTGCCATATCTCGCGAACGGATTGACCAATCCGCAAAATTTCTATTGCATCTGAAAGTAGAAACTCGCCCGATTACAACGGTATGCGTACTTTTCCCCTAGACCGTTCTAGTTATGCTTGTCGAGCATCAGAACTGCGAAAATTTTGAGTTTCTCAAGCGTTTCTTACCTCCAAACTGCCATATCTCGCGAACGGATTGACCAATCCCCAAAATTTCTGTTGCATCTGAAAGTAGAAACTCGCCCGATTACAACGGTATGCGTACTTTTCCCCTAGGCCGTTCTAGTTATTCGTTTCGAGCATCAGAACTGCGAAAATTTTGAGTTTCTCAAGCGTTTCTTACCTACAAACTGCCATATTTCGCGAACGGACTTGACCAATCCGCAAAATTTCTGTTGCATCTGAAAGTAGAAACTCGCCCGATTACAACGGTATGCGTACTTTTCCCCTAGACCGTTCTAGTTATGCTTGTCGAGCATCAGAACTGCGAAAATTTTGAGTTTCTCAAGCGTTTCTTACCTCCAAACTGCCATATCTCGCGAACGGATTGACCAATCCGCAAAATTTCTGTTGCATCTGAAGGTCGAAACTCGCCCGATTACAACGGTATGCGTACTTTACCCCTAGGCCGTTCTAGTTATTCGTTTCGAGCATCAGAACTGCGAAAATTTTGAGTTTCTCAAGCGTTTCTTACCTCCAAACTGCCATATCTCGCGAACGGATTGACCAATCCGCAAAATTTCTGTTGCATCTGAAAGTAGAAACTCGCCCGATTACAACGGTATGCGTACTTTTCCCCTAGGCCGTTCTAGTTATTCGTTTCGAGCATCAGAACTGCGAAAATTTTGAGTTTCTCAAGCGTTTCTCACCTACAAACTGCCACATCTCGCGAACGGATTGTCCAATCCGCAAAATTTCTGATGCATCTGAAAGTAGAAACTCGCCCAATTACAACGGTATGCGTACTTTTCCCCTAGGCCGCCCTAGTTATTCATTTCGAGCATCAGAACTGCAAAAATTTTGAGTTTCTCAAGCGTTTCTTACCTCCAAACTGCCATATCTCGCGAACGGATTGTCCAATCCGCAAAATTTCTGATGCATCTGAAAGTAGAAACTCGCCCGATTACAACTGTATGCGTACTTTTCCCCTAACCCGTTCTAGTTATTCGTTTCGAGCATCAGAACTGCGAAAATTTTGAGTTTCTCAAGCGTTTCTTACCTCCAAACTGCCATATCTCGCGAACGGATTGACCAATCCGCAAAATTTCTGTTGCATCTGAAAGTAGAAACTCGCCCGATTACAACGGTATGCGTACTTTTCCCCTAGGCCGTTCTAGTTATTCGTTTCGAGCATCAGAACTGCGAAAATTTTGAGTTTCTCAAGCGTTTCTAACCTACAAACTGCCACATCTCGCGAACGGATTGTCCAATCCGCAAAGTTTCTGATGCATCTGAAAGTAGAAACTCGCCCGATTACAACGGTATGCGTACTTTTCCGCTAGGCCGCCCTAGTTATTCGTTTCGAGCATCAGAACTGCAAAAATTTTGAGTTTCTCAAGCGTTTCTTACTTCCAAACTGCCATATCTCGCGAACGGATTGACCAATCCGCAAAATTTCTGTTGCATCTGAAAGTAGAAACTCGCCCGATTACAACGGTATGCGTACTTTTCCCCTAGGCCGTTCTAGTTATTCGTTTCGAGCATCAGAACTGCGAAAATTTTGAGTTTCTCAAGCGTTTCTTACCTACAAACTGCCATATTTCGCGAACGGACTTGACCAATCCGCAAAATTTCTGTTGCATCTGAAAGTAGAAACTCGCCCGATTACAACGGTATGCGTACTTTTCCCCTAGACCGTTCTAGTTATGCTTGTCGAGCATCAGAACTGCGAAAATTTTGAGTTTCTCAAGCGTTTCTTACCTCCAAACTGCCATATCTCGCGAACGGATTGACCAATCCGCAAAATTTCTGTTGCATCTGAAGGTCGAAACTCGCCCGATTACAACGGTATGCGTACTTTACCCCTAGGCCGTTCTAGTTATTCGTTTCGAGCATCAGAACTGCGAAAATTTTGAGTTTCTCAAGCGTTTCTTACCTCCAAACTGCCATATCTCGCGAACGGATTGACCAATCCGAAAATTTCTGTTGCATCTGAAAGTAGAAACTCGCCCGATTACAACGGTATGCGTACTTTTCCCCTAGGCCGTTCTAGTTATTCGTTTCGAGCATCAGAACTGCGAAAATTTTGAGTTTCTCAAGCGTTTCTCACCTACAAACTGCCACATCTCGCGAACGGATTGTCCAATCCGCAAAATTTCTGATGCATCTGAAAGTAGAAACTCGCCCAATTACAACGGTATGCGTACTTTTCCCCTAGGCCGCCCTAGTTATTCATTTCGAGCATCAGAACTGCAAAAATTTTGAGTTTCTCAAGCGTTTCTTACCTCCAAACTGCCATATCTCGCGAACGGATTGTCCAATCCGCAAAATTTCTGATGCATCTGAAAGTAGAAACTCGCCCGATTACAACTGTATGCGTACTTTTCCCCTAACCCGTTCTAGTTATTCGTTTCGAGCATCAGAACTGCGAAAATTTTGAGTTTCTCAAGCGTTTCTTACCTCCAAACTGCCATATCTCGCGAACGGATTGACCAATCCGCAAAATTTCTGTTGCATCTGAAAGTAGAAACTCGCCCGATTACAACGATATGCGTACTTTTCCCCTAGGCCGTTCTAGTTATTCGTTTCGAGCATCAGAACTGCGAAAATTTTGAGTTTCTCAAGCGTTTCTCACCTACAAACTGCCACATCTCGCGAACGGATTGTCCAATCCGCAAAGTTTCTGATGCATCTGAAAGTAGAAACTCGCCCGATTACAACGGTATGCGTACTTTTCCGCTAGGCCGCCCTAGTTATTCGTTTTGAGCATCAGAACTGCAAAAATTTTGAGTTTCTCAAGCGTTTCTTACTTCCAAACTGCCATATCGCGCGAACGGATTGACCAATCCGCAAAATTTCTGTTGCATCTGAAAGTAGAAACTCGCCCGATTACAACGGTATGCGTACTTTTCCCCTAGGCCGTTCTAGTTATTCGTTTCGAGCATCAGAACTGCGAAAATTTTGAGTTTCTCAAGCGTTTCTTACCTACAAACTGCCATATTTCGCGAACGGACTTGACCAATCCGCAAAATTTCTGTTGCATCTGAAAGTAGAAACTCGCCCGATTACAACGGTATGCGTACTTTTCCCCTAGACCGTTCTAGTTATGCTTGTCGAGCATCAGAACTGCGAAAATTTTGAGTTTCTCAAGCGTTTCTTACCTCCAAACTGCCATATCTCGCGAACGGATTGACCAATCCGCAAAATTTCTGTTGCATCTGAAAGTAGAAGCTCGCCCGATTACAACACTATGCGTACTTTTCCCCTAGGCCGTTCTAGTTATTCGTTTCGAGCATCAGAACTGCGAAAATTTTGAGTTTCTCAAGCGTTTCTCACCTACAAACTGCCACATCTCGCGAACGGATTGTCCAATCCGCAAAATTTTTGATGCATCTGAAAGTAGAAACTCGCCCGATTACAACGGTATGCGTACTTTTCCCCTAGGCCGCCCTAGTTATTCATTTCGAGCATCAGAACTGCAAAAATTTTGAGTTTCTCAAGCGTTTCTTACATCCAAACTGCCATATCTCGCGAACGGATTGTCCAATCCGCAAAATTTCTGATGCATCTGAAAGTAGAAACTCGCCCGATTACAACGGTATGCGTACTTTTCCCCTAGGCCGCCCTAGTTATTCATTTCGAGCATCAGAACTGCGAAAATTTTGAGTTTCTCAAGCGTTTCTTACCTCCAAACTGCCATATCTCGCGAACGGATTGACCAATCCGCAAAATTTCTATTGCATCTGAAAGTAGAAACTCGCCCGATTACAACGGTATGCGTACTTTTCCCCTAGACCGTTCTAGTTATGCTTGTCGAGCATCAGAACTGCGAAAATTTTGAGTTTCTCAAGCGTTTCTTACCTCCAAACTGCCATATCTCGCGAACGGATTGACCAATCCGCAAAATTTCTGTTGCATCTGAAAGTAGAAACTCGCCCGATTACAACGGTATGCGTACTTTTCCCCTAGGCCGTTCTAGTTATTCGTTTCGAGCATCAGAACTGCGAAAATTTTGAGTTTCTCAAGCGTTTCTTACCTACAAACTGCCATATTTCGCGAACGGACTTGACCAATCCGCAAAATTTCTGTTGCATCTGAAAGTAGAAACTCGCCCGATTACAACGGTATGCGTACTTTTCCCCTAGGCCGTTCTAGTTATTCGTTTCGAGCATCAGAACTGCGAAAATTTTGAGTTTCTCAAGCGTTTCTAACCTACAAACTGCCACATCTCGCGAACGGATTGTCCAATCCGCAAAGTTTCTGATGCATCTGAAAGTAGAAACTCGCCCGATTACAACGGTATGCGTACTTTTCCGCTAGGCCGCCCTAGTTATTCGTTTCGAGCATCAGAACTGCAAAAATTTTGAGTTTCTCAAGCGTTTCTTACTTCCAAACTGCCATATCTCGCGAACGGATTGACCAATCCGCAAAATTTCTGTTGCATCTGAAAGTAGAAACTCGCCCGATTACAACGGTATGCGTACTTTTCCCCTAGGCCGTTCTAGTTATTCGTTTCGAGCATCAGAACTGCGAAAATTTTGAGTTTCTCAAGCGTTTCTTACCTACAAACTGCCATATTTCGCGAACGGACTTGACCAATCCGCAAAATTTCTGTTGCATCTGAAAGTAGAAACTCGCCCGATTACAACGGTATGCGTACTTTTCCCCTAGACCGTTCTAGTTATGCTTGTCGAGCATCAGAACTGCGAAAATTTTGAGTTTCTCAAGCGTTTCTTACCTCCAAACTGCCATATCTCGCGAACGGATTGACCAATCCGCAAAATTTCTGTTGCATCTGAAGGTCGAAACTCGCCCGATTACAACGGTATGCGTACTTTACCCCTAGGCCGTTCTAGTTATTCGTTTCGAGCATCAGAACTGCGAAAATTTTGAGTTTCTCAAGCGTTTCTTACCTCCAAACTGCCATATCTCGCAAACGGATTGACCAATCCGCAAAATTTCTGTTGCATCTGAAAGTAGAAACTCGCCCGATTACAACGGTATGCGTACTTTTCCCCTAGGCCGTTCTAGTTATTCGTTTCGAGCATCAGAACTGCGAAAATTTTGAGTTTCTCAAGCGTTTCTCACCTACAAACTGCCACATCTCGCGAACGGATTGTCCAATCCGCAAAATTTCTGATGCATCTGAAAGTAGAAACTCGCCCAATTAAAACGATATGCGTACTTTTCCCCTAGACCGCCCTAGTTATTCATTTCGAGCATCAGAACTGCAAAAATTTTGAGTTTCTCAAGCGTTTCTTACCTCCAAACTGCCATATCTCGCGAACGGATTGTCCAATCCGCAAAATTTCTGATGCATCTGAAAGTAGAAACTCGCCCGATTACAACTGTATGCGTACTTTTCCCCTAACCCGTTCTAGTTATTCGTTTCGAGCATCAGAACTGCGAAAATTTTGAGTTTCTCAAGCGTTTCTTACCTCCAAACTGCCATATCTCGCGAACGGATTGACCAATCCGCAAAATTTCTGTTGCATCTGAAAGTAGAAACTCGCCCGATTACAACACTATGCGTACTTTTCCCCTAGGCCGTTCTAGTTATTCGTTTCGAGCATCAGAACTGCGAAAATTTTGAGTTTCTCAAGCGTTTCTTACCTACAAACTGCCATATTTCGCGAACGGACTTGACCAATCCGCAAAATTTCTGTTGCATCTGAAAGTAGAAACTCGCCCGATTACAACGGTATGCGTACTTTTCCCCTAGACCGTTCTAGTTATGCTTGTCGAGCATCAGAACTGCGAAAATTTTGAGTTTCTCAAGCGTTTCTTACCTCCAAACTGCCATATCTCGCGAACGGATTGACCAATCCGCAAAATTTCTGTTGCATCTGAAGGTCGAAACTCGCCCGATTACAACGGTATGCGTACTTTACCCCTAGGCCGTTCTAGTTATTCGTTTCGAGCATCAGAACTGCGAAAATTTTGAGTTTCTCAAGCGTTTCTTACCTCCAAACTGCCATATCTCGCAAACGGATTGACCAATCCGCAAAATTTCTGTTGCATCTGAAAGTAGAAACTCGCCCGATTACAACGGTATGCGTACTTTTCCCCTAGGCCGTTCTAGTTATTCGTTTCGAGCATCAGAACTGCGAAAATTTTGAGTTTCTCAAGCGTTTCTCACCTACAAACTGCCACATCTCGCGAACGGATTGTCCAATCCGCAAAATTTCTGATGCATCTGAAAGTAGAAACTCGCCCAATTAAAACGATATGCGTACTTTTCCCCTAGGCCGCCCTAGTTATTCATTTCGAGCATCAGAACTGCAAAAATTTTGAGTTTCTCAAGCGTTTCTTACCTCCAAACTGCCATATCTCGCGAACGGATTGTCCAATCCGCAAAATTTCTGATGCATCTGAAAGTAGAAACTCGCCCGATTACAACTGTATGCGTACTTTTCCCCTAACCCGTTCTAGTTATTCGTTTCGAGCATCAGAACTGCGAAAATTTTGAGTTTCTCAAGCGTTTCTTACCTCCAAACTGCCATATCTCGCGAACGGATTGACCAATCCGCAAAATTTCTGTTGCATCTGAAAGTAGAAACTCGCCCGATTACAACACTATGCGTACTTTTCCCCTAGGCCGTTCTAGTTATTCGTTTCGAGCATCAGAACTGCGAAAATTTTGAGTTTCTCAAGCGTTTCTCACCTACAAACTGCCACATCTCGCGAACGGATTGTCCAATCCGCAAAATTTCTGATGCATCTGAAAGTAGAAACTCGCCCGATTACAACGGTATGCGTACTTTTCCCCTAGGCCGCCCTAGTTATTCATTTCGAGCATCAGAACTGCAAAAATTTTGAGTTTCTCAAGCGTTTCTTACCTCCAAACTGCCATATCTCGCGAACGGATTGTCCAATCCGCAAAATTTCTGATGCATCTGAAAGTAGAAACTCGCCCGATTACAACGGTATGCGTACTTTTCCCCTAGGCCGCCCTAGTTATTCATTTCGAGCATCAGAACTGCGAAAATTTTGAGTTTCTCAAGCGTTTCTTACCTCCAAACTGCCATATCTCGCGAACGGATTGACCAATCCGCAAAATTTCTATTGCATCTGAAAGTAGAAACTCGCCCGATTACAACGGTATGCGTACTTTTCCCCTAGACCGTTCTAGTTATGCTTGTCGAGCATCAGAACTGCGAAAATTTTGAGTTTCTCAAGCGTTTCTTACCTCCAAACTGCCATATCTCGCGAACGGATTGACCAATCCGCAAAATTTCTGTTGCATCTGAAAGTAGAAACTCGCCCGATTACAACGGTATGCGTACTTTTCCCCTAGGCCGTTCTAGTTATTCGTTTCGAGCATCAGAACTGCGAAAATTTTGAGTTTCTCAAGCGTTTCTTACCTACAAACTGCCATATTTCGCGAACGGACTTGACCAATCCGCAAAATTTCTGTTGCATCTGAAAGTAGAAACTCGCCCGATTACAACGGTATGCGTACTTTTCCCCTAGACCGTTCTAGTTATGCTTGTCGAGCATCAGAACTGCGAAAATTTTGAGTTTCTCAAGCGTTTCTTACCTCCAAACTGCCATATCTCGCGAACGGATTGACCAATCCGCAAAATTTCTGTTGCATCTGAAGGTCGAAACTCGCCCGATTACAACGGTATGCGTACTTTACCCCTAGGCCGTTCTAGTTATTCGTTTCGAGCATCAGAACTGCGAAAATTTTGAGTTTCTCAAGCGTTTCTTACCTCCAAACTGCCATATCTCGCGAACGGATTGACCAATCCGCAAAATTTCTGTTGCATCTGAAAGTAGAAACTCGCCCGATTACAACGGTATGCGTACTTTTCCCCTAGGCCGTTCTAGTTATTCGTTTCGAGCATCAGAACTGCGAAAATTTTGAGTTTCTCAAGCGTTTCTCACCTACAAACTGCCACATCTCGCGAACGGATTGTCCAAACCGCAAAATTTCTGATGCATCTGAAAGTAGAAACTCGCCCAATTACAACGGTATGCGTACTTTTCCCCTAGGCCGCCCTAGTTATTCATTTCGAGCATCAGAACTGCAAAAATTTTGAGTTTCTCAAGCGTTTCTTACCTCCAAACTGCCATATCTCGCGAACGGATTGTCCAATCCGCAAAATTTCTGATGCATCTGAAAGTAGAAACTCGCCCGATTACAACTGTATGCGTACTTTTCCCCTAACCCGTTCTAGTTATTCGTTTCGAGCATCAGAACTG
The DNA here is from genome assembly GCF_051014685.1 of Ptiloglossa arizonensis. NCBI lineage: Eukaryota > Metazoa > Arthropoda > Insecta > Hymenoptera > Colletidae > Ptiloglossa > Ptiloglossa arizonensis. Next base: position 158,366 of record NW_027478503.1, read on the forward strand.
CGAAAATTTTGAGTTTCTCAAGCGTTTCTTACCTCCAAACTGCCATATCTCGCGAACGGATTGACCAATCCGCAAAATTTCTGTTGCATCTGAAAGTAGAAACTCGCCCGATTACAACGGTGTGCGTACTTTTCCCCTAGGCCGTTCTAGTTATTCGTTTCGAGCATCAGAACTGCGAAAATTTTGAGTTTCTCAAGCGTTTCTCACCTACAAACTGCCACATCTCGCGAACGGATTGTCCAATCCGCAAAGTTTCTGATGCATCTGAAAGTAGAAACTCGCCCGATTACAACGGTATGCGTACTTTTCCGCTAGGCCGCCCTAGTTATTCGTTTCGAGCATCAGAACTGCAAAAATTTTGAGTTTCTCAAGCGTTTCTTACTTCCAAACTGCCATATCGCGCGAACGGATTGACCAATCCGCAAAATTTCTGTTGCATCTGAAAGTAGAAACTCGCCCGATTACAACGGTATGCGTACTTTTCCCCTAGGCCGTTCTAGTTATTCGTTTCGAGCATCAGAACTGCGAAAATTTTGAGTTTCTCAAGCGTTTCTTACCTACAAACTGCCATATTTCGCGAACGGACTTGACCAATCCGCAAAATTTCTGTTGCATCTGAAAGTAGAAACTCGCCCGATTACAACGGTATGCGTACTTTTCCCCTAGACCGTTCTAGTTATGCTTGTCGAGCATCAGAACTGCGAAAATTTTGAGTTTCTCAAGCGTTTCTTACCTCCAAACTGCCATATCTCGCGAACGGATTGACCAATCCGCAAAATTTCTGTTGCATCTGAAAGTAGAAACTCGCCCGATTACAACGGTATGCGTACTTTTCCCCTAGGCCGTTCTAGTTATTCGTTTCGAGCATCAGAACTGCGAAAATTTTGAGTTTCTCAAGCGTTTCTCACCTACAAACTGCCACATCTCGCGAACGGATTGTCCAATCCGCAAAATTTCTGATGCATCTGAAAGTAGAAACTCGCTCAATTACAACGGTATGCGTACTTTTCCCCTAGGCCGCCCTAGTTATTCATTTCGAGCATCAGAACTGCAAAAATTTTGAGTTTCTCAAGCGTTTCTTACCTCCAAACTGCCATATCTCGCGAACGGATTGTCCAATCCGCAAAATTTCTGATGCATCTGAAAGTAGAAACTCGCCCGATTACAACTGTATGCGTACTTTTCCCCTAACCCGTTCTAGTTATTCGTTTCGAGCATCAGAACTGCGAAAATTTTGAGTTTCTCAAGCGTTTCTTACCTCCAAACTGCCATATCTCGCGAACGGATTGACCAATCCGCAAAATTTCTGTTGCATCTGAAAGTAGAAACTCGCCCGATTACAACGGTATGCGTACTTTTCCCCTAGGCCGTTCTAGTTATTCGTTTCGAGCATCAGAACTGCGAAAATTTTGAGTTTCTCAAGCGTTTCTCACCTACAAACTGCCACATCTCGCGAACGGATTGTCCAATCCGCAAAGTTTCTGATGCATCTGAAAGTAGAAACTCGCCCGATTACAACGGTGTGCGTACTTTTCCGCTAGGCCGCCCTAGTTATTCGTTTCGAGCATCAGAACTGCAAAAATTTTGAGTTTCTCAAGCGTTTCTTACTTCCAAACTGCCATATCGCGCGAACGGATTGACCAATCCGCAAAATTTCTGTTGCATCTGAAAGTAGAAACTCGCCCGATTACAACGGTATGCGTACTTTTCCCCTAGGCCGTTCTAGTTATTCGTTTCGAGCATCAGAACTGCGAAAATTTTGAGTTTCTCAAGCGTTTCTTACCTACAAACTGCCATATTTCGCGAACGGACTTGACCAATCCGCAAAATTTCTGTTGCATCTGAAAGTAGAAACTCGCCCGATTACAACGGTATGCGTACTTTTCCCCTAGACCGTTCTAGTTATGCTTGTCGAGCATCAGAACTGCGAAAATTTTGAGTTTCTCAAGCGTTTCTTACCTCCAAACTGCCATATCTCGCGAACGGATTGACCAATCCGCAAAATTTCTGTTGCATCTGAAAGTAGAAACTCGCCCGATTACAACACTATGCGTACTTTTCCCCTAGGCCGTTCTAGTTATTCGTTTCGAGCATCAGAACTGCGAAAATTTTGAGTTTCTCAAGCGTTTCTCACCTACAAACTGCCACATCTCGCGAACGGATTGTCCAATCCGCAAAATTTCTGATGCATCTGAAAGTAGAAACTCGCCCGATTACAACGGTATGCGTACTTTTCCCCTAGGCCGCCCTAGTTATTCATTTCGAGCATCAGAACTGCAAAAATTTTGAGTTTCTCAAGCGTTTCTTACCTCCAAACTGCCATATCTCGCGAACGGATTGTCCAATCCGCAAAATTTCTGATGCATCTGAAAGTAGAAACTCGCCCGATTACAACTGTATGCGTACTTTTCCCCTAACCCGTTCTAGTTATTCGTTTCGAGCATCAGAACTGCGAAAATTTTGAGTTTCTCAAGCGTTTCTTACCTCCAAACTGCCATATCTCGCGAACGGATTGACCAATCCGCAAAATTTCTATTGCATCTGAAAGTAGAAACTCGCCCGATTACAACGGTATGCGTACTTTTCCCCTAGGCCGTTCTAGTTATTCGTTTCGAGCATCAGAACTGCGAAAATTTTGAGTCTCTCAAGCGTTTCTCACCTACAAACTGCCACATCTCGCGAACGGATTGTCCAATCCGCAAAGTTTCTGATGCATCTGAAAGTAGAAACTAGCCCGATTACAACGGTATGCGTACTTTTCCGCTAGGCCGCCCTAGTTATTCGTTTCGAGCATCAGAACTGCAAAAATCTTGAGTTTCTCAAGCGTTTCTTACTTCCAAACTGCCATATCTCGCGAACGGATTGACCAATCCGCAAAATTTCTGTTGCATCTGAAAGTAGAAACTCGCCCGAATACAACGGTATGCGTACTTTTCCCCTAGGCCGTTCTAGTTATTCGTTTCGAGCATCAGAACTGCGAAAATTTTGAGTTTCTCAAGCGTTTCTTACATCCAAACTGCCATATCTCGCGAACGGTTTGACCAATCCGCAAAATTTCTGATGCATCTGAAAGTAGAAACTAGCCCGATTACAACGGTATGCGTACTTTTCCGCTAGGCCGCCCTAGTTATTCGTTTCGAGCATCAGAACTGCAAAAATTTTGAGTTTCTCAAGCGTTTCTTACTTCCAAACTGCCATATCTCGCGAACGGATTGACCAATCCGCAAAATTTCTGTTGCATCTGAAAGTAGAAACTCGCCCGAATACAACGGTATGCGTACTTTTCCCCTAGGCCGTTCTAGTTATTCGTTCCGAGCATCAGAACTGCTAAAATTTTGAGTTTCTCAAGCGTTTGTTACCTCCAAACTGCCATATCTCGCGAACGGTTTGACCAATCCGCAAAATTTCTGTTGCATCTGAAAGTAGAAACTCGCCCGATTACAACGGTATGCGTACTTTTCCCCTAGGCCGTTCTAGCTATTCGTTTCGAGCATCAGAACTGCGAAAATTTTGAGTTTCTCAAGCGTTTCTTACTTCCAAACTGCCATATCTCGCGAACGGAGTGACCAATCCGCAAAATTTCTGTTGCATCTGAAGGTCGAAACTCGCCCGATTACAACGGTATTCGTACTTTTCCCCTAGGCCGTTCTAGTTATTCGTTTCGAGCATCAGAACTGCGAAAATTTTGAGTTTCTCAAGCGTTTCTTACCTACAAACTGCCATATTTCGCGAACGGACTTGACCAATCCGCAAAATTTCTGTTGCATCTGAAAGTAGAAACTCGCCCGATTACAACGGTATGCGTACTTTTCCCCTAGACCGTTCTAGTTATGCTTGTCGAGCATCAGAACTGCGAAAATTTTGAGTTTCTCAAGCGTTTCTTACCTCCAAACTGCCATATCTCGCGAACGGATTGACCAATCCGCAAAATTTCTGTTGCATCTGAAAGTAGAAACTCGCCCGATTACAACGGTATGCGTACTTTTCCCCTAGCCCGTTCTAGTTATTCGTTTCGAGCAACAGAACTGCGAAAATTTTGAGTTTCTCAAGCGTTGCTTACCTCCAAACTGCCATATCTCGCGAACGGATTGACCAATCCGCAAAATTATTGTTGCATCTGAAAGTAGAAACTCGCCCGATTACAACTGTATGCGTACTTTTCCCCTAGTCCGTTCTAGTTATTCGTTTCGAGCATCAGAACTGTGAAAATTTTGAGTTTCTCAACCGTTTCTTACCTCCGAACTGCCATATCTCGCGAACGGATTGACCACTCCGCAAAATTTCTGTTGCATCTGAAAGTAGAAACTCGCCCGATTACAACGGTGTGCGTACTTTTCCCCTAGGCCGTTCTAGTTATTCGTTTCGAGCAACAGAACTGCGAAAATTTTGAGATTCTCAAGCGTTGCTTACCTCCAAACTGCCATATCTCGCGAACGGATTGACCAAACCGCAAAATTTCTGTTGCATCTGAAAGTAGAAACTCGCCCGATTACAACTGTATGCGTACTTTTCCCCTAGGCCGTTCTAGTTATTCGTTTCGAGCATCAGAGCTGCGAAAATTTTGAGTTTCTCAAGCGTTTCTCACCTACAAACTGCCACATCTCGCGAACGGATTGTCCAATCCGCAAAGTTTCTGATGCATCTGAAAGTAGAAACTCGCCCGATTACAACGGTATGCGTACTTTTCCCCTAGGCCGCCCTAGTTATTCGTTTCGAGCATCAGAACTGCCAAAATTTTGAGTTTCTCAAGCGTTTCTTACTTCCAAACTGCCATATCTCGCGAACGGATTGACCAATCCGCAAAATTTCTGTTGCATCTGAAAGTAGAAACTCGCCCGAATACAACGGTATGCGTACTTTTCCCCTAGGCCGTTCTAGCTATTCGTTTCGAGCATCAGAACTGCGAAAATTTTGAGTTTCTCAAGCGTTTCTTACTTCCAAACTGCCATATCTCGCGAACGGATTGAACAATCCGCAAAATTTCTGTTGCATCTGAAGGTCGAAACTCGCCCGATTACAACGGTATGCATACTTTTCCCCTAGACCGTTCTAGTTATGCTTGTCGAGCATCAGAACTGCGAAAATTTTGAGTTTCTCAAGCGTTTCTTACCTCCAAACTGCCATATCTCGCGAACGGATTGACCAATCCGCAAAATTTCTGTTGCATCTGAAAGTAGAAACTCGCCCGAATACAACGGTATGCGTACTTTTCCCCTAGGCCGTTCCAGTTATTCGTTTCGAGCATCAGAACTGCGAAAATTTTGAGTTTCTCAAGCGTTTCTTACATCCAAACTGCCATATCTCGCGAACGGTTTGACCAATCCGCAAAATTTCTGTTGCATCTGAAAGTAGAAACTCGCCCGATTACAACGGTATGCGTACTTTTCCCCTAGGCCGTTCTAGCTATTCGTTTCGAGCATCAGAACTGCGAAAATTTTGAGTTTCTCAAGCGTTTCTTACTTCCAAACTGCCATATCTCGCGAACGGATTGACCAATCCGCAAAATTTCTGTTGCATCTGAAAGTAGAAACTCGCCCGATTACAACGGTATGCGTACTTTTCCCCTAGGCCGTTCTAGTTATTCGTTTCGAGCATCAGAACTGCGAAAATTTTGAGTTTCTCAAGCGTTTCTCACATACAAACTGCCACATCTCGCGAACGGATTGTCCAATCCGCAAAATTTCAGATGCATCTGAAAGTAGAAACTCGCCCGATTACAACGGTATGCGTACTTTTCCCCTAGACCGTTCTAGTTATGCTTGTCGAGCATCAGGACTGCGAAAATTTTGAGTTTCTCAAGCGTTTCTTACCTCCAAACTGCCATATCTCGCGAACGGATTGACCAATCCGCAAAATTTCTGTTGCATCTGAAAGTAGAAACTCGCCCGAATACAACGGTATGCGTACTTTTCCCCTAGGCCGTTCTAGTTATTCGTTTCGAGCATCAGAACTGCGAAAATTTTGAGGTTCTCAAGCGTTTCTTACATCCAAACTGCCATATCTCGCGAACGGTTTGACCAATCCGCAAAATTTCTGTTGCATCTGAAAGTAGAAACTCGCCCGATTACAACTGTATGCGTACTTTTCCCCTAGCCCGTTCTAGTTATTCGTTTCGAGCAACAGAACTGCGAAAATTTTGAGTTTCTCAAGCGTTGCTTACCTCCAAACTGCCATATCTCGCGAACGGATTGACCAATCCGCAAAATTATTGTTGCATCTGAAAGTAGAAACTCGCCCGATTACAACTGTATGCGTACTTTTCCCCTAGTCCGTTCTAGTTATTCGTTTCGAGCATCAGAACTGTGAAAATTTTGAGTTTCTCAACCGTTTCTTACCTCCGAACTGCCATATCTCGCGAACGGATTGACCACTCCGCAAAATTTCTGTTGCATCTGAAAGTAGAAACTCGCCCGATTACAACGGTGTGCGTACTTTTCCCCTAGGCCGTTCTAGTTATTCGTTTCGAGCAACAGAACTGCGAAAATTTTGAGTTTCTCAAGCGTTGCTTACCTCCAAACTGCCATATCTCGCGAACGGATTGACCAAACCGCAAAATTTCTGTTGCATCTGAAAGTAGAAACTCGCCCGATTACAACTGTATGCGTACTTTTCCCCTAGTCCGTTCTAGTTATTCGTTTCGAGCATCAGAACTGTGAAAATTTTGAGTTTCTCAACCGTTTCTTACCTCCGAACTACCATATCTCGCGAACGGATTGACCACTCCGCAAAATATCTGTTGCATCTGAAAGTAGAAACTCGCCCGATTACAACGGTGTGCGTACTTTTCCCCTAGGCCGTTCTAGTTATTCGTTTCGAGCAACAGAACTGCGAAAATTTTGAGTTTCTCAAGCGTTGCTTACCTCCAAACTGCCATATCTCGCGAACGGATTGACCAAACCGCAAAATTTCTGTTGCATCTGAAAGTAGAAACTCGCCCGATTACAACTGTATGCGTACTTTTCCCCTAGTCCGTTCTAGTTATTCGTATCGAGCATCAGAACTGCGAAAATTTTGAGTTTCTCAAGCGTTTCTTACTTCCAAACTGCCATATCTCGCGAACGGATTGACCAATCCGCAAAATTTCTGTTGCATCTGAAGGTTGAAACTCGCCCGATTACAACGGTATGAGTACTTTTCCCCTAGACCGTTCTAGTTATGCTTGTCGAGCAACAGAACTGCGAAACTTTTGAGTTTCTCAAGCGTTTCTTACCTCCAAACTGCCATATCTCGCGAACGGATTGACCAATCCGCAAAATTTCTGTTGCATCTGAAAGTAGAAACTCGCCCGATTACAACTGTATGCGTACTTTTCCCCTAGTCCGTTCTTGTTATTCGTTTCGAGCATCAGAACTGCGAAAATTTTGAGTTTCTCAAGCGTTTCTTACCTCCAAACTGCCATATCTCGCGAACGGAATGACCAATCCGCAAAATTTCTGTTGCATCTGAAAGTAGAAACTCGCCCGATTACAACGGTATGCGTACTTTTCCCCTAGGCCGTTCTAGTTATTCGTTTCGAGCATCAGAACTGCGAAAATGTTGAGTTTCTCAAGCGTTTCTTACCTCCAAACTGCCATATCTCGCGAACGGATTGACCAATCCGCAAAATTTCTGTTGCATCTGAAAGTAGAAACTCGCCCGATTACAACGGCATGCGTACTTTTCCCCTAGACCGTTCTAGTTATTCGTTTCGAGCATCAGAACTGCGAAAATGTTGAGTTTCTCAAGCGTTGCTTACTTCCAAACTGCCATATCTCGCGAACGGATTGACCAATCCGCAAAATTTCTGTTGCATCTGAAAGTAGAAGCTCGCCCGATTACAACGGTATACGTACTTTTCCCCTAGGCCGTTCTAGTTATTCGTTTCGAGCATCAGAACTGCGAAAGTTTTGAGTTTCTCAAGCGTTTCTTACCTCCAAACTGCCATATCTCGCGATTGGATTGACCAATCCGCAAAATTTCTGTTGCATCTGAAAGTAGAGACTCGCCCGATTACAACGGTATACGTACTTTTCCCCTAGGCCGTTCTAGTTATTCGTTTCGAGCATCAGAACTGCGAAAGTTTTGAGTTTCTCAAGCGTTTCTTACCTCCAAACTGCCATATCTCGCGAACGGATTGACCAATACGCAAAATTTCTGTTGCATCTGAAAGTAGAAACTCGCCCGATTACAACACTGTGAGTACTTTTCCCCTAGGCCGTTCTAGTTATTCGTTTCGAGCATCAGAACTGCGAAAATTTTGAGTTTCTCAAGCGTTTCTTACTTCCAAACTTCCATATCTCGCGAACGGATTGGCCAATCCGCAAAATTTCTGTTGCATCTGAAGGTAGAAACTCGCCCGATTACAACGGTATGCGTACTTTTCCCCTAGACCGTTCTAGTTATGCTTGTCGAGCATCAGAACTGCGAAAATTTTGAGTTTCTCAAGCGTTTCTTACCTCCAAACTGCCATATCTCGCGAACGGATTGACCAATCCGCAAAATTTCTGTTGCATCTGAAAGTAGAAACTCGCCCGATTACAACTGTATGCGTACTTTTCCCCTAGTCCGTTCTTGTTATTCGTTTCGAGCATCAGAACTGCGAAAATTTTGAGTTTCTCAAGCGTTTCTTACCTCCAAACTGCCATATCTCGCGAACGGAATGACCAATCCGCAAAATTTCTGTTGCATCTGAAGGTAGAAACTCGCCCGATTACAACGGTATGCGTACTTTTCCCCTAGGCCGTTCTAGTTATTCGTTTCGAGCATCAGAACTGCGAAAATTTTGAGTTTCTCAAGCGTTTCGTACCTCCAAACTGCCATATCTCGCGAACGGTTTGACCAATCCGCAAAATTTCTGTTGCATCTGAAGGTAGAAACTCGCCCGATTACAACGGTATGCGTACTTTTCCCCTAGGCCGTTCTAGTTATTCGTTTCGAGCATCAGAACTGCGAAAATTTTGAGTTTCTCAAGCGTTTCTTACTTCCAAACTGCCATATCTCGCGTACGGATTGACAAATCCGCAAAATTTCTGTTGCATCTGAAGGTAGAAACTCGCCCGATTACAACGGTATGCGTACTTTTCCCCTAGGCCATTCTAGTTATTCGTTTCGAACATCAGAACTGCGAAAATTTTGAGTTTCTCAAGCGTTTCTTACCTACAAACTGCCACATCTCGCGAACGGATTGACCAATCCGCAAAATTTCTGATGCATTTGAAAGTAGAAACTCGCCCGATTACAACGGTATGCGTACTTTTCCCCTAGGCCGCCCTAGTTATTCGTGTCGAGCATCAGAACTGCGAAAATTTTGAGTTTCTCAAGCGTTTCTTACTTCCAAACTGCCATATCTCGCGAACGGATTGACCAATCCTCAAAATTTCTGTTGCATCTGAAAGTAGAAACTCGCCCGATTACGACGGTATACGTACTTTTCCCCTAGGCCGTTCTAGTTATTCGTTTCGAGCATCAGAACTGCGAAAGTTTTGAGTTTCTCAAGCGTTTCTTACCTCCAAACTGCCATATCTCGCGAACGGATTGACCAATACGCAAAATTTCTGTTGCATCTGAAAGTAGAAACTCGCCCGATTACAACACTGTGAGTACTTTTCCCCTAGGCCGTTCTAGTTATTCGTTTCGAGCATCAGAACTGCGAAAATTTTGAGTTTCTCAAGCGTTTCTTACTTCCAAACTTCCATATCTCGCGAACGGATTGGCCAATCCGCAAAATTTCTGTTGCATCTGAAGGTAGAAACTCGCCCGATTACAACGGTATGCGTACTTTTCCCCTAGACCGTTCTAGTTATGCTTGTCGAGCATCAGAACTGCGAAAATTTTGAGTTTCTCAAGCGTTTCTTACCTCCAAACTGCCATATCTCGCGAACGGATTGACCAATCCGCAAAATTTCTGTTGCATCTGAAAGTAGAAACTCGCCCGATTACAACTGTATGCGTACTTTTCCCCTAGTCCGTTCTTGTTATTCGTTTCGAGCATCAGAACTGCGAAAATTTTGAGTTTCTCAAGCGTTTCTTACCTCCAAACTGCCATATCTCGCGAACGGAATGACCAATCCGCAAAATTTCTGTTGCATCTGAAGGTAGAAACTCGCCCGATTACAACGGTATGCGTACTTTTCCCCTAGGCCGTTCTAGTTATTCGTTTCGAGCATCAGAACTGCGAAAATTTTGAGTTTCTCAAGCGTTTCGTACCTCCAAACTGCCATATCTCGCGAACGGTTTGACCAATCCGCAAAATTTCTGTTGCATCTGAAGGTAGAAACTCGCCCGATTACAACGGTATGCGTACTTTTCCCCTAGGCCGTTCTAGTTATTCGTTTCGAGCATCAGAACTGCGAAAATTTTGAGTTTCTCAAGCGTTTCTTACTTCCAAACTGCCATATCTCGCGTACGGATTGACAAATCCGCAAAATTTCTGTTGCATCTGAAGGTAGAAACTCGCCCGATTACAACGGTATGCGTACTTTTCCCCTAGGCCATTCTAGTTATTCGTTTCGAACATCAGAACTGCGAAAATTTTGAGTTTCTCAAGCGTTTCTTACCTACAAACTGCCACATCTCGCGAACGGATTGACCAATCCGCAAAATTTCTGATGCATTTGAAAGTAGAAACTCGCCCGATTACAACGGTATGCGTACTTTTCCCCTAGGCCGCCCTAGTTATTCGTGTCGAGCATCAGAACTGCGAAAATTTTGAGTTTCTCAAGCGTTTCTTACTTCCAAACTGCCATATCTCGCGAACGGATTGACCAATCCTCAAAATTTCTGTTGCATCTGAAAGTAGAAACTCGCCCGATTACGACGGTATGCGTACTATTCCCATAGGCCGTTCTAGTTATTCGTTTCGAGCATCAGAACTGCGAAAATTTTGAGTTTCTCAAGCGTTTCGTACCTCCAAACTGCCATATCTCGCGAACGGTTTGACCAATCCGCAAAATTTCTGTTGCATCTGAAGGTAGAAACTCGCTCGATTACAACGGTATGCGTACTTTTCCCCTAGGCCGTTCTGGTTATTCGTTTCGAGCATCAGAACTGCGAAAATATTGAGTTTCTCAAGCGTTTCTTACCTCCAAACTGCCATATCTCGCGAACGGATTGACCAATCCGCAAAATTTCTGTTGCATCTGAAAGTAGAAACTCGCCCGATTACAACACTATGAGTACTTTTCCCCTAGGCCGTTCTAGTTACTCGTTTCGAGCATCAGAACTGCGAAAATTTTGAGTTTCTCAAGCGTTTCTTACTTCCAAACTGCCATATCTCGCGAACGGATTGACCAATCCGCAAAATTTCTGTTGCATCTGAAGGTTGAAACTCGCCCGATTACAACTGTATGCGTACTTTTCCCCTAGTCCGTTCTTGTTATTCGTTTCAAGCATCAGAACTGCGAAAATTTTGAGTTTCTCAAGCGTTTCTTACCTCCAAACTGCCATATCTCGCGAACGGATTGACCAATCCGCAAAATTTCTGTTGCATCTGAAAGTAGAAACTCGCCCGATTACAACTGTATGCGTACTTTTCCCCTAGCCCGTTCTAGTTATTCGTTTCGAGCAACAGAACTGCGAAAATTTTGAGTTTCTCAAGCGTTGCTTACCTCCAAACTGCCATATCTCGCGAACGGATTGACCAATCCGCAAAATTATTGTTGCATCTGAAAGTAGAAACTCGCCCGATTACAACTGTATGCGTACTTTTCCCCTAGTCCGTTCTAGTTATTCGTTTCGAGCATCAGAACTGTGAAAATTTTGAGTTTCTCAACCGTTTCTTACCTCCGAACTGCCATATCTCGCGAACGGATTGACCACTCCGCAAAATTTCTGTTGCATCTGAAAGTAGAAACTCGCCCGATTACAACGGTGTGCGTACTTTTCCCCTAGGCCGTTCTAGTTATTCGTTTCGAGCAACAGAACTGCGAAAATTTTGAGTTTCTCAAGCGTTGCTTACCTCCAAACTGCCATATCTCGCGAACGGATTGACCAAACCGCAAAATTTCTGTTGCATCTGAAAGTAGAAACTCGCCCGATTACAACTGTATGCGTACTTTTCCCCTAGTCCGTTCTAGTTATTCGTTTCGAGCATCAGAACTGTGAAAATTTTGAGTTTCTCAACCGTTTCTTACCTCCGAACTACCATATCTCGCGAACGGATTGACCACTCCGCAAAATATCTGTTGCATCTGAAAGTAGAAACTCGCCCGATTACAACGGTGTGCGTACTTTTCCCCTAGGCCGTTCTAGTTATTCGTTTCGAGCAACAGAACTGCGAAAATTTTGAGTTTCTCAAGCGTTGCTTACCTCCAAACTGCCATATCTCGCGAACGGATTGACCAAACCGCAAAATTTCTGTTGCATCTGAAAGTAGAAACTCGCCCGATTACAACTGTATGCGTACTTTTCCCCTAGTCCGTTCTAGTTATTCGTATCGAGCATCAGAACTGCGAAAATTTTGAGTTTCTCAAGCGTTTCTTACTTCCAAACTGCCATATCTCGCGAACGGATTGACCAATCCGCAAAATTTCTGTTGCATCTGAAGGTTGAAACTCGCCCGATTACAACGGTATGAGTACTTTTCCCCTAGACCGTTCTAGTTATGCTTGTCGAGCAACAGAACTGCGAAACTTTTGAGTTTCTCAAGCGTTTCTTACCTCCAAACTGCCATATCTCGCGAACGGATTGACCAATCCGCAAAATTTCTGTTGCATCTGAAAGTAGAAACTCGCCCGATTACAACTGTATGCGTACTTTTCCCCTAGTCCGTTCTTGTTATTCGTTTCGAGCATCAGAACTGCGAAAATTTTGAGTTTCTCAAGCGTTTCTTCCCTCCAAACTGCCATATCTCGCGAACGGAATGACCAATCCGCAAAATTTCTGTTGCATCTGAAAGTAGAAACTCGCCCGATTACAACGGTATGCGTACTTTTCCCCTTGGCCGTTCTAGTTATTCGTTTCGAGCATCAGAACTGCGAAAATGTTGAGTTTCTCAAGCGTTTCTTACCTCCAAACTGCCATATCTCGCGAACGGATTGACCAATCCGCAAAATTTCTGTTGCATCTGAAAGTAGAAACTCGCCCGATTACAACGGCATGCGTACTTTTCCCCTAGACCGTTCTAGTTATGCTTGTCGAGCATCAGAACTGCGAAAATTTTGAGTTTCTCAAGCGTTTCTTACCTCCAAACTGCCATATCTCGCGAACGGATTGACCAATCCGCAAAATTTCTGTTGCATCTGAAGGTCGAAACTCGCCCGAATACAACGGTATGCGTACTTTTCCCCTAGGCCGTTCTAGTTATTCGTTTCGAGCAACAGAACTGCGAAAATTTTGAGTTTCTCAAGCGTTGCTTACTTCCAAACTGCCATATCTCGCGAACGGATTGACCAATCCGCAAAATTTCTGTTGCATCTGAAAGTAGAAGCTCGCCCGATTACAACGGTATACGTACTTTTCCCCTAGGCCGTTCTAGTTATTCGTTTCGAGCATCAGAACTGCGAAAGTTTTGAGTTTCTCAAGCGTTTCTTACCTCCAAACTGCCATATCTCGCGATTGGATTGACCAATCCGCAAAATTTCTGTTGCATCTGAAAGTAGAGACTCGCCCGATTACAACGGTATACGTACTTTTCCCCTAGGCCGTTCTAGTTATTCGTTTCGAGCATCAGAACTGCGAAAGTTTTGAGTTTCTCAAGCGTTTCTTACCTCCAAACTGCCATATCTCGCGAACGGATTGACCAATACGCAAAATTTCTGTTGCATCTGAAAGTAGAAACTCGCCCGATTACAACACTGTGAGTACTTTTCCCCTAGGCCGTTCTAGTTATTCGTTTCGAGCATCAGAACTGCGAAAATTTTGAGTTTCTCAAGCGTTTCTTACTTCCAAACTTCCATATCTCGCGAACGGATTGGCCAATCCGCAAAATTTCTGTTGCATCTGAAGGTAGAAACTCGCCCGATTACAACGGTATGCGTACTTTTCCCCTAGACCGTTCTAGTTATGCTTGTCGAGCATCAGAACTGCGAAAATTTTGAGTTTCTCAAGCGTTTCTTACCTACAAACTGCCACATCTCGCGAACGGATTGACCAATCCGCAAAATTTCTGATGCATTTGAAAGTAGAAACTCGCCCGATTACAACGGTATGCGTACTTTTCCCCTAGGCCGCCCTAGTTATTCGTGTCGAGCATCAGAACTGCGAAAATTTTGAGTTTCTCAAGCGTTTCTTACTTCCAAACTGCCATATCTCGCGAACGGATTGACCAATCCTCAAAATTTCTGTTGCATCTGAAAGTAGAAACTCGCCCGATTACGACGGTATGCGTACTATTCCCATAGGCCGTTCTAGTTATTCGTTTCGAGCATCAGAACTGCGAAAATTTTGAGTTTCTCAAGCGTTTCGTACCTCCAAACTGCCATATCTCGCGAACGGTTTGACCAATCCGCAAAATTTCTGTTGCATCTGAAGGTAGAAACTCGCTCGATTACAACGGTATGCGTACTTTTCCCCTAGGCCGTTCTGGTTATTCGTTTCGAGCATCAGAACTGCGAAAATATTGAGTTTCTCAAGCGTTTCTTACCTCCAAACTGCCATATCTCGCGAACGGATTGACCAATCCGCAAAATTTCTGTTGCATCTGAAAGTAGAAACTCGCCCGATTACAACACTATGAGTACTTTTCCCCTAGGCCGTTCTAGTTACTCGTTTCGAGCATCAGAACTGCGAAAATTTTGAGTTTCTCAAGCGTTTCTTACTTCCAAACTGCCATATCTCGCGAACGGATTGACCAATCCGCAAAATTTCTGTTGCATCTGAAGGTTGAAACTCGCCCGATTACAACTGTATGCGTACTTTTCCCCTAGTCCGTTCTTGTTATTCGTTTCAAGCATCAGAACTGCGAAAATTTTGAGTTTCTCAAGCGTTTCTTACCTCCAAACTGCCATATCTCGCGAACGGATTGACCAATCCGCAAAATTTCTGTTGCATCTGAAAGTAGAAACTCGCCCGATTACAACTGTATGCGTACTTTTCCCCTAGCCCGTTCTAGTTATTCGTTTCGAGCAACAGAACTGCGAAAATTTTGAGTTTCTCAAGCGTTGCTTACCTCCAAACTGCCATATCTCGCGAACGGATTGACCAATCCGCAAAATTATTGTTGCATCTGAAAGTAGAAACTCGCCCGATTACAACTGTATGCGTACTTTTCCCCTAGTCCGTTCTAGTTATTCGTTTCGAGCATCAGAACTGTGAAAATTTTGAGTTTCTCAACCGTTTCTTACCTCCGAACTGCCATATCTCGCGAACGGATTGACCACTCCGCAAAATTTCTGTTGCATCTGAAAGTAGAAACTCGCCCGATTACAACGGTGTGCGTACTTTTCCCCTAGGCCGTTCTAGTTATTCGTTTCGAGCAACAGAACTGCGAAAATTTTGAGTTTCTCAAGCGTTGCTTACCTCCAAACTGCCATATCTCGCGAACGGATTGACCAAACCGCAAAATTTCTGTTGCATCTGAAAGTAGAAACTCGCCCGATTACAACTGTATGCGTACTTTTCCCCTAGTCCGTTCTAGTTATTCGTTTCGAGCATCAGAACTGTGAAAATTTTGAGTTTCTCAACCGTTTCTTACCTCCGAACTACCATATCTCGCGAACGGATTGACCACTCCGCAAAATATCTGTTGCATCTGAAAGTAGAAACTCGCCCGATTACAACGGTGTGCGTACTTTTCCCCTAGGCCGTTCTAGTTATTCGTTTCGAGCAACAGAACTGCGAAAATTTTGAGTTTCTCAAGCGTTGCTTACCTCCAAACTGCCATATCTCGCGAACGGATTGACCAAACCGCAAAATTTCTGTTGCATCTGAAAGTAGAAACTCGCCCGATTACAACTGTATGCGTACTTTTCCCCTAGTCCGTTCTAGTTATTCGTATCGAGCATCAGAACTGCGAAAATTTTGAGTTTCTCAAGCGTTTCTTACTTCCAAACTGCCATATCTCGCGAACGGATTGACCAATCCGCAAAATTTCTGTTGCATCTGAAGGTTGAAACTCGCCCGATTACAACGGTATGAGTACTTTTCCCCTAGACCGTTCTAGTTATGCTTGTCGAGCAACAGAACTGCGAAACTTTTGAGTTTCTCAAGCGTTTCTTACCTCCAAACTGCCATATCTCGCGAACGGATTGACCAATCCGCAAAATTTCTGTTGCATCTGAAAGTAGAAACTCGCCCGATTACAACTGTATGCGTACTTTTCCCCTAGTCCGTTCTTGTTATTCGTTTCGAGCATCAGAACTGCGAAAATTTTGAGTTTCTCAAGCGTTTCTTCCCTCCAAACTGCCATATCTCGCGAACGGAATGACCAATCCGCAAAATTTCTGTTGCATCTGAAAGTAGAAACTCGCCCGATTACAACGGTATGCGTACTTTTCCCCTAGGCCGTTCTAGTTATTCGTTTCGAGCATCAGAACTGCGAAAATGTTGAGTTTCTCAAGCGTTTCTTACCTCCAAACTGCCATATCTCGCGAACGGATTGACCAATCCGCAAAATTTCTGTTGCATCTGAAAGTAGAAACTCGCCCGATTACAACGGCATGCGTACTTTTCCCCTAGACCGTTCTAGTTATGCTTGTCGAGCATCAGAACTGCGAAAATTTTGAGTTTCTCAAGCGTTTCTTACCTCCAAACTGCCATATCTCGCGAACGGATTGACCAATCCGCAAAATTTCTGTTGCATCTGAAGGTCGAAACTCGCCCGAATACAACGGTATGCGTACTTTTCCCCTAGGCCGTTCTAGTTATTCGTTTCGAGCAACAGAACTGCGAAAATTTTGAGTTTCTCAAGCGTTGCTTACTTCCAAACTGCCATATCTCGCGAACGGATTGACCAATCCGCAAAATTTCTGTTGCATCTGAAAGTAGAAGCTCGCCCGATTACAACGGTATACGTACTTTTCCCCTAGGCCGTTCTAGTTATTCGTTTCGAGCATCAGAACTGCGAAAGTTTTGAGTTTCTCAAGCGTTTCTTACCTCCAAACTGCCATATCTCGCGATTGGATTGACCAATCCGCAAAATTTCTGTTGCATCTGAAAGTAGAGACTCGCCCGATTACAACGGTATACGTACTTTTCCCCTAGGCCGTTCTAGTTATTCGTTTCGAGCATCAGAACTGCGAAAGTTTTGAGTTTCTCAAGCGTTTCTTACCTCCAAACTGCCATATCTCGCGAACGGATTGACCAATACGCAAAGTTTCTGTTGCATCTGAAAGTAGAAACTCGCCCGATTACAACACTGTGAGTACTTTTCCCCTAGTCCGTTCTTGTTATTCGTTTCGAGCATCAGAACTGCGAAAATTTTGAGTTTCTCAAGCGTTTCTTACCTCCAAACTGCCATATCTCGCGAACGGAATGACCAATCCGCAAAATTTCTGTTGCATCTGAAGGTAGAAACTCGCCCGATTACAACGGTATGCGTACTTTTCCCCTAGGCCGTTCTAGTTATTCGTTTCGAGCATCAGAACTGCGAAAATTTTGAGTTTCTCAAGCGTTTCGTACCTCCAAACTGCCATATCTCGCGAACGGTTTGACCAATCCGCAAAATTTCTGTTGCATCTGAAGGTAGAAACTCGCCCGATTACAACGGTATGCGTACTTTTCCCCTAGGCCGTTCTAGTTATTCGTTTCGAGCATCAGAACTGCGAAAATTTTGAGTTTCTCAAGCGTTTCTTACTTCCAAACTGCCATATCTCGCGTACGGATTGACAAATCCGCAAAATTTCTGTTGCATCTGAAGGTAGAAACTCGCCCGATTACAACGGTATGCGTACTTTTCCCCTAGGCCGCCCTAGTTATTCGTGTCGAGCATCAGAACTGCGAAAATTTTGAGTTTCTCAAGCGTTTCTTACTTCCAAACTGCCATATCTCGCGAACGGATTGACAAATCCGCAAAATTTCTGTTGCATCTGAAGGTAGAAACTCGCCCGATTACAACGGTATGCGTACTTTTCCCCTAGGCCATTCTAGTTATTCGTTTCGAACATCAGAACTGCGAAAATTTTGAGTTTCTCAAGCGTTTCGTACCTCCAAACTGCCATATCTCGCGAACGGTTTGACCAATCCGCAAAATTTCTGTTGCATCTGAAGGTAGAAACTCGCTCGATTACAACGGTATGCGTACTTTTCCCCTAGGCCGTTCTGGTTATTCGTTTCGAGCATCAGAACTGCGAAAATATTGAGTTTCTCAAGCGTTTCTTACCTCCAAACTGCCATATCTCGCGAACGGATTGACCAATCCGCAAAATTTCTGTTGCATCTGAAAGTAGAAACTCGCCCGATTACAACACTATGAGTACTTTTCCCCTAGGCCGTTCTAGTTACTCGTTTCGAGCATCAGAACTGCGAAAATTTTGAGTTTCTCAAGCGTTTCTTACTTCCAAACTGCCATATCTCGCGAACGGATTGACCAATCCGCAAAATTTCTGTTGCATCTGAAGGTTGAAACTCGCCCGATTACAACTGTATGCGTACTTTTCCCCTAGTCCGTTCTTGTTATTCGTTTCAAGCATCAGAACTGCGAAAATTTTGAGTTTCTCAAGCGTTTCTTACCTCCAAACTGCCATATCTCGCGTACGGATTGACCAATTCGCAAAATTTCTGTTGCATCTGAAAGTAGAAACTCGCCCGATTACAACGGCATGCGTACTTTTCCCCTAGACCGTTCTAGTTACTCGTTTCGAGCATCAGAACTGCGAAAATTTTGAGTTTCTCAAGCGTTTCTTACTTCCAAACTGCCATATCTCGCGAACGGATTGACCAATCCGCAAAATTTCTGTTGCATCTGAAGGTTGAAACTCGCCCGATTACAACTGTATGCGTACTTTTCCCCTAGTCCGTTCTTGTTATTCGTTTCAAGCATCAGAACTGCGAAAATTTTGAGTTTCTCAAGCGTTTCTTACCTCCAAACTGCCATATCTCGCGAACGGATTGACCAATCCGCAAAATTTCTGTTGCATCTGAAAGTAGAAACTCGCCCGATTACAACGGCATGCGTACTTTTCCCCTAGACCGTTCTAGTTACTCGTTTCGAGCATCAGAACTGCGAAAATTTTGAGTTTCTCAAGCGTTTCTTACTTCCAAACTGCCATATCTCGCGAACGGATTGACCAATCCGCAAAATTTCTGTTGCATCTGAAGGTTGAAACTCGCCCGATTACAACTGTATGCGTACTTTTCCCCTAGTCCGTTCTTGTTATTCGTTTCAAGCATCAGAACTGCGAAAATTTTGAGTTTCTCAAGCGTTTCTTACCTCCAAACTGCCATATCTCGCGAACGGAATGACCAATCCGCAAAATTTCTGTTGCATCTGAAAGTAGAAACTCGCCCGATTACAACGGTATGCGTACTTTTCCCCTAGGCCGTTCTAGTTATTCGTTTCGAGCATCAGAACTGCGAAAATGTTGAGTTTCTCAAGCGTTTCTTACCTCCAAACTGCCATATCTCGCGAACGGATTGACCAATCCGCAAAATTTCTGTTGCATCTGAAAGTAGAAACTCGCCCGATTACAACGGCATGCGTACTTTTCCCCTAGACCGTTCTAGTTATGCTTGTCGAGCATCAGAACTGCGAAAATTTTGAGTTTCTCAAGCGTTTCTTACCTCCAAACTGCCATATCTCGCGAACGGATTGACCAATCCGCAAAATTTCTGTTGCATCTGAAAGTAGAAACTCGCCCGATTACAACTGTATGCGTACTTTTCCCCTAGTCCGTTCTTGTTATTCGTTTCGAGCATCAGAACTGCGAAAATTTTGAGTTTCTCAAGCGTTTCTTAGCTCCAAACTGCCATATCTCACGAACGGAATGACCAATCCGCAAAATTTCTGTTGCATCTGAAGGTAGAAACTCGCCCGATTACAACGGTATGCGTACTTTTCCCCTAGGCCGTTCTAGTTATTCGTTTCGAGCATCAGAACTGCGAAAATTTTGAGTTTCTCAAGCGTTTCGTACCTCCAAACTGCCATATCTCGCGAACGGTTTGACCAATCCGCAAAATTTCTGTTGCATCTGAAGGTAGAAACTCGCCCGATTACAACGGTATGCGTACTTTTCCCCTTGGCCGTTCTAGTTATTCGTTTCGAGCATCAGAACTGCGAAAATTTTGAGTTTCTCAAGCGTTTCTTACTTCCAAACTGCCACATCTCGCGTACGGATTGACAAATCCGCAAAATTTCTGTTGCATCTGAAGGTAGAAACTCGCCCGATTACAACGGTATGCGTACTTTTCCCCTAGGCCATTCTAGTTATTCGTTTCGAACATCAGAACTGCGAAAATTTTGAGTTTCTCAAGCGTTTCTTACCTACAAACTGCCATATCTCGCGAACGGATTGACCAATCCGCAAAATTTCTGTTGCATCTGAAGGTTGAAACTCGCCCGATTACAACTGTATGCGTACTTTTCCCCTAGTACGTTTTTGTTATTCGTTTCGAGCATCAGAACTGCGAAAATTTTGAGTTTCTCAAGCGTTTCTTACCTCCAAACTGCCATATCTCGCGAACGGAATGACCAATCCGCAAAATTTCTGTTGCATCTGAAAGTAGAAACTCGCCCGATTACAACGGTATGCGTACTTTTCCCCTAGGCCGTTCTAGTTATTCGTTTCGAGCATCAGAACCGCGAAAATGTTGAGTTTCTCAAGCGTTTCTTACCTCCAAACTGCCATATCTCGCGAACGGTTTGACCAATCCGCAAAATTTCTGTTGCATCTGAAAGTAGAAACTCGCCCGATTACAACGGCATGCGTACTTTTGCCCTAGACCGTTCTAGTTATGCTTGTCGAGCATCAGAACTGCGAAAATTTTGAGTTTCTCAAGCGTTTCTTACCTCCAAACTGCCATATCTCGCGAACGGATTGACAAATCCGCAAAATTTCTGTTGCATCTGAAGGTAGAAACTCGCCCGAATACGACGGTATGGGTACTTTTCCCCTAGGCCCTTCTAGTTATTCGTTTCGAGCATCAGAACTGCGAAAATTTTGAATTTCTCAAGCGTATCTTACCTCCAAACTGCCATATCTCGCGAATGGATTGACCAATCCGCAAAATTTCTGTTGCATCTGAAAGTAGAAACTCGCCCGATTACAACGGTATGCGTACTTTTCCCCTAGGCCGTTCTAGTTATTCGTGTCGAGCATCAGAACTGCGAAAATTTTGAGTTTCTCAAGCGTTTCTTACTTCCAAACTGCCATATCTCGCGAACGGATTGACCAATCCGCAAAATTTCTGTTGCATCTGAAAGTAGAAACTCGCCCGATTACGCCGGTATGCGTACTTTTCCCATAGGCCGTTCTAGTTATTCGTTTCGAGCATCAGAACTGCGAAAATTTTGTGTTTCTCAAGCGCTTCTTACTTCCAAACTGCCATATCTCGCAAACGGATTGACCAATACGCAAAATTTCTGTTGCATCTGAAGGTAGAAACTCGCCCGATTACAACGGTATGCGTACTTTTCCCCTAGGCCGTTCTAGTTATTCGTTTCGAGCATCAGAACTGCGAAAATTTTGAGTTTCTCAAGCGTTTCGTACCTCCAAATTGCCATATCTCGCGAACGGTTTGACCAATCCGCAAAATTTCTGTTGCATCTGAAGGTAGAAACTCGCTCGATTACAACAGTATGCGTACTTTTCCCCTAGGCCGTTCTGGTTATTCGTTTCGAGCATCAGAACTGCGAAAATATTGAGTTTCTCAAGCGTTTCTTACCTCCAAACTGCCATATCTCGCGAACGGATTGACCAATCCGCAAAATTTCTGTTGCATCTGAAAGTAGAAACTCGCCCGATTACAACACTATGAGTACTTTTCCCCTAGGCCGTTCTAGTTACTCGTTTCGAGCATCAGAACTGCGAAAATTTTGAGTTTCTCAAGCGTTTCTTACTTCCAAACTGCCATATCTCGCGAACGGATTGACCAATCCGCAAAATTTCTGTTGCATCTGAAGGTTGAAACTCGCCCGATTACAACTGTATGCGTACTTTTCCCCTAGTCCGTTCTTGTTATTCGTTTCGAGCATCAGAACTGCGAAAATTTTGAGTTTCTCA
Source organism: Ptiloglossa arizonensis (assembly GCF_051014685.1). NCBI lineage: Eukaryota > Metazoa > Arthropoda > Insecta > Hymenoptera > Colletidae > Ptiloglossa > Ptiloglossa arizonensis. Next base: position 180,439 of record NW_027478503.1, read on the forward strand.
AGCGTTTCTTTCCTCCAAACTGCCATATCTCGCGAACGGATTGACCAATCCGCAAAATTTCTGTTGCATCTGAAGGTTGAAACTCGCCCGATTACAACTGTATGCGTACTTTTCCCCTAGTCCGTTCTTGTTATTCGTTTCGAGCATCAGAACTGCGAAAATTTTGAGTTTCTCAAGCGTTTCTTACCTCCAAACTGCCATATCTCGCGAACGGAATGACCAATCCGCAAAATTTCTGTTGCATCTGAAAGTAGAAATTCGCCCGATTACAACGGTATGCGTACTTTTCCCCTAGGCCGTTCTAGTTATTCGTTTCGAGCATCAGAACTGCGAAAATGTTGAGTTTCTCAAGCGTTTCTTACCTCCAAACTTCCATATCTCGCGAACGGATTGACCAATCCGCAAAATTTCTGTTGCATCTGAAAGTAGAAACTCGCCCGATTACAACTGTATGCGTACTTTTCCCCTAGTCCGTTCTTGTTATTCGTTTCGAGCATCAGAACTGCGAAAATTTTGAGTTTCTCAAGCGTTTCTTACCTCCAAACTGCCATATCTCGCGAACGGAATGACCAATCCGCAAAATTTCTGTTGCATCTGAAAGTAGAAACTCGCCCGATTACAACGGTATGCGTACTTTTCCCCTAGGCCGTTCTAGTTATTCGTTTCGAGCATCAGAACTGCGAAAATGTTGAGTTTCTCAAGCGTTTCTTACCTCCAAACTGCCATATCTCGCGAACGGATTGACCAATCCGCAAAATTTCTGTTGCATCTGAAAGTAGAAACTCGCTCGATTACAACGGCATGCGTACTTTTCCCCTAGACCGTTCTAGTTATGCTTGTCGAGCATCAGAACTGCGAAAATTTTGAGTTTCTCAAGCGTTTCTTACCTCCAAACTGCCATATCTCGCGAACGGATTGACAAATCCGCAAAATTTCTGTTGCATCTGAAGGTAGAAACTCGCCCGAATACGACGGTATGGGTACTTTTCCCCTAGGCCCTTCTAGTTATTCGTTTCGAGCATCAGAACTGCGAAAATTTTGAATTTCTCAAGCGTATCTTACCTCCAAACTGCCATATCTCGCGAATGGATTGACCAATCCGCAAAATTTCTGTTGCATCTGAAAGTAGAAACTCGCCCGATTACAACGGTATGCGTACTTTTCCCCTAGGCCGTTCTAGTTATTCGTGTCGAGCATCAGAACTGCGAAAATTTTGAGTTTCTCAAGCGTTTCTTACTTCCAAACTGCCATATCTCGCGAACGGATTGACCAATCCGCAAAATTTCTGTTGCATCTGAAAGTAGAAACTCGCCCGATTACGCCGGTATGCGTACTTTTCCCATAGGCCGTTCTAGTTATTCGTTTCGAGCATCAGAACTGCGAAAATTTTGAGTTTCTCAAGCGTTTCTTACCTCCAAACTGCCATATCTCGCGAACGGATTGACCAATCCGCAAAATTTCTGTTGCATCTGAAAGTAGAAACTCGCCCGATTACAACGGTGTGCGTACTTTTCCCCTAGGCCGTTCTGGTTATTCGTTTCGAGCATCAGAACTGTGAAAATTTTGAATTTCTCAAGCGTTTCTTACCTCCAAACTGCCATATCTCGCGAACGGATTGACCAATCCGCAAAATTTCTGTTGCATCTGAAAGTAGAAACTCGCCCGATTACAACGGTATACGTACTTTTCCCCTAGGCCGTTCTAGTTATTCGCTTCGAGCATCAGAACTGCGAAAATTTTGAGTTTCTCAAGCGTTTCTTACCTCCAAACTGCCATATCTCGCGAACGGATTGACCAATCCGCAAAATTTCTGTTGCATCTGAAAGTGGAAACTCGCCCGATTACAACGGTATGCGTACTTTTCCCCTAGGCCGTTCTAGTTATTCGTTTCGAGCATCAGAACTGCGAAAATTTTGAGTTTCTCAAGAGTTTCTTACTTCCAAACTGCCATATCTCGCGAACGGATTGACCAATCCGCAAAATTTCTGTTGCATCTGAAGGTAGAAACTCGCCCGATTACAACGGTATGCGTACTTTTCCCCTAGGCGGTTCTAGTTATTCGTTTCGAGCACCAGAACTGCGAAAATTTTGAGTATCTCAAGCGTTTCTCACTTCCAAACTGCCATATCTCGCGAACGGATTGACCAATCCGCAAAATTTCTGTTGCATCTGAAGGTGGAAACTCGCCCGATTACAGCGGTATGCGTACTTTTCCCCTAGGCCGTTCTAGATATTCGTTTCGAGCATCAGAACTGCGAAAGTTTTGAGTTTCTCAAGCGTTTCTTACCTACAAACTGCCACATCTCGCGAACGGATTGACCAATCCGCAAAATTTCTGATGCATCTGAAAGCAGAAACTCGCCCGATTACAACGGTATGCGTACTTTTCCCCTAGGCCGTTCTAGTTATTCGTTTCGAGCATCAGAACTGCGAAAATTTTGAGTTTCTCAAGCGTTTCTTACCTCCAAACTGCCATATCTCGCGAACGGATTGACCAATCCGCAAAATTTCGGTTGCATCTGAAAGTAGAAACTCGCCCGATTACAACGGTATGCGTACTTTTCCGCTAGGCCGTTCTGGTTATTCGTTTCGAGCATCAGAACTGTGAAAATTTTGAATTTCTCAAGCGTTTCTTACCTACAAACTGCCACATCTCGCGAACGGATTGACCAATCCGCAAAATTTCTGATGCATTTGAAAGTAGAAACTCGCCCGATTACAACGGTATGCGTACTTTTCCCCTAGGCCGCCCTAGTTATTCGTGTCGAGCATCAGAACTGCGAAAATTTTGAGTTTCTCAAGCGTTTCTTACTTCCAAACTGCCATATCTCGCGAACGGATTGACCAATCCTCAAAATTTCTGTTGCATCTGAAAGTAGAAACTCGCCCGATTACGACGGTATGCGTACTATTCCCATAGGCCGTTCTAGTTATTCGTTTCGAGCATCAGAACTGCGAAAATTTTGAGTTTCTCAAGCGTTTCGTACCTCCAAACTGCCATATCTCGCGAACGGTTTGACCAATCCGCAAAATTTCTGTTGCATCTGAAGGTAGAAACTCGCTCGATTACAACGGTATGCGTACTTTTCCCCTAGGCCGTTCTGGTTATTCGTTTCGAGCATCAGAACTGCGAAAATATTGAGTTTCTCAAGCGTTTCTTACCTCCAAACTGCCATATCTCGCGAACGGATTGACCAATCCGCAAAATTTCTGTTGCATCTGAAAGTAGAAACTCGCCCGATTACAACACTATGAGTACTTTTCCCCTAGGCCGTTCTAGTTACTCGTTTCGAGCATCAGAACTGCGAAAATTTTGAGTTTCTCAAGCGTTTCTTACTTCCAAACTGCCATATCTCGCGAACGGATTGACCAATCCGCAAAATTTCTGTTGCATCTGAAGGTTGAAACTCGCCCGATTACAACTGTATGCGTACTTTTCCCCTAGTCCGTTCTTGTTATTCGTTTCAAGCATCAGAACTGCGAAAATTTTGAGTTTCTCAAGCGTTTCTTACCTCCAAACTGCCATATCTCGCGAACGGAATGACCAATCCGCAAAATTTCTGTTGCATCTGAAAGTAGAAACTCGCCCGATTACAACGGTATGCGTACTTTTCCCCTAGGCCGTTCTAGTTATTCGTTTCGAGCATCAGAACTGCGAAAATGTTGAGTTTCTCAAGCGTTTCTTACCTCCAAACTGCCATATCTCGCGAACGGATTGACCAATCCGCAAAATTTCTGTTGCATCTGAAAGTAGAAACTCGCCCGATTACAACGGCATGCGTACTTTTCCCCTAGACCGTTCTAGTTACTCGTTTCGAGCATCAGAACTGCGAAAATTTTGAGTTTCTCAAGCGTTTCTTACTTCCAAACTGCCATATCTCGCGAACGGATTGACCAATCCGCAAAATTTCTGTTGCATCTGAAGGTTGAAACTCGCCCGATTACAACTGTATGCGTACTTTTCCCCTAGTCCGTTCTTGTTATTCGTTTCAAGCATCAGAACTGCGAAAATTTTGAGTTTCTCAAGCGTTTCTTACCTCCAAACTGCCATATCTCGCGAACGGAATGACCAATCCGCAAAATTTCTGTTGCATCTGAAAGTAGAAACTCGCCCGATTACAACGGTATGCGTACTTTTCCCCTAGGCCGTTCTAGTTATTCGTTTCGAGCATCAGAACTGCGAAAATGTTGAGTTTCTCAAGCGTTTCTTACCTCCAAACTGCCATATCTCGCGAACGGATTGACCAATCCGCAAAATTTCTGTTGCATCTGAAAGTAGAAACTCGCCCGATTACAACGGCATGCGTACTTTTCCCCTAGACCGTTCTAGTTATGCTTGTCGAGCATCAGAACTGCGAAAATTTTGAGTTTCTCAAGCGTTTCTTACCTCCAAACTGCCATATCTCGCGAACGGATTGACCAATCCGCAAAATTTCTGTTGCATCTGAAAGTAGAAACTCGCCCGATTACAACTGTATGCGTACTTTTCCCCTAGTCCGTTCTTGTTATTCGTTTCGAGCATCAGAACTGCGAAAATTTTGAGTTTCTCAAGCGTTTCTTAGCTCCAAACTGCCATATCTCACGAACGGAATGACCAATCCGCAAAATTTCTGTTGCATCTGAAGGTAGAAACTCGCCCGATTACAACGGTATGCGTACTTTTCCCCTAGGCCGTTCTAGTTATTCGTTTCGAGCATCAGAACTGCGAAAATTTTGAGTTTCTCAAGCGTTTCGTACCACCAAACTGCCATATCTCGCGAACGGTTTGACCAATCCGCAAAATTTCTGTTGCATCTGAAGGTAGAAACTCGCCCGATTACAACGGTATGCGTACTTTTCCCCTTGGCCGTTCTAGTTATTCGTTTCGAGCATCAGAACTGCGAAAATTTTGAGTTTCTCAAGCGTTTCTTACTTCCAAACTGCCACATCTCGCGTACGGATTGACAAATCCGCAAAATTTCTGTTGCATCTGAAAGTAGAAACTCGCCCGATTACAACGGCATGCGTACTTTTCCCCTAGACCGTTCTAGTTACTCGTTTCGAGCATCAGAACTGCGAAAATTTTGAGTTTCTCAAGCGTTTCTTACTTCCGAACTGCCATATCTCGCGAACGGATTGACCAATCCGCAAAATTTCTGTTGCATCTGAAGGTTGAAACTCGCCCGATTACAACTGTATGCGTACTTTTCCCCTAGTCCGTTCTTGTTATTCGTTTCAAGCATCAGAACTGCGAAAATTTTGAGTTTCTCAAGCGTTTCTTACCTCCAAACTGCCATATCTCGCGAACGGAATGACCAATCCGCAAAATTTCTGTTGCATCTGAAAGTAGAAACTCGCCCGATTACAACGGTATGCGTACTTTTCCCCTAGGCCGTTCTAGTTATTCGTTTCGAGCATCAGAACTGCGAAAATGTTGAGTTTCTCAAGCGTTTCTTACCTCCAAACTGCCATATCTCGCGAACGGATTGACCAATCCGCAAAATTTCTGTTGCATCTGAAAGTAGAAACTCGCCCGATTACAACGGCATGCGTACTTTTCCCCTAGACCGTTCTAGTTATGCTTGTCGAGCATCAGAACTGCGAAAATTTTGAGTTTCTCAAGCGTTTCTTACCTCCAAACTGCCATATCTCGCGAACGGATTGACCAATCCGCAAAATTTCTGTTGCATCTGAAAGTAGAAACTCGCCCGATTACAACTGTATGCGTACTTTTCCCCTAGTCCGTTCTTGTTATTCGTTTCGAGCATCAGAACTGCGAAAATTTTGAGTTTCTCAAGCGTTTCTTAGCTCCAAACTGCCATATCTCACGAACGGAATGACCAATCCGCAAAATTTCTGTTGCATCTGAAGGTAGAAACTCGCCCGATTACAACGGTATGCGTACTTTTCCCCTAGGCCGTTCTAGTTATTCGTTTCGAGCATCAGAACTGCGAAAATTTTGAGTTTCTAAAGCGTTTCGTACCACCAAACTGCCATATCTCGCGAACGGTTTGACCAATCCGCAAAATTTCTGTTGCATCTGAAGGTAGAAACTCGCTCGATTACAACAGTATGCGTACTTTTCCCCTAGGCCGTTCTGGTTATTCGTTTCGAGCATCAGAACTGCGAAAATATTGAGTTTCTCAAGCGTTTCTTACCTCCAAACTGCCATATCTCGCGAACGGATTGACCAATCCGCAAAATTTCTGTTGCATCTGAAAGTAGAAACTCGCCCGATTACAACTGTATGCGTACTTTTCCCCTAGTACGTTCTTGTTATTCGTTTCGAGCATCAGAACTGCGAAAATTTTGAGTTTCTCAAGCGTTTCTTACCTCCAAACTGCCATATCTCGCGAACGGAATGACCAATCCGCAAAATTTCTGTTGCATCTGAAAGTAGAAACTCGCCCGATTACAACGGTATGCGTACTTTTCCCCTAGGCCGTTCTAGTTATTCGTTTCGAGCATCAGAACTGCGAAAATGTTGAGTTTCTCAAGCGTTTCTTACCTCCAAACTGCCATATCTCGCGAACGGTTTGACCAATCCGCAAAATTTCTGTTGCATCTGAAAGTAGAAACTCGCCCGATTACAACGGCATGCGTACTTTTGCCCTAGACCGTTCTAGTTATGCTTGTCGAGCATCAGAACTGCGAAAATTTTGAGTTTCTCAAGCGTTTCTTACCTCCAAACTGCCATATCTCGCGAACGGATTGACAAATCCGCAAAATTTCTGTTGCATCTGAAGGTAGAAACTCGCCCGAATACGACGGTATGGGTACTTTTCCCCTAGGCCGTTCTAGTTATTCGTTTCGAGCATCAGAACTGCGAAAATTTTGAATTTCTCAAGCGTATCTTACCTCCAAACTGCCATATCTCGCGAATGGATTGACCAATCCGCAAAATTTCTGTTGCATCTGAAAGTAGAAACTCGCCCGATTACGCCGGTATGCGTACTTTTCCCATAGGCCGTTCTGGTTATTCGTTTCGAGCATCAGAACTGCGAAAATATTGAGTTTCTCAAGCGTTTCTTACCTCCAAACTGCCATATCTCGCGAACGGATTGACCAATCCGCAAAATTTCTGTTGCATCTGAAAGTAGAAACTCGCCCGATTACAACACTATGAGTACTTTTCCCCTAGGCCGTTCTAGTTACTCGTTTCGAGCATCAGAACTGCGAAAATTTTGAGTTTCTCAAGCGTTTCTTACTTCCAAACTGCCATATCTCGCGAACGGATTGACCAATCCGCAAAATTTCTGTTGCATCTGAAGGTTGAAACTCGCCCGATTACAACTGTATGCGTACTTTTCCCCTAGTCCGTTCTTGTTATTCGTTTCGAGCATCAGAACTGCGAAAATTTTGAGTTTCTCAAGCGTTTCTTTCCTCCAAACTGCCATATCTCGCGAACGGATTGACCAATCCGCAAAATTTCTGTTGCATCTGAAGGTTGAAACTCGCCCGATTACAACTGTATGCGTACTTTTCCCCTAGTCCGTTCTTGTTATTCGTTTCGAGCATCAGAACTGCGAAAATTTTGAGTTTCTCAAGCGTTTCTTACCTCCAAACTGCCATATCTCGCGAACGGAATGACCAATCCGCAAAATTTCTGTTGCATCTGAAAGTAGAAATTCGCCCGATTACAACGGTATGCGTACTTTTCCCCTAGGCCGTTCTAGTTATTCGTTTCGAGCATCAGAACTGCGAAAATGTTGAGTTTCTCAAGCGTTTCTTACCTCCAAACTGCCATATCTCGCGAACGGATTGACCAATCCGCAAAATTTCTGTTGCATCTGAAAGTAGAAACTCGCCCGATTACAACTGTATGCGTACTTTTCCCCTAGTCCGTTCTTGTTATTCGTTTCGAGCATCAGAACTGCGAAAATTTTGAGTTTCTCAAGCGTTTCTTACCTCCAAACTGCCATATCTCGCGAACGGAATGACCAATCCGCAAAATTTCTGTTGCATCTGAAAGTAGAAATTCGCTCGATTACAACGGCATGCGTACTTTTCCCCTAGACCGTTCTAGTTATGCTTGTCGAGCATCAGAACTGCGAAAATTTTGAGTTTCTCAAGCGTTTCTTACCTCCAAACTGCCATATCTCGCGAACGGATTGACCAATCCGCAAAATTTCTGTTGCATCTGAAGGTAGAAACTCGCCCGAATACAACGGTATGCGTACTTTTCCCCTAGGCCGTTCTAGTTATTCGTTTCGAGCATCAGAACTGCGAAAATTTTGAATTTCTCAAGCGTATCTTACCTCCAAACTGCCATATCTCGCGAATGGATTGACCAATCCGCAAAATTTCTGTTGCATCTGAAAGTAGAAACTCGCCCGATTACAACGGTATGCGTACTTTTCCCTTAGGCCGTTCTAGTTATGCTTGTCGAGCATCAGAACTGCGAAAATTTTGAGTTTCTCAAGCGTTTCTTACCTCCAAACTGCCATATCTCGCGAACGGATTGACCAATCCGCAAAATTTCTGTTGCATCTGAAAGTAGAATCTCGCCCGATTACAACTGTATGCGTACTTTTCCCCTAGGCCGTTCTAGTTATTCGTGTCGAGCAACAGAACTGCGAAAATTTTGAGTTTCTCAAGCGTTGCTTACTTCCAAACTGCCATATCTCTTGAACGGATTGACCAATCCGCAAAATTTCTGTTGCATCTGAAAGTAGAAGCTCGCCCGATTACAACGGTATACGTACTTTTCCCCTAGGCCGTTCTAGTTATTCGTTTCGAGCATCAGAACTGCGAAAATTTTGAGTTTCTCAAGCGTTTCTTACCTCCAAACTGCCTTATCTCGCGAACGGATTGACCAATCCGCAAAATTTCTGTTGCATCTGAAAGTAGAAACTCGCCCGATTACAACGGTATGCGTACTTTTCCCCTAGGCCGTTCTAGTTATTCGTTTCGAGCACCAGAACTGCGAAAATTTTGAGTATCTCAAGCGTTTCTCACTTCCAAACTGCCATATCTCGCGAACGGATTGACCAATCCGCAAAATTTCTGTTGCATCTGAAGGTGGAAACTCGCCCGATTACAGCGGTATGCGTACTTTTCCCCTAGGCCGTTCTAGATATTCGTTTCGAGCATCAGAACTGCGAAAGTTTTGAGTTTCTCAAGCGTTTCTTACCTACAAACTGCCACATCTCGCGAACGGATTGACCAATCCGCAAAATTTCTGATGCATCTGAAAGCAGAAACTCGCCCGATTACAACGGTATGCGTACTTTTCCCCTAGGCCGTTCTAGTTATTCGTTTCGAGCATCAGAACTGCGAAAATTTTGCGTTTCTCAAGCGTTTCTTACCTCCAAACTGCCATATCTCGCGAACGGATTGACCAATCCGCAAAATTTCTGTTACATCTGAAAGTAGAAACTCGCCCGATTACAACTGTATGCGTACTTTTCCCCTAGTCCGTTCTAGTTATTCGTTTCGAGCATCAGAACTGCGAAAATTTTGAGTTTCTCAAGCGTTTCTTACCTCCAAACTGCCATATCTCGCGAACGAATTGACCAACCCGCAAAATTTCTGTTGCATCTGAAAGTAGAAACTCGCCCGATAACAACGGTATGCGTACTTTTCCCCTAGGCCGTTCTAGTTATTCGTTTCGAGCATCAGAACTGCGAAAATTTTGAGTTTCTCAAGCGTTTCTTACCTCCAAACTGCCATATCTCGCGAACGGATTGACCAATCCGCAAAATTTCGGTTGCATCTGAAAGTAGAAACTCGCCCGATTACAACGGTATGCGTACTTTTCCGCTAGGCCGTTCTGGTTATTCGTTTCGAGCATCAGAACTGTGAAAATTTTGAATTTCTCAAGCGTTTCTTACCTCCAAACTGCCATATCTCGCGAACGGATTGACCAATCCGCAAAATTTCTGTTGCATCTGAAAGTAGAAACCCGCCCGATTACAACTGTATGCGTACTTTTCCCCTAGTCCGTTATAGTTATTCGTTTCGAGCATCAGAACTGCGAAAATTTTTAGTTTCTCAAGCGTTTCTTACCTCCAAACTGCCATATCTCGCGAACGAATGGACCAATCCGCAAAATTTCTGTTGCATCTGAAAGTAGAAACTCGCCCGATTACAACGGTATGCGTACTTTTCCCCTAGGCCGTTCTAGTTGTGCTTGTCGAGCATCAGAACTGCGAAAATTTTTAGTTTCTCAAGCGTTTCTTACCTCCAAATTGCCATATCTCGCGAACGAATTGACCAATCCGCAAAATTTCTGTTGCATCTGAAGGTAGAAACTCGCCCGAATACGACGGTATGGGTACTTTTCCCCTAGGCCGTTCTAGTTATTCGTTTCGAGCATCAGAACTGCGAAAATTTTGAATTTCTCAAGCGTATCTTACCTCCAAACTGCCATATCTCGCGAATGGATTGACCAATCCGCAAAATTTCTGTTGCATCTGAAAGTAGAAACTCGCCCGATTACAACGGTATGCGTACTTTTCCCCTAGGCCGCCCTAGTTATTCGTGTCGAGCATCAGAACTGCGAAAATTTTGAGTTTCTCAAGCGTTTCTTACTTCCAAACTGCCATATCTCGCGAACGGATTGACCAATCCGCAAAATTTCTGTTGCATCTGAAAGTAGAAACTCGCCCGATTACGCCGGTGTGCGTACTTTTCCCATAGGCCGTTCTAGTTATTCGTTTCGAGCATCAGAACTGCGAAAATTTTGTGTTTCTCAAGCGCTTCTTACTTCCAAACTGCCATATCTCGCAAACGGATTGACCAATACGCAAAATTTCTGTTGCATCTGAAGGTAGAAACTCGCCCGATTACAACGGTATGCGTACTTTTCCCCTAGGCCGTTCTAGTTATTCGTTTCGAGCATCAGAACTGCGAAAATTTTGAGTTTCTCAAGCGTTTCGTACCTCCAAATTGCCATATCTCGCGAACGGTTTGACCAATCCGCAAAATTTCTGTTGCATCTGAAGGTAGAAACTCGCTCGATTACAACAGTATGCGTACTTTTCCCCTAGGCCGTTCTGGTTATTCGTTTCGAGCATCAGAACTGCGAAAATATTGAGTTTCTCAAGCGTTTCTTACCTCCAAACTGCCATATCTCGCGAACGGATTGACCAATCCGCAAAATTTCTGTTGCATCTGAAAGTAGAAACTCGCCCGATTACAACACTATGAGTACTTTTCCCCTAGGCCGTTCTAGTTACTCGTATCGAGCATCAGAACTGCGAAAATTTTGAGTTTCTCAAGCGTTTCTTACTTCCAAACTGCCATATCTCGCGAACGGATTGACCAATCCGCAAAATTTCTGTTGCATCTGAAGGTTGAAACTCGCCCGATTACAACTGTATGCGTACTTTTCCCCTAGTCCGTTCTTGTTATTCGTTTCGAGCATCAGAACTGCGAAAATTTTGAGTTTCTCAAGCGTTTCTTTCCTCCAAACTGCCATATCTCGCGAACGGATTGACCAATCCGCAAAATTTCTGTTGCATCTGAAGGTTGAAACTCGCCCGATTACAACTGTATGCGTACTTTTCCCCTAGTCCGTTCTTGTTATTCGTTTCGAGCATCAGAACTGCGAAAATTTTGAGTTTCTCAAGCGTTTCTTACCTCCAAACTGCCATATCTCGCGAACGGAATGACCAATCCGCAAAATTTCTGTTGCATCTGAAAGTAGAAATTCGCCCGATTACAACGGTATGCGTACTTTTCCCCTAGGCCGTTCTAGTTATTCGTTTCGAGCATCAGAACTGCGAAAATGTTGAGTTTCTCAAGCGTTTCTTACCTCCAAACTGCCATATCTCGCGAACGGATTGACCAATCCGCAAAATTTCTGTTGCATCTGAAAGTAGAAACTCGCCCGATTACAACTGTATGCGTACTTTTCCCCTAGTCCGTTCTTGTTATTCGTTTCGAGCATCAGAACTGCGAAAATTTTGAGTTTCTCAAGCGTTTCTTACCTCCAAACTGCCATATCTCGCGAACGGAATGACCAATCCGCAAAATTTCTGTTGCATCTGAAAGTAGAAACTCGCCCGATTACAACGGTATGCGTACTTTTCCCCTAGGCCGTTCTAGTTATTCGTTTCGAGCATCAGAACTGCGAAAATGTTGAGTTTCTCAAGCGTTTCTTACCTCCAAACTGCCATATCTCGCGAACGGATTGACCAATCCGCAAAATTTCTGTTGCATCTGAAAGTAGAAACTCGCTCGATTACAACGGCATGCGTACTTTTCCCCTAGACCGTTCTAGTTATGCTTGTCGAGCATCAGAACTGCGAAAATTTTGAGTTTCTCAAGCGTTTCTTACCTCCAAACTGCCATATCTCGCGAACGGATTGACCAATCCGCAAAATTTCTGTTGCATCTGAAGGTAGAAACTCGCCCGAATACAACGGTATGCGTACTTTTCCCCTAGGCCGTTCTAGTTATTCGTTTCGAGCATCAGAACTGCGAAAATTTTGAATTTCTCAAGCGTATCTTACCTCCAAACTGCCATATCTCGCGAATGGATTGACCAATCCGCAAAATTTCTGTTGCATCTGAAAGTAGAAACTCGCCCGATTACAACGGTATGCGTACTTTTCCCCTAGGCCGTTCTAGTTATTCGTGTCGAGCATCAGAACTGCGAAAATTTTGAGTTTCTCAAGCGTTTCTTACCTCCAAACTGCCATATCTCGCGAACGGATTGACCAATCCGCAAAATTTCTGTTGCATCTGAAGGTAGAAACTCGCCCGATTACAACGGTATGCGTACTTTTCCCCTAGGCCGTTCTAGTTATTCGTTTCGAGCATCAGAACTGCGAAAATTTTGAGTTTCTCAAGCGCTTCTTACATCCAAACTGCCATATCTCGCGAACGGATTGACCAATCCGCAAAATTTCTGTTGCATCTGAAGGTAGAAACTCGCCCGATTACAACGGTATGCGTACTTTTCCCCTAGGCCGTTCTGGTTATTCGTTTCGAGCATCAGAACTGCGAAAATTTTGAGTTTCTCAAGCGTTTCGTACCTCCAAACTGCCATATCTCGCGAACGGTTTGACCAATCCGCAAAATTTCTGTTGCATCTGAAGGTAGAAACTCGCCCGATTACAACGGTATGCGTACTTTTCCCCTAGGCCGTTCTGGTTATTCGTTTCGAGCATCAGAACTGCGAAAATTTTGAGTTTCTCAAGCGTTTCTTACCTCCAAACTGCCATATCTCGCGAACGGATTGACCAATCCGCAAAATTTCTGTTGCATCTGAAAGTAGAAACTCGCCCGATTACAACGGTGTGCGTACTTTTCCCCTAGGCCGTTCTGGTTATTCGTTTCGAGCATCAGAACTGTGAAAATTTTGAATTTCTCAAGCGTTTCTTACCTCCAAACTGCCATATCTCGCGAACGGATTGACCAATCCGCAAAATTTCTGTTGCATCTGAAAGTAGAAACTCGCCCGATTACAACGGTATACGTACTTTTCCCCTAGGCCGTTCTAGTTATTCGCTTCGAGCATCAGAACTGCGAAAATTTTGAGTTTCTCAAGCGTTTCTTACCTCCAAACTGCCATATCTCGCGAACGGATTGACCAATTCGCAAAATTTCTGTTGCATCTGAAAGTGGAAACTCGCCCGATTACAACGGTATGCGTACTTTTCCCCTAGGCCGTTCTAGTTATTCGTTTCGAGCATCAGAACTGCGAAAATTTTGAGTTTCTCAAGAGTTTCTTACTTCCAAACTGCCATATCTCGCGAACGGATTGACCAATCCGCAAAATTTCTGTTGCATCTGAAGGTAGAAACTCGCCCGATTACAACGGTATGCGTACTTTTCCCCTAGGCCGTTCTGGTTATTCGTTTCGAGCATCAGAACTGCGAAAATTTTGAGTTTCTCAAGCGTTTCGTACCTCCAAACTGCCATATCTCGCGAACGGTTTGACCAATCCGCAAAATTTCTGTTGCATCTGAAGGTAGAAACTCGCCCGATTACAACGGTATGCGTACTTTTCCCCTAGGCCGTTCTGGTTATTCGTTTCGAGCATCAGAACTGCGAAAATTTTGAGTTTCTCAAGCGGTTCTTACCTCCAAACTGCCATATCTCGCGAACGGATTGACCAATCCGCAAAATTTCTGTTGCATCTGAAAGTAGAAACTCGCCCGATTACAACGGTGTGCGTACTTTTCCCCTAGGCCGTTCTGGTTATTCGTTTCGAGCATCAGAACTGTGAAAATTTTGAATTTCTCAAGCGTTTCTTACCTCCAAACTGCCATATCTCGCGAACGGATTGACCAATCCGCAAAATTTCTGTTGCATCTGAAAGTAGAAACTCGCCCGATTACAACGGTATACGTACTTTTCCCCTAGGCCGTTCTAGTTATTCGCTTCGAGCATCAGAACTGCGAAAATTTTGAGTTTCTCAAGCGTTTCTTACCTCCAAACTGCCATATCTCGCGAACGGATTGACCAATCCGCAAAATTTCTGTTGCATCTGAAAGTGGAAACTCGCCCGATTACAACGGTATGCGTACTTTTCCCCTAGGCCGTTCTAGTTATTCGTTTCGAGCATCAGAACTGCGAAAATTTTGAGTTTCTCAAGAGTTTCTTACTTCCAAACTGCCATATCTCGCGAACGGATTGACCAATCCGCAAAATTTCTGTTGCATCTGAAGGTAGAAACTCGCCCGATTACAACGGTATGCGTACTTTTCCCCTAGGCCGTTCTAGTTATTCGTTTCGAGCACCAGAACTGCGAAAATTTTGAGTATCTCAAGCGTTTCTCACTTCCAAACCGCCATATCTCGCGAACGGATTGACCAATCCGCAAAATTTCTGTTGCATCTGAAGGTGGAAACTCGCCCGATTACAGCGGTATGCGTACTTTTCCCCTAGGCCGTTCTAGATATTCGTTTCGAGCATCAGAACTGCGAAAGTTTTGAGTTTCTCAAGCGTTTCTTACCTACAAACTGCCACATCTAGCGAACGGATTGACCAATCCGCAAAATTTCTGATGCATCTGAAAGCAGAAACTCGCCCGATTACAACGGTATGCGTACTTTTCCCCTAGGCCGTTCTAGTTATTCGTTTCGAGCATCAGAACTGCGAAAATTTTGCGTTTCTCAAGCGTTTCTTACCTCCAAACTGCCATATCTCGCGAACGGATTGACCAATCCGCAAAATTTCTGTTACATCTGAAAGTAGAAACTCGCCCGATTACAACTGTATGCGTACTTTTCCCCTAATCCGTTCTAGTTATTCGTTTCGAGCATCAGAACTGCGAAAATTTTGAGTTTCTCAAGCGTTTCTTACCTCCAAACTGCCATATCTCGCGAACGAATTGACCAACCCGCAAAATTTCTGTTGCATCTGAAAGTAGAAACTCGCCCGATTACAACGGTATGCGTACTTTTCCCCTAGGCCGTTCTAGTTATTCGTTTCGAGCATCAGAACTGCGAAAATTTTGAGTTTCTCAAGCGTTTCTTACCTCCAAACTGCCATATCTCGCGAACGGATTGACCAATCCGCAAAATTTCGGTTGCATCTGAAAGTAGAAACTCGCCCGATTACAACGGTATGCGTACTTTTCCGCTAGGCCGTTCTGGTTATTCGTTTCGAGCATCAGAACTGTGAAAATTTTGAATTTCTCAAGCGTTTCTTACCTCCAAACTGCCATATCTCGCGAACGGATTGACCAATCCGCAAAATTTCTGTTGCATCTGAAAGTAGAAACCCGCCCGATTACAACTGTATGCGTACTTTTCCCCTAGTCCGTTATAGTTATTCGTTTCGAGCATCAGAACTGCGAAAATTTTTAGTTTCTCAAGCGTTTCTTACCTCCAAACTGCCATATCTCGCGAACGAATGGACCAATCCGCAAAATTTCTGTTGCATCTGAAAGTAGAAACTCGCCCGATTACAACGGTATGCGTACTTTTCCCCTAGGCCGTTCTAGTTGTGCTTGTCGAGCATCAGAACTGCGAAAATTTTTAGTTTCTCAAGCGTTTCTTACCTCCAAATTGCCATATCTCGCGAACGAATTGACCAATCCGCAAAATTTCTGATGCATCTGAAAGCAGAAACTCGCCCGATTACAACGGTATGCGTACTTTTCCCCTAGTCCGTTCTAGTTATTCGTTTCGAGCATCAGAACTGCGAAAATTTTGAGTTTCTCAAGCGTTTCTTACCTCCAAACTGCCATATCTCGCGAACGGATTGACCAATCCGCAAAATTTCTGTTGCATCGGAAAGTAGAAACTCGCCCGATTACAACGGTGTGCGTACTTTTCCCCTAGGCCGTTCTGGTTATTCGTTTCGAGCATCAGAACCGTGAAAATTTTGAATTTCTCAAGCGTTTCTTACCTCCAAACTGCCATATCTCGCGAACGGATTGACCAATCCGCAAAATTTCTGTTGCATCTGAAGGTAGAAACTCGCCCGAATACGACGGTATGGGTACTTTTCCCCTAGGCCGTTCTAGTTATTCGTTTCGAGCATCAGAACTGCGAAAATTTTGAATTTCTCAAGCGTATCTTACCTCCAAACTGCCATATCTCGCGAATGGATTGACCAATCCGCAAAATTTCTGTTGCATCTGGAAGTAGAAACTCGCCCGATTACAACGGTATGCGTACTTTTCCCCTAGGCCGCCCTAGTTATTCGTGTCGAGCATCAGAACTGCGAAAATTTTGAGTTTCTCAAGCGTTTCTTACTTCCAAACTGCCATATCTCGCGAACGGATTGACCAATCCGCAAAATTTCTGTTGCATCTGAAAGTAGAAACTCGCCCGATTACGCCTGTATGCGTACTTTTCCCATAGGCCGTTCTAGTTATTCGTTTCGAGCATCAGAACTGCGAAAATTTTGTGTTTCTCAAGCGCTTCTTACTTCCAAACTGCCATATCTCGCAAACGGATTGACCAATACGCAAAATTTCTGTTGCATCTGAAGGTAGAAACTCGCCCGATTACAACGGTATGCGTACTTTTCCCCTAGGCCCTTCTAGTTATTCGTTTCGAGCATCAGAACTGCGAAAATTTTGAGTTTCTCAAGCGTTTCGTACCTCCAAATTGCCATATCTCGCGAACGGTTTGACCAATCCGCAAAATTTCTGTTGCATCTGAAGGTAGAAACTCGCTCGATTACAACAGTATGCGTACTTTTCCCCTAGGCCGTTCTGGTTATTCGTTTCGAGCATCAGAACTGCGAAAATATTGAGTTTCTCAAGCGTTTCTTACCTCCAAACTGCCATATCTCGCGAACGGATTGACCAATCCGCAAAATTTCTGTTGCATCTGAAAGTAGAAACTCGCCCGATTACAACACTATGAGTACTTTTCCCCTAGGCCGTTCTAGTTACTCGTTTCGAGCATCGGAACTGCGAAAATTTTGAGTTTCTCAAGCGTTTCTTACTTCCAAACTGCCATATCTCGCGAACGGATTGACCAATCCGCAAAATTTCTGTTGCATCTGAAGGTTGAAACTCGCCCGATTACAACTGTATGCGTACTTTTCCCCTAGTCCGTTCTTGTTATTCGTTTCGAGCATCAGAACTGCGAAAATTTTGAGTTTCTCAAGCGTTTCTTACCTCCAAACTGCCATATCTCGCGAACGGATTGACCAATCCGCAAAATTTCTGTTGCATCTGAAGGTAGAAACTCGCCCGAATACGACGGTATGGGTACTTTTCCCCTAGGCCGTTCTAGTTATTCGTTTCGAGCATCAGAACTGCGAAAATTTTGAATTTCTCAAGCGTATCTTACCTCCAAACTGCCATATCTCGCGAATGGATTGACCAATCCGCAAAATTTCTGTTGCATCTGGAAGTAGAAACTCGCCCGATTACAACGGTATGCGTACTTTTCCCCTAGGCCGTTCTAGTTATTCGTTTCGAGCATCAGAACTGCGAAAATGTTGAGTTTCTCAAGCGTTTCTTACCTCCAAACTGCCATATCTCGCGAACGGATTGACCAATCCGCAAAATTTCTGTTGCATCTGAAAGTAGAAACTCGCCCGATTACAACTGTATGCGTACTTTTCCCCTAGTCCGTTCTTGTTATTCGTTTCGAGCATCAGAACTGCGAAAATTTTGAGTTTCTCAAGCGTTTCTTACCTCCAAACTGCCATATCTCGCGAACGGAATGACCAATCCGCAAAATTTCTGTTGCATCTGAAAGTAGAAACTCGCCCGATTACAACGGTATGCGTACTTTTCCCCTAGCCCGTTCTAGTTATTCGTTTCGAGCAACAGAACTGCGAAAATTTTGAGTTTTTCAAGCGTTTCTTACCTCCAAACTGCCATATCTCGCGAACGGATTGACCAATCCGCAAAATTTCTGTTGCATCTGAAAGTAGAAACTCGCCCGATTACAACGGTATGCGTACTTTTCCCCTAGGCCGTTCTAGTTATTCGTTTCGAGCATCAGAACTGCGAAAATTTTGAGTTTCTCAAGCGTTTCTCACCTACAAACTGCCACATCTCGCGAACGGATTGTCCAATCCGCATAATTTCTGATGCATCTGAAAGTAGAAACTCGCCAATTACAACGGTATGCGTACTTTTCCCCTAGGCCGCCCTAGTTATTCATTTCGAGCATCAGAACTGCAAAAATTTTGAGTTTCTCAAGCGTTTCTTACCTCCAAACTGCCATATCTCGCGAACGGATTGTCCAATCCGCAAAATTTCTGATGCATCTGAAAGTAGAAACTCGCCCGATTACAACTGTATGCGTACTTTTCCCCTAACCCGTTCTAGTTATTCGTTTCGAGCATCAGAACTGCGAAAATTTTGAGTTTCTCAAGCGTTTCTTACCTCCAAACTGCCATATCTCGCGAACGGATTGACCAATCCGCAAAATTTCTGTTGCATCTGAAAGTAGAAACTCGCCCGATTACAACGGTATGCGTACTTTTCCCCTAGGCCGTTCTAGTTATTCGTTTCGAGCATCAGAACTGCGAAAATTTTGAGTTTCTCAAGCGTTTCTCACCTACAAACTGCCACATCTCGCGAACGGATTGTCCAATCCGCAAAGTTTCTGATGCATCTGAAAGTAGAAACTCGCCCGATTACAACGGTATGCGTACTTTTCCGCTAGGCCGCCCTAGTTATTCGTTTCGAGCATCAGAACTGCAAAAATTTTGAGTTTCTCAAGCGTTTCTTACTTCCAAACTGCCATATCGCGCGAACGGATTGACCAATCCGCAAAATTTCTGTTGCATCTGAATGTAGAAACTCGCCCGATTACAACGGTATGCGTACTTTTCCCCTAGGCCGTTCTAGTTATTCGTTTCGAGCATCAGAACTGCGAAAATTTTGAGTTTCTCAAGCGTTTCTTACCTACAAACTGCCATATTTCGCGAACGGACTTGACCAATCCGCAAAATTTCTGTTGCATCTGAAAGTAGAAACTCGCCCGATTACAACGGTATGCGTACTTTTCCCCTAGACCGTTCTAGTTACGCTTGTCGAGCATCAGAACTGCGAAAATTTTGAGTTTCTCAAGCGTTTCTTACCTCCAAACTGCCATATCTCGCGAACGGATTGACCAATCCGCAAAATTTCTGTTGCATCTGAAAGTAGAAACTCGCCCGAATACAACGGTATGCGTACTTTTCCCCTAGGCCGTTCTAGTTATTCGTTTCGAGCATCAGAACTGCGAAAATTTTGAGTTTCTCAAGCGTTTCTCACCTACAAACTGCCACATCTCGCGAACGGATTGTCCAATCCGCAAAATTTCTGATGCATCTGAAAGTAGAAACTCGCCCGATTACAACGGTATGCGTACTTTTCCCCTAGGCCGCCCTAGTTATTCATTTCGAGCATCAGAACTGCAAAAATTTTGAGTTTCTCAAGCGTTTCTTACCTCCAAACTGCCATATCTCGCGAACGGATTGTCCAATCCGCAAAATTTCTGATGCATCTGAAAGTAGAAACTCGCCCGATTACAACTGTATGCGTACTTTTCCCCTAACCCGTTCTAGTTATTCGTTTCGAGCATCAGAACTGCGAAAATTTTGAGTTTCTCAAGCGTTTCTTACCTCCAAACTGCCATATCTCGCGAACGGATTGACCAATCCGCAAAATTTCTGTTGCATCTGAAAGTAGAAACTCGCCCGATTACAACGGTATGCGTACTTTTCCCCTAGGCCGTTCTAGTTATTCGTTTCGAGCATCAGAACTGCGAAAATTTTGAGTTTCTCAAGCGTTTCTAACCTACAAACTGCCACATCTCGCGAACGGATTGTCCAATCCGCAAAGTTTCTGATGCATCTGAAAGTAGAAACTCGCCCGATTACAACGGTATGCGTACTTTTCCGCTAGGCCGCCCTAGTTATCGTTTCGAGCATCAGAACTGCAAAAATTTTGAGTTTCTCAAGCGTTTCTTACTTCCAAACTGCCATATCTCGCGAACGGATTGACCAATCCGCAAAATTTCTGTTGCATCTGAAAGTAGAAACTCGCCCGATTACAACGGTATGCGTACTTTTCCCCTAGGCCGTTCTAGTTATTCGTTTCGAGCATCAGAACTGCGAAAATTTTGAGTTTCTCAAGCGTTTCTTACCTACAAACTGCCATATTTCGCGAACGGACTTGACCAATCCGCAAAATTTCTGTTGCATCTGAAAGTAGAAACTCGCCCGATTACAACGGTATGCGTACTTTTCCCCTAGACCGTTCTAGTTATGCTTGTCGAGCATCAGAACTGCGAAAATTTTGAGTTTCTCAAGCGTTTCTTACCTCCAAACTGCCATATCTCGCGAACGGATTGACCAATCCGCAAAATTTCTGTTGCATCTGAAGGTCGAAACTCGCCCGATTACAACGGTATGCGTACTTTACCCCTAGGCCGTTCTAGTTATTCGTTTCGAGCATCAGAACTGCGAAAATTTTGAGTTTCTCAAGCGTTTCTTACCTCCAAACTGCCATATCTCGCGAACGGATTGACCAATCCGCAAAATTTCTGTTGCATCTGAAAGTAGAAACTCGCCCGATTACAACGGTATGCGTACTTTTCCCCTAGGCCGTTCTAGTTATTCGTTTCGAGCATCAGAACTGCGAAAATTTTGAGTTTCTCAAGCGTTTCTCACCTACAAACTGCCACATCTCGCGAACGGATTGTCCAATCCGCATAATTTCTGATGCATCTGAAAGTAGAAACTCGCCAATTACAACGGTATGCGTACTTTTCCCCTAGGCCGCCCTAGTTATTCATTTCGAGCATCAGAACTGCAAAAATTTTGAGTTTCTCAAGCGTTTCTTACCTCCAAACTGCCATATCTCGCGAACGGAATGTCCAATCCGCAAAATTTCTGATGCATCTGAAAGTAGAAGCTCGCCCGATTACAACTGTATGCGTACTTTTCCCCTAACCCGTTCTAGTTATTCGTTTCGAGCATCAGAACTGCGAAAATTTTGAGTTTCTCAAGCGTTTCTTACCTCCAAACTGCCATATCTCGCGAACGGATTGACCAATCCGCAAAATTTCTGTTGCATCTGAAAGTAGAAACTCGCCCGATTACAACGGTATGCGTACTTTTCCCCTAGGCCGTTCTAGTTATTCGTTTCGAGCATCAGAACTGCGAAAATTTTGAGTTTCTCAAGCGTTTCTCACCTACAAACTGCCACATCTCGCGAACGGATTGTCCAATCCGCAAAGTTTCTGATGCATCTGAAAGTAGAAACTCGCCCGATTACAACGGTATGCGTACTTTTCCGCTAGGCCGCCCTAGTTATTCGTTTCGAGCATCAGAACTGCAAAAATTTTGAGTTTCTCAAGCGTTTCTTACTTCCAAACTGCCATATCGCGCGAACGGATTGACCAATCCGCAAAATTTCTGTTGCATCTGAAAGTAGAAACTCGCCCGATTACAACGGTATGCGTACTTTTCCCCTAGGCCGTTCTAGTTATTCGTTTCGAGCATCAGAACTGCGAAAATTTTGAGTTTCTCAAGCGTTTCTTACCTACAAACTGTCATATTTCGCGAACGGACTTGACCAATCCGCAAAATTTCTGTTGCATCTGAAAGTAGAAACTCGCCCGATTACAACGGTATGCGTACTTTTCCCCTAGACCGTTCTAGTTACGCTTGTCGAGCATCAGAACTGCGAAAATTTTGAGTTTCTCAAGCGTTTCTTACCTCCAAACTGCCATATCTCGCGAACGGATTGACCAATCCGCAAAATTTCTGTTGCATCTGAAAGTAGAAACTCGCCCGATTACAACGGTATGCGTACTTTTCCCCTAGGCCGTTCTAGTTATTCGTTTCGAGCATCAGAACTGCGAAAATTTTGAGTTTCTCAAGCGTTTCTCACCTACAAACTGCCACATCTCGCGAACGGATTGTCCAATCCGCAAAGTTTCTGATGCATCTGAAAGTAGAAACTCGCCCGATTACAACGGTATGCGTACTTTTCCGCTAGGCCGCCCTAGTTATTCGTTTCGAGCATCAGAACTGCAAAAATTTTGAGTTTCTCAAGCGTTTCTTACTTCCAAACTGCCATATCGCGCGAACGGATTGACCAATCCGCAAAATTTCTGTTGCATCTGAATGTAGAAACTCGCCCGATTACAACGGTATGCGTACTTTTCCCCTAGGCCGTTCTAGTTATTCGTTTCGAGCATCAGAACTGCGAAAATTTTGAGTTTCTCAAGCGTTTCTTACCTACAAACTGCCATATTTCGCGAACGGACTTGACCAATCCGCAAAATTTCTGTTGCATCTGAAAGTAGAAACTCGCCCGATTACAACGGTATGCGTACTTTTCCCCTAGACCGTTCTAGTTACGCTTGTCGAGCATCAGAACTGCGAAAATTTTGAGTTTCTCAAGCGTTTCTTACCTCCAAACTGCCATATCTCGCGAACGGATTGACCAATCCGCAAAATTTCTGTTGCATCTGAAAGTAGAAACTCGCCCGAATACAACGGTATGCGTACTTTTCCCCTAGGCCGTTCTAGTTATTCGTTTCGAGCATCAGAACTGCGAAAATTTTGAGTTTCTCAAGCGTTTCTCACCTACAAACTGCCACATCTCGCGAACGGATTGTCCAATCCGCAAAATTTCTGATGCATCTGAAAGTAGAAACTCGCCCGATTACAACGGTATGCGTACTTTTCCCCTAGGCCGCCCTAGTTATTCATTTCGAGCATCAGAACTGCAAAAATTTTGAGTTTCTCAAGCGTTTCTTACCTCCAAACTGCCATATCTCGCGAACGGATTGTCCAATCCGCAAAATTTCTGATGCATCTGAAAGTAGAAACTCGCCCGATTACAACTGTATGCGTACTTTTCCCCTAACCCGTTCTAGTTATTCGTTTCGAGCATCAGAACTGCGAAAATTTTGAGTTTCTCAAGCGTTTCTTACCTCCAAACTGCCATATCTCGCGAACGGATTGACCAATCCGCAAAATTTCTGTTGCATCTGAAAGTAGAAACTCGCCCGATTACAACGGTATGCGTACTTTTCCCCTAGGCCGTTCTAGTTATTCGTTTCGAGCATCAGAACTGCGAAAATTTTGAGTTTCTCAAGCGTTTCTAACCTACAAACTGCCACATCTCGCGAACGGATTGTCCAATCCGCAAAGTTTCTGATGCATCTGAAAGTAGAAACTCGCCCGATTACAACGGTATGCGTACTTTTCCGCTAGGCCGCCCTAGTTATCGTTTCGAGCATCAGAACTGCAAAAATTTTGAGTTTCTCAAGCGTTTCTTACTTCCAAACTGCCATATCTCGCGAACGGATTGACCAATCCGCAAAATTTCTGTTGCATCTGAAAGTAGAAACTCGCCCGATTACAACGGTATGCGTACTTTTCCCCTAGGCCGTTCTAGTTATTCGTTTCGAGCATCAGAACTGCGAAAATTTTGAGTTTCTCAAGCGTTTCTTACCTACAAACTGCCATATTTCGCGAACGGACTTGACCAATCCGCAAAATTTCTGTTGCATCTGAAAGTAGAAACTCGCCCGATTACAACGGTATGCGTACTTTTCCCCTAGACCGTTCTAGTTATGCTTGTCGAGCATCAGAACTGCGAAAATTTTGAGTTTCTCAAGCGTTTCTTACCTCCAAACTGCCATATCTCGCGAACGGATTGACCAATCCGCAAAATTTCTGTTGCATCTGAAGGTCGAAACTCGCCCGATTACAACGGTATGCGTACTTTACCCCTAGGCCGTTCTAGTTATTCGTTTCGAGCATCAGAACTGCGAAAATTTTGAGTTTCTCAAGCGTTTCTTACCTCCAAACTGCCATATCTCGCGAACGGATTGACCAATCCGCAAAATTTCTGTTGCATCTGAAAGTAGAAACTCGCCCGATTACAACGGTATGCGTACTTTTCCCCTAGGCCGTTCTAGTTATTCGTTTCGAGCATCAGAACTGCGAAAATTTTGAGTTTCTCAAGCGTTTCTCACCTACAAACTGCCACATCTCGCGAACGGATTGTCCAATCCGCATAATTTCTGATGCATCTGAAAGTAGAAACTCGCCAATTACAACGGTATGCGTACTTTTCCCCTAGGCCGCCCTAGTTATTCATTTCGAGCATCAGAACTGCAAAAATTTTGAGTTTCTCAAGCGTTTCTTACCTC
Organism: Ptiloglossa arizonensis; assembly: GCF_051014685.1. Lineage (NCBI taxonomy): Eukaryota > Metazoa > Arthropoda > Insecta > Hymenoptera > Colletidae > Ptiloglossa > Ptiloglossa arizonensis. The sequence goes on from NW_027478503.1 coordinate 204,954, forward strand.
CAAACTGCCATATCTCGCGAACGGAATGTCCAATCCGCAAAATTTCTGATGCATCTGAAAGTAGAAGCTCGCCCGATTACAACTGTATGCGTACTTTTCCCCTAACCCGTTCTAGTTATTCGTTTCGAGCATCAGAACTGCGAAAATTTTGAGTTTCTCAAGCGTTTCTTACCTCCAAACTGCCATATCTCGCGAACGGATTGACCAATCCGCAAAATTTCTGTTGCATCTGAAAGTAGAAACTCGCCCGATTACAACGGTATGCGTACTTTTCCCCTAGGCCGTTCTAGTTATTCGTTTCGAGCATCAGAACTGCGAAAATTTTGAGTTTCTCAAGCGTTTCTCACCTACAAACTGCCACATCTCGCGAACGGATTGTCCAATCCGCAAAGTTTCTGATGCATCTGAAAGTAGAAACTCGCCCGATTACAACGGTATGCGTACTTTTCCGCTAGGCCGCCCTAGTTATTCGTTTCGAGCATCAGAACTGCAAAAATTTTGAGTTTCTCAAGCGTTTCTTACTTCCAAACTGCCATATCGCGCGAACGGATTGACCAATCCGCAAAATTTCTGTTGCATCTGAAAGTAGAAACTCGCCCGATTACAACGGTATGCGTACTTTTCCCCTAGGCCGTTCTAGTTATTCGTTTCGAGCATCAGAACTGCGAAAATTTTGAGTTTCTCAAGCGTTTCTTACCTACAAACTGTCATATTTCGCGAACGGACTTGACCAATCCGCAAAATTTCTGTTGCATCTGAAAGTAGAAACTCGCCCGATTACAACGGTATGCGTACTTTTCCCCTAGACCGTTCTAGTTACGCTTGTCGAGCATCAGAACTGCGAAAATTTTGAGTTTCTCAAGCGTTTCTTACCTCCAAACTGCCATATCTCGCGAACGGATTGACCAATCCGCAAAATTTCTGTTGCATCTGAAAGTAGAAACTCGCCCGAATACAACGGTATGCGTACTTTTCCCCTAGGCCGTTCTAGTTATTCGTTTCGAGCATCAGAACTGCGAAAATTTTGAGTTTCTCAAGCGTTTCTCACCTACAAACTGCCACATCTCGCGAACGGATTGTCCAATCCGCAAAATTTCTGATGCATCTGAAAGTAGAAACTCGCCCGATTACAACGGTATGCGTACTTTTCCCCTATGCCGCCCTAGTTATTCATTTCGAGCATCAGAACTGCAAAAATTTTGAGTTTCTCAAGCGTTTCTTACCTCCAAACTGCCATATCTCGCGAACGGATTGTCCAATCCGCAAAATTTCTGATGCATCTGAAAGTAGAAACTCGCCCGATTACAACTGTATGCGTACTTTTCCCCTAACCCGTTCTAGTTATTCGTTTCGAGCATCAGAACTGCGAAAATTTTGAGTTTCTCAAGCGTTTCTTACCTCCAAACTGCCATATCTCGCGAACGGATTGACCAATCCGCAAAATTTCTGTTGCATCTGAAAGTAGAAACTCGCCCGATTACAACGGTATGCGTACTTTTCCCCTAGGCCGTTCTAGTTATTCGTTTCGAGCATCAGAACTGCGAAAATTTTGAGTTTCTCAAGCGTTTCTAACCTACAAACTGCCACATCTCGCGAACGGATTGTCCAATCCGCAAAGTTTCTGATGCATCTGAAAGTAGAAACTCGCCCGATTACAACGGTATGCGTACTTTTCCGCTAGGCCGCCCTAGTTATTCGTTTCGAGCATCAGAACTGCAAAAATTTTGAGTTTCTCAAGCGTTTCTTACTTCCAAACTGCCATATCTCGCGAACGGATTGACCAATCCGCAAAATTTCTGTTGCATCTGAAAGTAGAAACTCGCCCGATTACAACGGTATGCGTACTTTTCCCCTAGGCCGTTCTAGTTATTCGTTTCGAGCATCAGAACTGCGAAAATTTTGAGTTTCTCAAGCGTTTCTTACCTACAAACTGCCATATTTCGCGAACGGACTTGACCAATCCGCAAAATTTCTGTTGCATCTGAAAGTAGAAACTCGCCCGATTACAACGGTATGCGTACTTTTCCCCTAGACCGTTCTAGTTATGCTTGTCGAGCATCAGAACTGCGAAAATTTTGAGTTTCTCAAGCGTTTCTTACCTCCAAACTGCCATATCTCGCGAACGGATTGACCAATCCGCAAAATTTCTGTTGCATCTGAAGGTCGAAACTCGCCCGATTACAACGGTATGCGTACTTTACCCCTAGGCCGTTCTAGTTATTCGTTTCGAGCATCAGAACTGCGAAAATTTTGAGTTTCTCAAGCGTTTCTTACCTCCAAACTGCCATATCTCGCGAACGGATTGACCAATCCGCAAAATTTCTGTTGCATCTGAAAGTAGAAACTCGCCCGATTACAACGGTATGCGTACTTTTCCCCTAGGCCGTTCTAGTTATTCGTTTCGAGCATCAGAACTGCGAAAATTTTGAGTTTCTCAAGCGTTTCTCACCTACAAACTGCCACATCTCGCGAACGGATTGTCCAATCCGCAAAATTTCTGATGCATCTGAAAGTAGAAACTCGCCCAATTACAACGGTATGCGTACTTTTCCCCTAGGCCGCCCTAGTTATTCATTTCGAGCATCAGAACTGCAAAAATTTTGAGTTTCTCAAGCGTTTCTTACCTCCAAACTGCCATATCTCGCGAACGGATTGTCCAATCCGCAAAATTTCTGATGCATCTGAAAGTAGAAACTCGCCCGATTACAACTGTATGCGTACTTTTCCGCTAGGCCGCCCTAGTTATTCGTTTCGAGCATCAGAACTGCAAAAATTTTGAGTTTCTCAAGCGTTTCTTACTTCCAAACTGCCATATCGCGCGAACGGATTGACCAATCCGCAAAATTTCTGTTGCATCTGAAAGTAGAAACTCGCCCGATTACAACGGTATGCGTACTTTTCCCCTAGGCCGTTCTAGTTATTCGTTTCGAGCATCAGAACTGCGAAAATTTTGAGTTTCTCAAGCGTTTCTTACCTACAAACTGCCATATTTCGCGAACGGACTTGACCAATCCGCAAAATTTCTGTTGCATCTGAAAGTAGAAACTCGCCCGATTACAACGGTATGCGTACTTTTCCCCTAGACCGTTCTAGTTATGCTTGTCGAGCATCAGAACTGCGAAAATTTTGAGTTTCTCAAGCGTTTCTTACCTCCAAACTGCCATATCTCGCGAACGGATTGACCAATACGCAAAATTTCTGTTGCATCTGAAAGTAGAAACTCGCACGATTACAACACTGTGAGTACTTTTCCCCTAGGCCGTTCTAGTTATTCGTTTCGAGCATCAGAACTGCGAAAATTTTGAGTTTCTCAAGCGTTTCTTACTTCCAAACTTCCATATCTCGCGAACGGATTGGCCAATCCGCAAAATTTCTGTTGCATCTGAAAGTAGAAACTCGCCCGATTACAACGGTATGCGTACTTTTCCCCTAGACCGTTCTAGTTATGCTTGTCGAGCATCAGAACTGCGAAAATTTTGAGTTTCTCAAGCGTTTCTTACCTCCAAACTGCCATATCTCGCGAACGGATTGACCAATCCGCAAAATTTCTGTTGCATCTGAAAGTAGAAACTCGCCCGAATACAACGGTATGCGTACTTTTCCCCTAGGCCGTTCTAGTTATTCGTTTCGAGCATCAGAACTGCGAAAATTTTGAGTTTCTCAAGCGTTTCTAACCTACAAACTGCCACACCTCGCGAACGGATTGTCCAATCCGCAAAGTTTCTGATGCATCTGAAAGTAGAAACTCGCCCGATTACAACGGTATGCGTACTTTTCCCCTAGGCCGTTCTAGTTATTCGTTTGGAGCATCAGAACTGCGAAAATTTTGAGTTTCTCAAGCGTTTCTTACCTACAAACTGCCATATCTCGCGAACGGAGTGACCAATCCGCAAAATTTCTGTTGCATCTGAAAGTAGAAACTCGCCCGATTACAACGGTATGCGTACTTTTCCCCTAGGCCGTTCTAGTTATTCGTTTCGAGCATCAGAACTGCGAAAATTTTGAGTTTCTCAAGCGTTTCTCACCTACAAACTGCCACATCTCGCGAACGGATTGTCCAATCCGCAAAATTTCTGATGCATCTGAAAGTAGAAACTCGCCCGATTACAACGGTATGCGTACTTTTCCCCTAGGCCGCCCTAGTTATCCATTTCGAGCATCAGAACTGCAAAAATTTTGAGTTTCTCAAGCGTTTCTTACCTCCAAACTGCCATATCTCGCGAACGGATTGTCCAATCCGCAAAATTTCTGATGCATCTGAAAGTAGAAACTCGCCCGATTACAACTGTATGCGTACTTTTCCCCTAACCCGTTCTAGTTATTCGTTTCGAGCATCAGAACTGCGAAAATTTTGAGTTTCTCAAGCGTTTCTTACCTCCAAACTGCCATATCTCGCGAACGGATTGACCAATCCGCAAAATTTCTGTTGCATCTGAAAGTAGAAACTCGCCCGATTACAACGGTATGCGTACTTTTCCCCTAGGCCGTTCTAGTTATTCGTTTCGAGCATCAGAACTGCGAAAATTTTGAGTCTCTCAAGCGTTTCTCACCTACAAACTGCCACATCTCGCGAACGGATTGTCCAATCCGCAAAGTTTCTGATGCGTCTGAAAGTAGAAACTCGCCCGATTACAACGGTATGCGTACTTTTCCGCTAGGCCGCCCTAGTTATTCGTTTCGAGCATCAGAACTGCAAAAATTTTGAGTTTCTCAAGCGTTTCTTACTTCCAAACTGCCATATCTCGCGAACGGATTGACCAATCCGCAAAATTTCTGTTGCATCTGAAAGTAGAAACTCGCCCGATTACAACGGTATGCGTACTTTTCCCCTAGGCCGTTCTAGTTATTCGTTTCGAGCATCAGAACTGCGAAAATTTTGAGTTTCTCAAGCGTTTCTTACCTACAAACTGCCATATTTCGCGAACGGACTTGACCAATCCGCAAAATTTCTGTTGCATCTGAAAGTAGAAACTCGCCCGATTACAACGGTATGCATACTTTTCCCCTAGACCGTTCTAGTTATGCTTGTCGAGCATCAGAACTGCGAAAATTTTGAGTTTCTCAAGCGTTTCTTACCTCCAAACTGCCATATCTCGCGAACGGATTGACCAATCCGCAAAATTTCTGTTGCATCTGAAAGTAGAAACTCGCCCGAATACAACGGTATGCGTACTTTTCCCCTAGGCCGTTCTAGTTATTCGTTTCGAGCATCAGAACTGCGAAAATTTTGAGTTTCTCAAGCGTTTCTCACCTACAAACTGCCACATCTCGCGAACGGATTGTCCAATCCGCAAAATTTCTGATGCATCTGAAAGTAGAAACTCGCCCGATTACAACGGTATGCGTACTTTTCCCCTAGGCCGCCCTAGTTATTCATTTCGAGCATCAGAATTGCAAAAATTTTGAGTTTCTCAAGCGTTTCTTACCTCCAAACTGCCATATCTCGCGAACGGATTGTCCAATCCGCAAAATTTCTGATGCATCTGAAAGTAGAAACTCGCCCGATTACAACTGTATGCGTACTTTTCCCCTAACCCGTTCTAGTTATTCGTTTCGAGCATCAGAACTGCGAAAATTTTGAGTTTCTTTTGCGTTTCTTACCTCCAAACTGCCATATCTCGCGAACGGATTGACCAATCCGCAAAATTTCTGTTGCATCTGAAAGTAGAAACTCGCCCGATTACAACGGTATGCGTACTTTTCCCCTAGGCCGTTCTAGTTATTCGTTTCGAGCATCAGAACTGCGAAAATTTTGAGTTTCTCAAGCGTTTCTAACCTACAAACTGCCACATCTCGCGAACGGATTGTCCAATCCGCAAAGTTTCTGATGCATCTGAAAGTAGAAACTCGCCCGATTACAACGGTATGCGTACTTTTCCCCTAGGCCGTTCTAGTTATTCGTTTGGAGCATCAGAACTGCGAAAATTTTGAGTTTCTCAAGCGTTTCTTACCTACAAACTGCCATATTTCGCGAACGGACTTGACCAATCCGCAAAATTTCTGTTGCATCTGAAAGTAGAAACTCGCCCGATTACAACGGTATGCGTACTTTTCCCCTAGACCGTTCTAGTTATTCGTGTCGAGCATCAGAACTGCGAAAATTTTGAGTCTCTCAAGCGTTTCTCACCTACAAACTGCCACATCTCGCGAACGGATTGTCCAATCCGCAAAGTTTCTGATGCGTCTGAAAGTAGAAACTCGCCCGATTACAACGGTATGCGTACTTTTCCGCTAGGCCGCCCTAGTTATTCGTTTCGAGCATCAGAACTGCAAAAATTTTGAGTTTCTCAAGCGTTTCTTACTTCCAAACTGCCATATCTCGCGAACGGATTGACCAATCCGCAAAATTTCTGTTGCATCTGAAAGTAGAAACTCGCCCGATTACAACGTTATGCGTACTTTTCCCCTAGGCCGTTCTAGTTATTCGTTTCGAGCATCAGAACTGCGAAAATTTTGAGTTTCTCAAGCGTTTCTTACCTACAAACTGCCATATTTCGCGAACGGACTTGACCAATCCGCAAAATTTCTGTTGCATCTGAAAGTAGAAACTCGCCCGATTACAACGGTATGCGTACTTTTCCCCTAGACCGTTCTAGTTATGCTTGTCGAGCACCAGAACTGCGAAAATTTTGAGTTTCTCAAGCGTTTCTTACCTCCAAACTGCCATATCTCGCGAACGGATTGACCAATCCGCAAAATTTCTGTTGCATCTGAAAGTAGAAACTCGCCCGAATACAACGGTATGCGTACTTTTCCCCTAGGCCGTTCTAGTTATTCGTTTCGAGCATCAGAACTGCGAAAATTTTGAGTTTCTCAAGCGTTTCTCACCTACAAACTGCCACATCTCGCGAACGGATTGTCCAATCCCCAAAATTTCTGATGCATCTGAAAGTAGAAACTCGCCCGATTACAACGGTATGCGTACTTTTCCCCTAGGCCGCCCTAGTTATTCATTTCGAGCATCAGAACTGCAAAAATTTTGAGTTTCTCAAGCGTTTCTTACCTCCAAACTGCCATATCTCGCGAACGGATTGTCCAATCCGCAAAATTTCTGATGCATCTGAAAGTAGAAACTCGCCCGATTACAACGGTATGCGTACTTTTCCCCTAGGCCGTTCTAGTTATTCGTTTCGAGCATCAGAACTGCGAAAATTTTGAGTCTCTCAAGCGTTTCTCACCTACAAACTGCCACATCTCGCGAACGGATTGTCCAATCCGCAAAGTTTCTGATGCATCTGAAAGTAGAAACTCGCCCGATTACAACGGTATGCGTACTTTTCCGCTAGGCCGCCCTAGTTATTCGTTTCGAGCATCAGAACTGCAAAAATTTTGAGTTTCTCAAGCGTTTCTTACTTCCAAACTGCCATATCTCGCGAACGAATTGACCAATCCGCAAAATTTCTGTTGCATCTGAAAGTAGAAACTCGCCCGAATACAACGGTATGCGTACTTTTCCCCTAGGCCGTTCTAGTTATTCGTTTCGAGCATCAGAACTGCGAAAATTTTGAGTTTCTCAAGCGTTTCTTACATCCAAACTGCCATATCTCGCGAACGGTTTGACCAATCCGCAAAATTTCTGTTGCATCTGAAAGTAGAAACTCGCCCGATTACAACGGTATGCGTACTTTTCCCCTAGGCCGTTCTAGCTATTCGTTTCGAGCATCAGAACTGCGAAAATTTTGAGTTTCTCAAGCGTTTCTTACTTCCAAACTGTCATATCTCGCGAACGGATTGACCAATCCGCAAAATTTCTGTTGCATCTGAAGGTCGAAACTCGCCCGATTACAACGGTATGCGTACTTTTCCCCTAGGCCGTTCTAGTTATTCGTTTCGAGCATCAGAACTGCGAAAATTTTGAGTTTCTCAAGCGTTTCTTACCTCCAAACTGCCATATCTCGCGAACGGATTGACCAATCCGCAAAATTTCTGTTGCATCTGAAAGTAGAAACTCGCCCGATTACAACGGTATGCGTACTTTTCCCCTAGGCCGTTCTAGTTATTCGTTTCGAGCATCAGAACTGCGAAAATTTTGAGTTTCTCAAGCGTTTCTCACCTACAAACTGCCACATCTCGCGAACGGATTGTCCAATCCGCAAAATTTCTGATGCATCTGAAAGTAGAAACTCTCCCGATTACAACGGTATGCGTACTTTTCCCCTAGGCCGCCCTAGTTATTCATTTCGAGCATCAGAACTGCAAAAATTTTGAGTTTCTCAAGCGTTTCTTACCTCCAAACTGCCATATCTCGCGAACGGATTGTCCAATCCGCAAAATTTCTGATGCATCTGAAAGTAGAAACTCGCCCGATTACAACTGTATGCGTACTTTTCCCCTAACCCGTTCTAGTTATTCGTTTCGAGCATCAGAACTGCGAAAATTTTGAGTTTCTCAAGCGTTTCTTACCTCCAAACTGCCATATCTCGCGAACGGATTGACCAATCCGCAAAATTTCTATTGCATCTGAAAGTAGAAGCTCGCCCGATTACAACGGTATGCGTACTTTTCCCCTAGGCCGTTCTAGTTATTCGTTTCGAGCATCAGAACTGCGAAAATTTTGAGTCTCTCAAGCGTTTCTCACCTACAAACTGCCACATCTCGCGAACGGATTGTCCAATCCGCAAAGTTTCTGATGCATCTGAAAGTAGAAACTAGCCCGATTACAACGGTATGCGTACTTTTCCGCTAGGCCGCCCTAGTTATTCGTTTCGAGCATCAGAACTGCAAAAATTTTGAGTTTCTCAAGCGTTTCTTACTTCCAAACTGCCATATCTCGCGAACGGATTGACCAATCCGCAAAATTTCTGTTGCATCTGAAAGTAGAAACTCGTCCGAATACAACGGTATGCTTACTTTTCCCCTACGCCGTTCTAGTTATTCGTTTCGAGCATCAGAACTGCGAAAATTTTGAGTTTCTCAAGCGTTTCTTACATCCAAACTGCCATATCTCGCGAACGGTTTGACCAATCCGCAAAATTTCTGTTGCATCTGAAAGTAGAAACTCGCCCGATTACAACGGTATGCGTACTTTTCCCCTAGGCCGTTCTAGCTATTCGTTTCGAGCATCAGAACTGCGAAAATTTTGAGTTTCTCAAGCGTTTCTTACTTCCAAACTGCCATATCTCGCGAACGGAGTGACCAATCCGCAAAATTTCTGTTGCATCTGAAGGTCGAAACTCGCCCGATTACAACGGTATGCGTACTTTTCCCCTAGGCCGTTCTAGTTATTCGTTTCGAGCATCAGAACTGCGAAAATTTTGAGTTTCTCAAGCGTTTCTTACCTACAAACTGCCATATTTCGCGAACGGACTTGACCAATCCGCAAAATTTCTGTTGCATCTGAAAGTAGAAACTCGCCCGATTACAACGGTATGCGTACTTTTCCCCTAGACCGTTCTAGTTATGCTTGTCGAGCATCAGAACTGCGAAAATTTTGAGTTTCTCAAGCGTTTCTTACCTCCATACTGCCATATCTCGCGAACGGATTGACCAATCCGCAAAATTTCTGTTGCATCTGAAAGTAGAAACTCGCCCGATTACAACTGTATGCGTACTTTTCCCCTAACCCGTTCTAGTTATTCGTTTCGAGCATCAGAACTGCGAAAATTTTGAGTTTCTCAAGCGTTTCTTACCTCCAAACTGCCATATCTCGCGAACGGATTGACCAATCCGCAACATTTCTGTTGCATCTGAAAGTAGAAACTCGCCCGATTACAACGGTATGCGTACTTTTCCCCTAGGCCGTTCTAGTTATTCGTTTCGAGCATCAGAACTGCGAAAATTTTGAGTTTCTCAAGCGTTTCTCACCTACAAACTGCCACATCTCGCGAACGGATTGTCCAATCCGCAAAGTTTCTGATGCATCTGAAAGTAGAAACTCGCCCGATTACAACGGTATGCGTACTTTTCCGCTAGGCCGCCCTAGTTATTCGTTTCGAGCATCAGAACTGCAAAAATTTTGAGTTTCTCAAGCGTTTCTTACTTCCAAACTGCCATATCTCGCGAACGGATTGACCAATCCGCAAAATTTCTGTTGCATCTGAAAGTAGAAACTCGCCCGATTACAACGGTATGCGTACTTTTCCCCTAGACCGTTCTAGTTATGCTTGTCGAGCATCAGAACTGCGAAAATTTTGAGTTTCTCAAGCGTTTCTTACCTCCAAACTGCCATATCTCGCGAACGGATTGACCAATCCGCAAAATTTCTGTTGCATCTGAAAGTAGAAACTCGCCCGATTACAACGGTATGCGTACTTTTCCCCTAGGCCGTTCTAGTTATTCGTTTCGAGCATCAGAACTGCGAAAATTTTGAGTTTCTCAAGCGTTTCTTACATCCAAACTGCCATATCTCGCGAACGATTTGACCAATCCGCAAAATTTCTGTTGCATCTGAAAGTAGAAACTCGCCCGATTACAACGGTATGCGTACTTTTCCCCTAGGCCATTCTAGTTATTCGTTTCGAGCATCAGAACTGCGAAAATTTTGAGGTTCTCAAGCGTTTCTTACATCCAAACTGCCATATCTCGCGAACGGTTTGACCAATCCGCAAAATTTCTGTTGCATCTGAAAGTAGAAACTCGCCCGATTACAACTGTATGCGTACTTTTCCCCTAGCCCGTTCTAGTTATTCGTTTCGAGCAACAGAACTGCGAAAATTTTGAGTTTCTCAAGCGTTGCTTACCTCCAAACTGCCATATCTCGCGAACGGATTGACCAATCCGCAAAATTATTGTTGCATCTGAAAGTAGAAACTCGCCCGATTACAACTGTATGCGTACTTTTCCCCTAGTCCGTTCTAGTTATTCGTTTCGAGCATCAGAACTGTGAAAATTTTGAGTTTCTCAACCGTTTCTTACCTCCGAACTGCCATATCTCGCGAACGGATTGACCACTCCGCAAAATTTCTGTTGCATCTGAAAGTAGAAACTCGCCCGATTACAACGGTGTGCGTACTTTTCCCCTAGGCCGTTCTAGTTATTCGTTTCGAGCAACAGAACTGCGAAAATTTTGAGATTCTCAAGCGTTGCTTACCTCCAAACTGCCATATCTCGCGAACGGATTGACCAAACCGCAAAATTTCTGTTGCATCTGAAAGTAGAAACTCGCCCGATTACAACTGTATGCGTACTTTTCCCCTAGGCCGTTCTAGTTATTCGTTTCGAGCATCAGAACTGCGAAAATTTTGAGTTTCTCAAGCGTTTCTCACCTACAAACTGCCACATCTCGCGAACGGATTGTCCAATCCGCAAAGTTTCTGATGCATCTGAAAGTAGAAACTCGCCCGATTACAACGGTATGCGTACTTTTCCCCTAGGCCGCCCTAGTTATTCGTTTCGAGCATCAGAACTGCAAAAATTTTGAGTTTCTCAAGCGTTTCTTACTTCCAAACTGCCATATCTCGCGAACGGATTGACCAATCCGCAAAATTTCTGTTGCGTCTGAAAGTAGAAACTCGCCCGATTACAACGGTATGCGTACTTTTCCCCTAGGCCGTTCTAGCTATTCGTTTCGAGCATCAGAACTGCGAAAATTTTGAGTTTCTCAAGCGTTTCTTACTTCCAAACTGCCATATCTCGCGAACGGATTGACCAATCCGCAAAATTTCTGTTGCATCTGAAGGTCGAAACTCGCCCGATTACAACGGTATGCATACTTTTCCCCTAGACCGTTCTAGTTATGCTTGTCGAGCATCAGAACTGCGAAAATTTTGAGTTTCTCAAGCGTTTCTTACCTCCAAACTGCCATATCTCGCGAACGGATTGACCAATCCGCAAAATTTCTGTTGCATCTGAAAGTAGAAACTCGCCCGAATACAACGGTATGCGTACTTTTCCCCTAGGCCGTTCCAGTTATTCGTTTCGAGCATCAGAACTGCGAAAATTTTGAGTTTCTCAAGCGTTTCTTACATCCAAACTGCCATATCTCATGAACGGTTTGACCAATCCGCAAAATTTCTGTTGCATCTGAAAGTAGAAACTCGCCCGATTACAACGGTATCCGTACTTTTCCCCTAGGCCGTTCTAGCTATTCGTTTCGAGCATCAGAACTGCGAAAATTTTGAGTTTCTCAAGCGTTTCTTACTTCCAAACTGCCATATCTCGCGAACGGATTGACCAATCCGCAAAATTTCTGTTGCATCTGAAGGTCGAAACTCGCCCGATTACAACGGTATGCATACTTTTCCCCTAGGCCGTTCTAGTTATTCGTTTCGAGCATCAGAACTGCGAAAATTTTGAGTTTCTCAAGCGTTTCTTACCTCCAAACTGCCATATCTCGCGAACGGATTGACCAATCCGCAAAATTTCTGTTGCATCTGAAAGTAGAAACTCGCCCGATTACAACGGTATGCGTACTTTTCCCCTAGGCCGTTCTAGTTATTCGTTTCGAGCATCAGAACTGCGAAAATTTTGAGTTTCTCAAGCGTTTCTCACATACAAACTGCCACATCTCGCGAACGGATTGTCCAATCCGCAAAATTTCAGATGCATCTGAAAGTAGAAACTCGCCCGATTACAACGGTATGCGTACTTTTCCCCTAGACCGTTCTAGTTATGCTTGTCGAGCATCAGAACTGCGAAAATTTTGAGTTTCTCAAGCGTTTCTTACCTCCAAACTGCCATATCTCGCGAACGGATTGACCAATCCGCAAAATTTCTGTTGCATCTGAAAGTAGAAACTCGCCCGAATACAACGGTATGCGTACTTTTCCCCTAGGCCGTTCTAGTTATTCGTTTCGAGCATCAGAACTGCGAAAATTTTGAGGTTCTCAAGCGTTTCTTACATCCAAACTGCCATATCTCGCGAACGGTTTGACCAATCCGCAAAATTTCTGTTGCATCTGAAAGTAGAAACTCGCCCGATTACAACTGTATGCGTACTTTTCCCCTAGCCCGTTCTAGTTATTCGTTTCGAGCAACAGAACTGCGAAAATTTTGAGTTTCTCAAGCGTTGCTTACCTCCAAACTGCCATATCTCGCGAACGGATTGACCAATCCGCAAAATTATTGTTGCATCTGAAAGTAGAAACTCGCCCGATTACAACTGTATGCGTACTTTTCCCCTAGTCCGTTCTAGTTATTCGTTTCGAGCATCAGAACTGTGAAAATTTTGAGTTTCTCAACCGTTTCTTACCTCCGAACTGCCATATCTCGCGAACGGATTGACCACTCCGCAAAATTTCTGTTGCATCTGAAAGTAGAAACTCGCCCGATTACAACGGTGTGCGTACTTTTCCCCTAGGCCGTTCTAGCTATTCGTTTCGAGCATCAGAACTGCGAAAATTTTGAGTTTCTCAAGCGTTTCTTACTTCCAAACTGCCATATCTCGCGAACGGATTGACCAATCCGCAAAATTTCTGTTGCATCTGAAGGTCGAAACTCGCCCGATTACAACGGTATGCATACTTTTCCCCTAGACCGTTCTAGTTATGCTTGTCGAGCATCAGAACTGCGAAAATTTTGAGTTTCTCAAGCGTTTCTTACCTCCAAACTGCCATATCTCGCGAACGGATTGACCAATCCGCAAAATTTCTGTTGCATCTGAAAGTAGAAACTCGCCCGAATACAACGGTATGCGTACTTTTCCCCTAGGCCGTTCCAGTTATTCGTTTCGAGCATCAGAACTGCGAAAATTTTGAGTTTCTCAAGCGTTTCTTACATCCAAACTGCCATATCTCGCGAACGGTTTGACCAATCCGCAAAATTTCTGTTGCATCTGAAAGTAGAAACTCGCCCGATTACAACGGTATGCGTACTTTTCCCCTAGGCCGTTCTAGCTATTCGTTTCGAGCATCAGAACTGCGAAAATTTTGAGTTTCTCAAGCGTTTCTTACTTCCAAACTGCCATATCTCGCGAACGGATTGACCAATCCGCAAAATTTCTGTTGCATCTGAAGGTCGAAACTCGCCCGATTACAACGGTATGCATACTTTTCCCCTAGGCCGTTCTAGTTATTCGTTTCGAGCATCAGAACTGCGAAAATTTTGAGTTTCTCAAGCGTTTCTTACCTCCAAACTGCCATATCTCGCGAACGGATTGACCAATCCGCAAAATTTCTGTTGCATCTGAAAGTAGAAACTCGCCCGATTACAACGGTATGCGTACTTTTCCCCTAGGCCGTTCTAGTTATTCGTTTCGAGCATCAGAACTGCGAAAATTTTGAGTTTCTCAAGCGTTTCTCACATACAAACTGCCACATCTCGCGAACGGATTGTCCAATCCGCAAAATTTCAGATGCATCTGAAAGTAGAAACTCGCCCGATTACAACGGTATGCGTACTTTTCCCCTAGACCGTTCTAGTTATGCTTGTCGAGCATCAGAACTGCGAAAATTTTGAGTTTCTCAAGCGTTTCTTACCTCCAAACTGCCATATCTCGCGAACGGATTGACCAATCCGCAAAATTTCTGTTGCATCTGAAAGTAGAAACTCGCCCGAATACAACGGTATGCGTACTTTTCCCCTAGGCCGTTCTAGTTATTCGTTTCGAGCATCAGAACTGCGAAAATTTTGAGGTTCTCAAGCGTTTCTTACATCCAAACTGCCATATCTCGCGAACGGTTTGACCAATCCGCAAAATTTCTGTTGCATCTGAAAGTAGAAACTCGCCCGATTACAACTGTATGCGTACTTTTCCCCTAGCCCGTTCTAGTTATTCGTTTCGAGCAACAGAACTGCGAAAATTTTGAGTTTCTCAAGCGTTGCTTACCTCCAAACTGCCATATCTCGCGAACGGATTGACCAATCCGCAAAATTATTGTTGCATCTGAAAGTAGAAACTCGCCCGATTACAACTGTATGCGTACTTTTCCCCTAGTCCGTTCTAGTTATTCGTTTCGAGCATCAGAACTGTGAAAATTTTGAGTTTCTCAACCGTTTCTTACCTCCGAACTGCCATATCTCGCGAACGGATTGACCACTCCGCAAAATTTCTGTTGCATCTGAAAGTAGAAACTCGCCCGATTACAACGGTGTGCGTACTTTTCCCCTAGGCCGTTCTAGTTATTCGTTTCGAGCAACAGAACTGCGAAAATTTTGAGTTTCTCAAGCGTTGCTTACCTCCAAACTGCCATATCTCGCGAACGGATTGACCAAACCGCAAAATTTCTGTTGCGTCTGAAAGTAGAAACTCGCCCGATTACAACTGTATGCGTACTTTTCCCCTAGTCCGTTCTAGTTATTCGTTTCGAGCATCAGAACTGTGAAAATTTTGAGTTTCTCAACCGTTTCTTACCTCCGAACTACCATATCTCGCGAACGGATTGACCACTCCGCAAAATTTCTGTTGCATCTGAAAGTAGAAACTCGCCCGATTACAACGGTGTGCGTACTTTTCCCCTAGGCCGTTCTAGTTATTCGTTTCGAGCAACAGAACTGCGAAAATTTTGAGTTTCTCAAGCGTTGCTTACCTCCAAACTGCCATATCTCGCGAACGGATTGACCAAACCGCAAAATTTCTGTTGCATCTGAAAGTAGAAACTCGCCCGATTACAACTGTATGCGTACTTTTCCCCTAGTCCGTTCTAGTTATTCGTATCGAGCATCAGAACTGCGAAAATTTTGAGTTTCTCAAGCGTTTCTTACTTCCAAACTGCCATATCTCGCGAACGGATTGACCAATCCGCAAAATTTCTGTTGCATCTGAAGGTTGAAACTCGCCCGATTACAACGGTATGAGTACTTTTCCCCTAGACCGTGCTAGTTATGCTTGTCGAGCAACAGAACTGCGAAAATTTTGAGTTTCTCAAGCGTTTCTTACCTCCAAACTGCCATATCTCGCGAACGGATTGACCAATCCGAAAAATTTCTGTTGCATCTGAAAGTAGAAACTCGCCCGATTACAACTGTATGCGTACTTTTCCCCTAGTCCGTTCTTGTTATTCGTTTCGAGCATCAGAACTGCGAAAATTTTGAGTTTCTCAAGCGTTTCTTACCTCCAAACTGCCATATCTCGCGAACGGAATGACCAATCCGCAAAATTTCTGTTGCATCTGAAAGTAGAAACTCGCCCGATTACAACGGTATGCGTACTTTTCCCCTAGGCCGTTCTAGTTATTCGTTTCGAGCATCAGAACTGCGAAAATGTTGAGTTTCTCAAGCGTTTCTTACCTCCAAACTGCCATATCTCGCGAACGGATTGACCAATCCGCAAAATTTCTGTTGCATCTGAAAGTAGAAACTCGCCCGATTACAACGGTATACGTACTTTTCCCCTAGGCCGTTCTAGTTATTCGTTTCGAGCATCAGAACTGCGAAAGTTTTGAGTTTCTCAAGCGTTTCTTACCTCCAAACTGCCATATCTCGCGAACGGATTGACCAATCCGCAAAATTTCTGTTGCGTCTGAAAGTAGAAACTCGCCCGATTACAACGCTATGCGTACTTTTCCCCTAGGCCGTTCTAGTTATTCGTTTCGAGCATCAGAACTGCGAAAATTTTGAGTTTCTCAAGCGCTTCTTACTTCCAAACTGCCATATCTCGCGAACGGATTGACCAATCCGCAAAATTTCTGTTGCATCTGAAAGTAGAAGCTCGCCCGATTACAACGGTGTACGTACTTTTCCCCTAGGCCGTTCTAGTTATTCGTTTCGAGCATCAGAACTGCGAAAGTTTTGAGTTTCTCAAGCGTTTCTTACCTCCAAACTGCCATATCTCGCGAACGGATTGACCAATACGCAAAATTTCTGTTGCATCTGAAAGTAGAAACTCGCCCGATTACAACACTGTGAGTACTTTTCCCCTAGGCCGTTCTAGTTATTCGTTTCGAGCATCAGAACTGCGAAAATTTTGAGTTTCTCAAGCGTTTCTTACTTCCAAACTTCCATATCTCGCGAACGGATTGGCCAATCCGCAAAATTTCTGTTGCATCTGAAGGTAGAAACTCGCCCGATTACAACTGTATGCGTACTTTTCCCCTAGTCCGTTCTTGTTATTCGTTTCGAGCATCAGAACTGCGAAAATTTTGAGTTTCTCAAGCGTTTCTTACCTCCAAACTGCCATATCTCGCGAACGGATTGACCAATCCGCAAAATTTCTGTTGCATCTGAAAGTAGAAACTCGCCCGATTACAACTGTATGCGTACTTTTCCCCTAGTCCGTTCTTGTTATTCGTTTCGAGCATCAGAACTGCGAAAATTTTGAGTTTCTCAAGCGTTTCTTAGCTCCAAACTGCCATATCTCACGAACGGAATGACCAATCCGCAAAATTTCTGTTGCATCTGAAGGTAGAAACTCGCCCGATTACAACGGTATGCGTACTTTTCCCCTAGGCCGTTCTAGTTATTCGTTTCGAGCATCAGAACTGCGAAAATTTTGAGTTTCTCAAGCGTTTCGTACCTCCAAACTGCCATATCTCGCGAACGGTTTGACCAATCCGCAAAATTTCTGTTGCATCTGAAGGTAGAAACTCGCCCGATTACAACGGTATGCGTACTTTTCCCCTTGGCCGTTCTAGTTATTCGTTTCGAGCATCAGAACTGCGAAAATTTTGAGTTTCTCAAGCGTTTCTTACTTCCAAACTGCCACATCTCGCGTACGGATTGACCAATCCGCAAAATTTCTGTTGCATCTGAAAGTAGAAACTCGCCCGATTACGCCGGTATGCGTACTTTTCCCATAGGCCGTTCTAGTTATTCGTTTCGAGCATCAGAACTGCGAAAATTTTGTGTTTCTCAAGCGTTTCGTACCTCCAAACTGCCATATCTCGCGAACGGTTTGACCAATCCGCAAAATTTCTGTTGCATCTGAAGGTAGAAACTCGCTCGATTACAACGGTGTGCGTACTTTTCCCCTAGGCCGTTCTGGTTATTCGTTTCGAGCATCAGAACTGCGAAAATATTGAGTTTCTCAAGCGTTTCTTACCTCCAAACTGCCATATCTCGCGAACGGATTGACCAATCCGCAAAATTTCTGTTGCATCTGAAAGTAGAAACTCGCCCGATTACAACACTATGAGTACTTTTCCCCTAGGCCGTCCTAGTTACTCGTTTCGAGCATCAGAACTGCGAAAATTTTGAGTTTCTCAAGCGTTTCTTACTTCCAAACTGCCATATCTCGCGAACGGATTGACCAATCCGCAAAATTTCTGTTGCATCTGAAGGTTGAAACTCGCCCGATTACAACTGTATGCGTACTTTTCCCCTAGTCCGTTCTAGTTATTCGTTTCGAGCATCAGAACTGTGAAAATTTTGAGTTTCTCAACCGTTTCTTACCTCCGAACTGCCATATCTCGCGAACGGATTGACCACTCCGCAAAATTTCTGTTGCATCTGAAAGTAGAAACTCGCCCGATTACAACGGTGTGCGTACTTTTCCCCTAGGCCGTTCTAGTTATTCGTTTCGAGCAACAGAACTGCGAAAATTTTGAGATTCTCAAGCGTTGCTTACCTCCAAACTGCCATATCTCGCGAACGGATTGACCAAACCGCAAAATTTCTGTTGCATCTGAAAGTAGAAACTCGCCCGATTACAACTGTATGCGTACTTTTCCCCTAGGCCGTTCTAGTTATTCGTTTCGAGCATCAGAACTGCGAAAATTTTGAGTTTCTCAAGCGTTTCTCACCTACAAACTGCCACATCTCGCGAACGGATTGTCCAATCCGCAAAGTTTCTGATGCATCTGAAAGTAGAAACTCGCCCGATTACAACGGTATGCGTACTTTTCCCCTAGGCCGCCCTAGTTATTCGTTTCGAGCATCAGAACTGCAAAAATTTTGAGTTTCTCAAGCGTTTCTTACTTCCAAACTGCCATATCTCGCGAACGGATTGACCAATCCGCAAAATTTCTGTTGCATCTGAAAGTAGAAACTCGCCCGATTACAACGGTATGCGTACTTTTCCCCTAGGCCGTTCTAGCTATTCGTTTCGAGCATCAGAACTGCGAAAATTTTGAGTTTCTCAAGCGTTTCTTACTTCCAAACTGCCATATCTCGCGAACGGATTGACCAATCCGCAAAATTTCTGTTGCATCTGAAGGTCGAAACTCGCCCGATTACAACGGTATGCATACTTTTCCCCTAGACCGTTCTAGCTATGCTTGTCGAGCATCAGAACTGCGAAAATTTTGAGTTTCTCAAGCGTTTCTTACCTCCAAACTGCCATATCTCGCGAACGGATTGACCAATCCGCAAAATTTCTGTTGCATCTGAAAGTAGAAACTCGCCCGAATACAACGGTATGCGTACTTTTCCCCTAGGCCGTTCCAGTTATTCGTTTCGAGCATCAGAACTGCGAAAATTTTGAGTTTCTCAAGCGTTTCTTACATCCAAACTGCCATATCTCGCGAACGGTTTGACCAATCCGCAAAATTTCTGTTGCATC
The DNA here is from genome assembly GCF_051014685.1 of Ptiloglossa arizonensis. Taxonomy (NCBI): domain Eukaryota; kingdom Metazoa; phylum Arthropoda; class Insecta; order Hymenoptera; family Colletidae; genus Ptiloglossa; species Ptiloglossa arizonensis. Next base: position 224,266 of record NW_027478503.1, read on the forward strand.
TGAAAGTAGAAACTCGCCCGATTACAACGGTATGCGTACTTTTCCCCTAGGCCGTTCTAGCTATTCGTTTCGAGCATCAGAACTGCGAAAATTTTGAGTTTCTCAAGCGTTTCTTACTTCCAAACTGCCATATCTCGCGAACGGATTGACCAATCCGCAAAATTTCTGTTGCATCTGAAGGTCGAAACTCGCCCGATTACAACGGTATGCATACTTTTCCCCTAGGCCGTTCTAGTTATTCGTTTCGAGCATCAGAACTGCGAAAATTTTGAGTTTCTCAAGCGTTTCTTACCTCCAAACTGCCATATCTCGCGAACGGATTGACCAATCCGCAAAATTTCTGTTGCATCTGAAAGTAGAAACTCGCCCGATTACAACGGTATGCGTACTTTTCCCCTAGGCCGTTCTAGTTATTCGTTTCGAGCATCAGAACTGCGAAAATTTTGAGTTTCTCAAGCGTTTCTCACATACAAACTGCCACATCTCGCGAACGGATTGTCCAATCCGCAAAATTTCAGATGCATCTGAAAGTAGAAACTCGCCCGATTACAACGGTATGCGTACTTTTCCCCTAGACCGTTCTAGTTATGCTTGTCGAGCATCAGAACTGCGAAAATTTTGAGTTTCTCAAGCGTTTCTTACCTCCAAACTGCCATATCTCGCGAACGGATTGACCAATCCGCAAAATTTCTGTTGCATCTGAAAGTAGAAACTCGCCCGAATACAACGGTATGCGTACTTTTCCCCTAGGCCGTTCTAGTTATTCGTTTCGAGCATCAGAACTGCGAAAATTTTGAGGTTCTCAAGCGTTTCTTACATCCAAACTGCCATATCTCGCGAACGGTTTGACCAATCCGCAAAATTTCTGTTGCATCTGAAAGTAGAAACTCGCCCGATTACAACTGTATGCGTACTTTTCCCCTAGCCCGTTCTAGTTATTCGTTTCGAGCAACAGAACTGCGAAAATTTTGAGTTTCTCAAGCGTTGCTTACCTCCAAACTGCCATATCTCGCGAACGGATTGACCAATCCGCAAAATTATTGTTGCATCTGAAAGTAGAAACTCGCCCGATTACAACTGTATGCGTACTTTTCCCCTAGTCCGTTCTAGTTATTCGTTTCGAGCATCAGAACTGTGAAAATTTTGAGTTTCTCAACCGTTTCTTACCTCCGAACTGCCATATCTCGCGAACGGATTGACCACTCCGCAAAATTTCTGTTGCATCTGAAAGTAGAAACTCGCCCGATTACAACGGTGTGCGTACTTTTCCCCTAGGCCGTTCTAGTTATTCGTTTCGAGCAACAGAACTGCGAAAATTTTGAGTTTCTCAAGCGTTGCTTACCTCCAAACTGCCATATCTCGCGAACGGATTGACCAAACCGCAAAATTTCTGTTGCATCTGAAAGTAGAAACTCGCCCGATTACAACTGTATGCGTACTTTTCCCCTAGTCCGTTCTAGTTATTCGTTTCGAGCATCAGAACTGTGAAAATTTTGAGTTTCTCAACCGTTTCTTACCTCCGAACTACCATATCTCGCGAACGGATTGACCACTCCGCAAAATTTCTGTTGCATCTGAAAGTAGAAACTCGCCCGATTACAACGGTGTGCGTACTTTTCCCCTAGGCCGTTCTAGTTATTCGTTTCGAGCAACAGAACTGCGAAAATTTTGAGTTTCTCAAGCGTTGCTTACCTCCAAACTGCCATATCTCGCGAACGGATTGACCAAACCGCAAAATTTCTGTTGCATCTGAAAGTAGAAACTCGCCCGATTACAACTGTATGCGTACTTTTCCCCTAGTCCGTTCTAGTTATTCGTATCGAGCATCAGAACTGCGAAAATTTTGAGTTTCTCAAGCGTTTCTTACTTCCAAACTGCCATATCTCGCGAACGGATTGACCAATCCGCAAAATTTCTGTTGCATCTGAAGGTTGAAACTCGCCCGATTACAACGGTATGAGTACTTTTCCCCTAGACCGTGCTAGTTATGCTTGTCGAGCAACAGAACTGCGAAAATTTTGAGTTTCTCAAGCGTTTCTTACCTCCAAACTGCCATATCTCGCGAACGGATTGACCAATCCGCAAAATTTCTGTTGCATCTGAAAGTAGAAACTCGCCCGATTACAACTGTATGCGTACTTTTCCCCTAGTCCGTTCTTGTTATTCGTTTCGAGCATCAGAACTGCGAAAATTTTGAGTTTCTCAAGCGTTTCTTACCTCCAAACTGCCATATCTCGCGAACGGAATGACCAATCCGCAAAATTTCTGTTGCATCTGAAAGTAGAAACTCGCCCGATTACAACGGTATGCGTACTTTTCCCCTAGGCCGTTCTAGTTATTCGTTTCGAGCATCAGAACTGCGAAAATGTTGAGTTTCTCAAGCGTTTCTTACCTCCAAACTGCCATATCTCGCGAACGGATTGACCAATCCGCAAAATTTCTGTTGCATCTGAAAGTAGAAACTCGCCCGATTACAACGGCATGCGTACTTTTCCCCTAGACCGTTCTAGTTATGCTTGTCGAGCATCAGAACTGCGAACATTTTGAGTTTCTCAAGCGTTTCTTACCTCCAAACTGCCATATCTCGCGAACGGATTGACCAATCCGCAAAATTTCTGTTGCATCTGAAGGTCGAAACTCGCCCGAATACAACGGTATGCGTACTTTTCCCCTAGGCCGTTCTAGTTATTCGTTTCGAGCAACACAACTGCGAAAATTTTGAGTTTCTCAAGCGTTGCTTACTTCCAAACTGCCATATCTCGCGAACGGATTGACCAATCCGCAAAATTTCTGTTGCATCTGAAAGTAGAAGCTTGCCCGATTACAACGGTATACGTACTTTTCCCCTAGGCCGTTCTAGTAATTCGTTTCGAGCATCAGAACTGCGAAAGTTTTGAGTTTCTCAAGCGTTTCTTACCTCCAAACTGCCATATCTCGCGATTGGATTGACCAATCCGCAAAATTTCTGTTGCATCTGAAAGTAGAAACTCGCCCGATTACAACGGTATACGTACTTTTCCCCTAGGCCGTTCTAGTTATTCGTTTCGAGCATCAGAACTGCGAAAGTTTTGAGTTTATCAAGCGTTTCTTACCTCCAAACTGCCATATCTCGCGAACGGATTGACCAATCCGCAAAATTTCTGTTGCGTCTGAAAGTAGAAACTCGCCCGATTACAACGCTATGCGTACTTTTCCCCTAGGCCGTTCTAGTTATTCGTTTCGAGCATCAGAACTGCGAAAATTTTGAGTTTCTCAAGCGCTTCTTACTTCCAAACTGCCATATCTCGCGAACGGATTGACCAATCCGCAAAATTTCTGTTGCATCTGAAAGTAGAAGCTCGCCCGATTACAACGGTGTACGTACTTTTCCCCTAGGCCGTTCTAGTTATTCGTTTCGAGCATCAGAACTGCGAAAGTTTTGAGTTTCTCAAGCGTTTCTTACCTCCAAACTGCCATATCTCGCGAACGGATTGACCAATACGCAAAATTTCTGTTGCATCTGAAAGTAGAAACTCGCCCGATTACAACACTGTGAGTACTTTTCCCCTAGGCCGTTCTAGTTATTCGTTTCGAGCATCAGAACTGCGAAAATTTTGAGTTTCTCAAGCGTTTCTTACTTCCAAACTTCCATATCTCGCGAACGGATTGGCCAATCCGCAAAATTTCTGTTGCATCTGAAGGTAGAAACTCGCCCGATTACAACTGTATGCGTACTTTTCCCCTAGTCCGTTCTTGTTATTCGTTTCGAGCATCAGAACTGCGAAAATTTTGAGTTTCTCAAGCGTTTCTTACCTCCAAACTGCCATATCTCGCGAACGGATTGACCAATCCGCAAAATTTCTGTTGCATCTGAAAGTAGAAACTCGCCCGATTACAACTGTATGCGTACTTTTCCCCTAGTCCGTTCTTGTTATTCGTTTCGAGCATCAGGACTGCGAAAATTTTGAGTTTCTCAAGCGTTTCTTAGCTCCAAACTGCCATATCTCACGAACGGAATGACCAATCCGCAAAATTTCTGTTGCATCTGAAGGTAGAAACTCGCCCGATTACAACGGTATGCGTACTTTTCCCCTAGGCCGTTCTAGTTATTCGTTTCGAGCATCAGAACTGCGAAAATTTTGAGTTTCTCAAGCGTTTCGTACCTCCAAACTGCCATATCTCGCGAACGGTTTGACCAATCCGCAAAATTTCTGTTGCATCTGAAGGTAGAAACTCGCCCGATTACAACGGTATGCGTACTTTTCCCCTTGGCCGTTTTAGTTATTCGTTTCGAGCATCAGAACTGCGAAAATTTTGAGTTTCTCAAGCGTTTCTTACTTCCAAACTGCCACATCTCGCGTACGGATTGACCAATCCGCAAAATTTCTGTTGCATCTGAAAGTAGAAACTCGCCCGATTACGCCGGTATGCGTACTTTTCCCATAGGCCGTTCTAGTTATTCGTTTCGAGCATCAGAACTGCGAAAATTTTGTGTTTCTCAAGCGTTGCTTACCTCCAAACTGCCATATCTCGCGAACGGTTTGACCAATCCGCAAAATTTCTGTTGCATCTGAAGGTAGAAACTCGCCCGATTACAACGGTATGCGTACTTTTCCCCTAGGCCGTTCTAGTTATTCGTTTCGAGCATCAGAACTGCGAAAATTTTGAATTTCTCAAGCGTATCTTACCTCCAAACTGCCATATCTCGCGAATGGATTGACCAATCCGCAAAATTTCTGTTGCATCTGAAAGTAGAAACTCGCCCGATTACAACGGTATGCGTACTTTTCCCCTAGGCCGCCCTAGTTATTCGTGTCGAGCATCAGAACTGCGAAAATTTTGAGTTTCTCAAGCGTTTCTTACTTCCAAACTGCCATATCTCGCGAACGGATTGACCAATCCGCAAAATTTCTGTTGCATCTGAAAGTAGAAACTCGCCCGATTACGCCGGTATGCGTACTTTTCCCATAGGCCGTTCTAGTTATTCGTTTCGAGCATCAGAACTGCGAAAATTTTGTGTTTCTCAAGCGCTTCTTACTTCCAAACTGCCATATCTCGCAAACGGATTGACCAATACGCAAAATTTCTGTTGCATCTGAAGGTAGAAACTCGCCCGATTACAACGGTATGCGTACTTTTCCCCTAGGCCGTTCTAGTTATTCGTTTCGAGCATCAGAACTGCGAAAATTTTGAGTTTCTCAAGCGTTTCTTACCTCCAAACTGCCATATCTCGCGAACGGATTGACCAATCCGCAAAATTTCTGTTGCATCTGAAAGTAGAAACTCGCCTGATTACAACTGTATGCGTCCTTTTCCCCTAGTCCGTTCTTGTTATTCGTTTCGAGCATCAGAACTGCGAAAATTTTGAGTTTCTCAAGCGTTTCTTACCTCCAAACTGCCATATCTCGCGAACGGAATGACCAATCCGCAAAATTTCTGTTGCATCTGAAAGTAGAAACTCGCCCGATTACAACGGTATGCGTACTTTTCCCCTAGGCCGTTCTAGTTATTCGTTTCGAGCATCAGAACTGCGAAAATGTTGAGTTTCTCAAGCGTTTCTTACCTCCAAACTGCCATATCTCGCGAACGGATTGACCAATCCGCAAAATTTCTGTTGCATCTGAAAGTAGAAACTCGCTCGATTACAACGGCATGCGTACTTTTCCCCTAGACCGTTCTAGTTATGCTTGTCGAGCATCAGAACTGCGAAAATTTTGAGTTTCTCAAGCGTTTCTTACCTCCAAACTGCCATATCTCGCGAACGGATTGACCAATCCGCAAAATTTCTGTTGCATCTGAAGGTAGAAACTCGCCCGAATACAACGGTATGCGTACTTTTCCCCTAGGCCGTTCTAGTTATTCGTTTCGAGCATCAGAACTGCGAAAATTTTGAATTTCTCAAGCGTATCTTACCTCCAAACTGCCATATCTCGCGAATGGATTGACCAATCCGCAAAATTTCTGTTGCATCTGAAAGTAGAAACTCGCCCGATTACAACGGTATGCGTACTTTTCCCCTAGGCCGTTCTAGTTATGCTTGTCGAGCATCAGAACTGCGAAAATTTTGAGTTTCTCAAGCGTTTCTTACCTCCAAACTGCCATATCTCGCGAACGGATTGACCAATCCGCAAAATTTCTGTTGCATCTGAAAGTAGAAACTCGCCCGATTACAACTGTATGCGTACTTTTCCCCTAGGCCGTTCTAGTTATTCGTGTCGAGCAACAGAACTGCGAAAATTTTGAGTTTCTCAAGCGTTGCTTACTTCCAAACTGCCATATCTCGCGAACGGATTGACCAATCCGCAAAATTTCTGTTGCATCTGAAAGTAGAAGCTCGCCCGATTACAACGGTATACGTACTTTTCCCCTAGGCCGTTCTAGTTATTCGTTTCGAGCATCAGAACTGCGAAAATTTTGAGTTTCTCAAGCGTTTCTTACCTCCAAACTGCCTTATCTCGCGAACGGATTGACCAATCCGCAAAATTTCTGTTGCATCTGAAAGTAGAAACTCGCCCGATTACAACGGTATGCGTACTTTTCCCCTAGGCCGTTCTAGTTATTCGTTTCGAGCATCAGAACTGCGAAAATTTTGAGTTTCTCAAGCGTTTCTTACTTCCAAACTGCCATATCTCGCGTACGGATTGACAAATCCGCAAAATTTCTGTTGCATCTGAAGGTAGAAACTCGCCCGATTACAACGGTATGCGTACTTTTCCCCTAGGCCGTTCTAGTTATTCGTTTCGAGCATCAGAACTGCGAAAATTTTGAGTTTCTCAAGCGCTTCTTACATCCAAACTGCCATATCTCGCGAACGGATTGACCAATCCGCAAAATTTCTGTTGCATCTGAAAGTAGAAACTCGCCCGATTACAACGGTGTGCGTACTTTTCCCCTAGGCCGTTCTGGTTATTCGTTTCGAGCATCAGAACTGTGAAAATTTTGAATTTCTCAAGCGTTTCTTACCTCCAAACTGCCATATCTCGCGAACGGATTGACCAATCCGCAAAATTTCTGTTGCATCTGAAAGTAGAAACTCGCCCGATTACAACGGTATACGTACTTTTCCCCTAGGCCGTTCTAGTTATTCGCTTCGAGCATCAGAACTGCGAAAATTTTGAGTTTCTCAAGCGTTTCTTACCTCCAAACTGCCATATCTCGCGAACGGATTGACCAATCCGCAAAATTTCTGTTGCATCTGAAAGTGGAAACCCGCCCGATTACAACTGTATGCGTACTTTTCCCCTAGTCCGTTATAGTTATTCGTTTCGAGCATCAGAACTGCGAAAATTTTTAGTTTCTCAAGCGTTTCTTACCTCCAAACTGCCATATCTCGCGAACGAATGGACCAATCCGCAAAATTTCTGTTGCATCTGAAAGTAGAAACTCGCCCGATTACAACGGTATGCGTACTTTTCCCCTAGGCCGTTCTAGTTGTGCTTGTCGAGCATCAGAACTGCGAAAATTTTTAGTTTCTCAAGCGTTTCTTACCTCCAAATTGCCATATCTCGCGAACGAATTGACCAATCCGCAAAATTTCTGATGCATCTGAAAGCAGAAACTCGCCCGATTACAACGGTATGCGTACTTTTCCCCTAGTCCGTTCTAGTTATTCGTTTCGAGCATCAGACCTGCGAAAATTTTGAGTATCTCAAGCGTTTCTCACTTCCAAACTGCCATATCTCGCGAACGGATTGACCAATCCGCAAAATTTCTGTTACATCTGAAAGTAGAAACTCGCCCGATTACAACTGTATGCGTACTTTTCCCCTAGTCCGTTCTAGTTATTCGTTTCGAGCATCAGAACTGCGAAAATTTTGAGTTTCTCAAGCGTTTCTTACCTCCAAACTGCCATATCTCGCGAACGAATTGACCAACCCGCAAAATTTCTGTTGCATATGAAAGTAGAAACTCGCCCGATTACAACGGTATGCGTACTTTTCCCCTAGGCCGCTCTAGTTATTCGTTTCGAGCATCAGAACTGCGAAAATTTTGAGTTTCTCAAGCGTTTCTTACCTCCAAACTGCCATATCTCGCGAACGGATTGACCAATCCGCAAAATTTCGGTTGCATCTGAAAGTAGAAACTCGCCCGATTACAACGGTATGCGTACTTTTCCGCTAGGCCGTTCTGGTTATTCGTTTCGAGCATCAGAACTGTGAAAATTTTGAATTTCTCAAGCGTTTCTTACCTCCAAACTGCCATATCTCGCGAACGAATGGACCAATCCGCAAAATTTCTGTTGCATCTGAAAGTAGAAACTCGCCCGATTACAACGGTATGCGTACTTTTCCCCTAGGCCGTTCTAGTTGTGCTTGTCGAGCATCAGAACTGCGAAAATTTTTAGTTTCTCAAGCGTTTCTTACCTCCAAATTGCCATATCTCGCGAACGAATTGACCAATCCGCAAAATTTCTGATGCATCTGAAAGCAGAAACTCGCCCGATTACAACGGTATGCGTACTTTTCCCCTAGTCCGTTCTAGTTATTCGTTTCGAGCATCAGAACTGCGAAAATTTTTAGTTTCTCAAGCGTTTCTTACCTCCAAACTGCCATATCTCGCGAACGAATGGACCAATCCGCAAAATTTCTGTTGCATCTGAAAGTAGAAACTCGCCCGATTACAACGGTATGCGTACTTTTCCCCTAGGCCGTTCTAGTTGTGCTTGTCGAGCATCAGAACTGCGAAAATTTTTAGTTTCTCAAGCGTTTCTTACCTCCAAATTGCCATATCTCGCGAACGAATTGACCAATCCGCAAAATTTCTGATGCATCTGAAAGCAGAAACTCGCCCGATTACAACGGTATGCGTACTTTTCCCCTAGTCCGTTCTAGTTATTCGTTTCGAGCATCAGACCTGCGAAAATTTTGAGTATCTCAAGCGTTTCTCACTTCCAAACTGCCATATCTCGCGAACGGATTGACCAATCCGCAAAATTTCTGTTGCATCTGAAGGTGGAAACTCGCCCGATTACAGCGGTATGCGTACTTTTCCCCTAGGCCGTTCTAGATATTCGTTTCGAGCATCAGAACTGCGAAAGTTTTGAGTTTCTCAAGCGTTTCTTACCTACAAACTGCCACATCTCGCGAACGGATTGACCAATCCGCAAAATTTCTGATGCATCTGAAAGCAGAAACTCGCCCGATTACAACGGTATGCGTACTTTTCCCCTAGGCCGTTCTAGTTATTCGTTTCGAGCATCAGAACTGCGAAAATTTTGCGTTTCTCAAGCGTTTCTTACCTCCAAACTGCCATATCTCGCGAACGGATTGACCAATCCGCAAAATTTCTGTTACATCTGAAAGTAGAAACTCGCCCGATTACAACTGTATGCGTACTTTTCCCCTAGTCCGTTCTAGTTATTCGTTTCGAGCATCAGAACTGCGAAAATTTTGAGTTTCTCAAGCGTTTCTTACCTCCAAACTGCCATATCTCGCGAACGAATTGACCAACCCGCAAAATTTCTGTTGCATATGAAAGTAGAAACTCGCCCGATTACAACGGTATGCGTACTTTTCCCCTAGGCCGCTCTAGTTATTCGTTTCGAGCATCAGAACTGCGAAAATTTTGAGTTTCTCAAGCGTTTCTTACCTCCAAACTGCCATATCTCGCGAACGGATTGACCAATCCGCAAAATTTCGGTTGCATCTGAAAGTAGAAACTCGCCCGATTACAACGGTATGCGTACTTTTCCGCTAGGCCGTTCTGGTTATTCGTTTCGAGCATCAGAACTGTGAAAATTTTGAATTTCTCAAGCGTTTCTTACCTCCAAACTGCCATATCTCGCGAACGAATGGACCAATCCGCAAAATTTCTGTTGCATCTGAAAGTAGAAACTCGCCCGATTACAACGGTATGCGTACTTTTCCCCTAGGCCGTTCTAGTTGTGCTTGTCGAGCATCAGAACTGCGAAAATTTTTAGTTTCTCAAGCGTTTCTTACCTCCAAATTGCCATATCTCGCGAACGAATTGACCAATCCGCAAAATTTCTGATGCATCTGAAAGCAGAAACTCGCCCGATTACAACGGTATGCGTACTTTTCCCCTAGTCCGTTCTAGTTATTCGTTTCGAGCATCAGAACTGCGAAAATTTTGAGTTTCTCAAGCGTTTCTTACCTCCAAACTGCCATATGTCGCGAACGGATTGACCAATCCGCAAAATTTCTGTTGCATCGGAAAGTAGAAACTCGCCCGATTACAACGGTGTGCGTACTTTTCCCCTAGGCCGTTCTGGTTATTCGTTTCGAGCATCAGAACCGTGAAAATTTTGAATTTCTCAAGCGTTTCTTACCTCCAAACTGCCATATCTCGCGAACGGATTGACCAATCCGCAAAATTTCTGTTGCATCTGAAAGTAGAAACTCGCCCGATTGCAACGGCATGCGTACTTTTCCCCTAGGCCGTTCTAGTTATTCGTTTCGAGCATCAGAACTGCGAAAATTTTGAGTTTCTCAAGCGTTTCTTACCTCCAAACTGCCATATCTCGCGAACGGATTGACCAATCCGCAAAATTTCTGTTGCATCTGAAGGTAGAAACTCGCCCGAATACGACGGTATGGGTACTTTTCCCCTAGGCCGTTCTAGTTATTCGTTTCGAGCATCAGAACTGCGAAAATTTTGAATTTCTCAAGCGTATCTTACCTCCAAACTGCCATATCTCGCGAATGGATTGACCAATCCGCAAAATTTCTGTTGCATCTGAAAGTAGAAACTCGCCCGATTACAACAGTATGCGTACTTTTCCCCTAGGCCGTTCTGGTTATTCGTTTCGAGCATCAGAACTGCGAAAATATTGAGTTTCTCAAGCGTTTCTTACCTCCAAACTGCCATATCTCGCGAACGGATTGACCAATCCGCAAAATTTCTGTTGCATCTGAAAGTAGAAACTCGCCCGATTACAACACTATGAGTACTTTTCCCCTAGGCCGTTCTAGTTACTCGTTTCGAGCATCAGAACTGCGAAAATTTTGAGTTTCTCAAGCGTTTCTTACTTCCAAACTGCCATATCTCGCTAACGGATTGACCAATCCGCAAAATTTCTGTTGCATCTGAAGGTTGAAACTCGCCCGATTACAACTGTATGCGTACTTTTCCCCTAGTCCGTTCTTGTTATTCGTTTCGAGCATCAGAACTGCGAAAATTTTGAGTTTCTCAAGCGTTTCTTACCTCCAAACTGCCATATCTCGCGAACGGATTGACCAATCCGCAAAATTTCTGTTGCATCTGAAGGTTGAAACTCGCCCGATTACAACTGTATGCGTACTTTTCCCCTAGTCCGTTCTTGTTATTCGTTTCGAGCATCAGAACTGCGAAAATGTTGAGTTTCTCAAGCGTTTCTTACCTCCAAACTGCCATATCTCGCGAACGGAATGACCAATCCGCAAAATTTCTGTTGCATCTGAAAGTAGAAATTCGCCCGATTACAACGGTATGCGTACTTTTCCCCTAGGCCGTTCTAGTTATTCGTTTCGAGCATCAGAACTGCGAAAATGTTGAGTTTCTCAAGCGTTTCTTACCTCCAAACTGCCATATCTCGCGAACGGATTGACCAATCCGCAAAATTTCTGTTGCATCTGAAAGTAGAAACTCGCCCGATTACAACTGTATGCGTACTTTTCCCCTAGTCCGTTCTTGTTATTCGTTTCGAGCATCAGAACTGCGAAAATTTTGAGTTTCTCAAGCGTTTCTTACCTCCAAACTGCCATATCTCGCGAACGGAATGACCAATCCGCAAAATTTCTGTTGCATCTGAAAGTAGAAACTCGCCCGATTACAACGGTATGCGTACTTTTCCCCTAGGCCGTTCTAGTTATTCGTTTCGAGCATCAGAACTGCGAAAATGTTGAGTTTCTCAAGCGTTTCTTACCTCCAAACTGCCATATCTCGCGAACGGATTGACCAATCCGCAAAATTTCTGTTGCATCTGAAAGTAGAAACTCGCCCGATTACAACGGTATGCGTACTTTTCCCCTAGGCCGTTCTAGTTATTCGTTTCGAGCATCAGAACTGCGAAAATTTTGAGTTTCTCAAGCGTTTCGTACCTCCAAATTGCCATATCTCGCGTACGGATTGACAAATCCGCAAAATTTCTGTTGCATCTGAAGGTAGAAACTCGCCCGATTACAACGGTATGCGTACTTTTCCCCTAGGCCGTTCTAGTTATTCGTTTCGAGCATCAGAACTGCGAAAATTTTGAGTTTCTCAAGCGCTTCTTACATCCAAACTGCCATATCTCGCGAACGGATTGACCAATCCGCAAAATTTCTGTTGCATCTGAAGGTAGAAACTCGCCCGATTACAACGGTATGCGTACTTTTCCCCTAGGCCGTTCTGGTTATTCGTTTCGAGCATCAGAACTGCGAAAATTTTGAGTTTCTCAAGCGTTTCGTACCTCCAAACTGCCATATCTCGCGAACGGTTTGACCAATCCGCAAAATTTCTGTTGCATCTGAAGGTAGAAACTCGCCCGATTACAACGGTATGCGTACTTTTCCCCTAGGCCGTTCTGGTTATTCGTTTCGAGCATCAGAACTGCGAAAATTTTGAGTTTCTCAAGCGTTTCTTACCTCCAAACTGCCATATCTCGCGAACGGATTGACCAATCCGCAAAATTTCTGTTGCATCTGAAAGTAGAAACTCGCCCGATTACAACGGTGTGCGTACTTTTCCCCTAGGCCGTTCTGGTTATTCGTTTCGAGCATCAGAACTGTGAAAATTTTGAATTTCTCAAGCGTTTCTTACCTCCAAACTGCCATATCTCGCGAACGGATTGACCAATCCGCAAAATTTCTGTTGCATCTGAAAGTAGAAACTCGCCCGATTACAACGGTATACGTACTTTTCCCCTAGGCCGTTCTAGTTATTCGCTTCGAGCATCAGAACTGCGAAAATTTTGAGTTTCTCAAGCGTTTCTTACCTCCAAACTGCCATATCTCGCGAACGGATTGACCAATCCGCAAAATTTCTGTTGCATCTGAAAGTAGAAACTCGCCCGATTACAACGGTATGCGTACTTTTCCCCTAGGCCGTTCTAGTTATTCGTTTCGAGCATCAGAACTGCGAAAATTTTGAGTTTCTCAAGCGTTTCTTACTTCCAAACTGCCATATCTCGCGAACCGATTGACCAATCCGCAAAATTTCTGTTGCATCTGAAGGTAGAAACTCGCCCGATTACAACGGTATGCGTACTTTTCCCCTAGGCCGTTCTAGTTATTCGTTTCGAGCATCAGAACTGCGAAAATTTTGAGTATCTCAAGCGTTTCTCACTTCCAAACTGCCATATCTCGCGAACGGATTGACCAATCCGCAAAATTTCTGTTGCATCTGAAGGTGGAAACTCGCCCGATTACAGCGGTATGCGTACTTTTCCCCTAGGCCGTTCTAGATATTCGTTTCGAGCATCAGAACTGCGAAAGTTTTGAGTTTCTCAAGCGTTTCTTACCTACAAACTGCCACATCTCGCGAACGGATTGACCAATCCGCAAAATTTCTGATGCATCTGAAAGCAGAAACTCGCCCGATTACAACGGTATGCGTACTTTTCCCCTAGGCCGTTCTAGTTATTCGTTTCGAGCATCAGAACTGCGAAAATTTTGCGTTTCTCAAGCGTTTCTTACCTCCAAACTGCCATATCTCGCGAACGGATTGACCAATCCGCAAAATTTCTGTTACATCTGAAAGTAGAAACTCGCCCGATTACAACTGTATGCGTACTTTTCCCCTAGTCCGTTCTAGTTATTCGTTTCGAGCATCAGAACTGCGAAAATTTTGAGTTTCTCAAGCGTTTCTTACCTCCAAACTGCCATATCTCGCGAACGAATTGACCAACCCGCAAAATTTCTGTTGCATCTGAAAGTAGAAACTCGCCCGATTACAACGGTATGCGTACTTTTCCCCTAGGCCGTTCTAGTTATTCGTTTCGAGCATCAGAACTGCGAAAATTTTGAGTTTCTCAAGCGTTTCTTACCTCCAAACTGCCATATCTCGCGAACGGATTGACCAATCCGCAAAATTTCGGTTGCATCTGAAAGTAGAAACTCGCCCGATTATAACGGTATGCGTACTTTTCCGCTAGGCCGTTCTGGTTATTCGTTTCGAGCATCAGAACTGTGAAAATTTTGAATTTCTCAAGCGTTTCTTACCTCCAAACTGCCATATCTCGCGAACGGATTGACCAATCCGCAAAATTTCTGTTGCATCTGAAAGTAGAAACCCGCCCGATTACAACTGTATGCGTACTTTTCCCCTAGTCCGTTATAGTTATTCGTTTCGAGCATCAGAACTGCGAAAATTTTTAGTTTCTCAAGCGTTTCTTACCTCCAAACTGCCATATCTCGCGAACGAATGGACCAATCCGCAAAATTTCTGTTGCATCTGAAAGTAGAAACTCGCCCGATTACAACGGTATGCGTACTTTTCCCCTAGGCCGTTCTAGTTGTGCTTGTCGAGCATCAGAACTGCGAAAATTTTTAGTTTCTCAAGCGTTCCTTACCTCCAAATTGCCATATCTCGCGAACGAATTGACCAATCCGCAAAATTTCTGATGCATCTGAAAGCAGAAACTCGCCCGATTACAACGGTATGCGTACTTTTCCCCTAGTCCGTTCTAGTTATTCGTTTCGAGCATCAGAACTGCGAAAATTTTGAGTTTCTCAAGCGTTTCTTACCTCCAAACTGCCATATCTCGCGAACGGATTGACCAATCCGCAAAATTTCTGTTGCATCGGAAAGTAGAAACTCGCCCGATTACAACGGTGTGCGTACTTTTCCCCTAGGCCGTTCTGGTTATTCGTTTCGAGCATCAGAACCGTGAAAATTTTGAATTTCTCAAGCGTTTCTTACCTCCAAACTGCCATATCTCGCGAACGGATTGACCAATCCGCAAAATTTCTGTTGCATCTGAAAGTAGAAACTCGCCCGATTGCAACGGCATGCGTACTTTACCCCTAGGCCGTTCTAGTTATGCTTGTCGAGCATCAGAACTGCGAAAATTTTGAGTTTCTCAAGCGTTTCTTACCTCCAAACTGCCATATCTCGCGAACAGATTGACCAATCCGCAAAATTTCTGTTGCATCTGAAAGTAGAAACTCGCCCGATTACAACACTATGCGTACTTTTCCCCTAGGCCGTTCTAGTTGTTCGTTTCGAGCATCAGAACTGCGAAAATTTTGAGTTTCTCAAGCGTTTCTTACCTCCAAACTGCCATATCTCGCGAACGGATTGACCAATCCGCAAAATTTCTGTTGCATCTGAAAGTAGAAACCCGCCCGATTACAACTGTATGCGTACTTTTCCCCTAGTCCGTTCTAGTTATTCGTTTCGAGCAACAGAACTGCGAAAATTTTGAGTTTCTCAAGCGTTGCTTACCTCCAAACTGCCATATCTCGCGAACGGATTGACCAATCCGCAAAATTTCTGTTGCATCTGAAAGTAGAAACTCGCCCGATTACAACGGTATACGTACTTTTCCCCTAGGCCGTTCTAGTTATTCGTTTCGAGCAACAGAACTGCGAAAATTTTGAGTTTCTCAAGCGTTGCTTACCTCCAAACTGCCATATCTCGCGAACGGATTGACCAATCCGCAAAATTTCTGTTGCATCTGAAAGTACAAAACTCGCCCGATTACAACGGTATACATACTTTTCCCCTAGGCCGTTCTAGTTATTCGCTTCGAGGATCAGAACTGCGAAAATTTTGAGTTTCTCAAGCGTTTCTTACTTCCAAACTGCCATATCTCGCGAACGGATTGACCAATCCGCAAAATTTCTGTTGCATCTGAAGGTAGAAACTCGCCCGATTACAACGGTATGCGTACTTTTCCCCTAGGCCGTTCTAGTTATTCGTTTCGAGCATCAGAACTGCGAAAATTTTGAGTTTCTCAAGCGTTTCTTACCTCCAAACTGCCATATCTCGCGAACGGATTGACCAATCCGCAAAATTTCGGTTGCATCTGAAAGTAGAAACTCGCCCGATTACAACGGTATGCGTACTTTTCCGCTAGGCCGTTCTTGTTGTTCGTTTCGAGCATCAGAACTGCGAAAATTTTGAGTTTCTCAAGCGTTTCTTACCTCCAAACTGCCATATCTCGCGAACGGATTGACCAATCCTCAAAATTTCTGTTGCATCTGAAAGTAGAAACTCGCCCGATTACAACGGTATGCGAACTTTTCCCCTAGGCCGTTCTAGTTATTCGTTTCGAGCATCAGAACTGCGAAAATTTTGCGTTTCTCAAGCGTTTCTTACCTCCAAACTGCCATATCTCGCGAACGGATTGACCAATCCGCAAAATTTCTGTTACATCTGAAAGTAGAAACTCACCCGATTACAACTGTTTGCGCACTTTTCCCCTAGTCCGTTCTAGTTATTCGTTTCGAGCATCAGAACTGCGAAAATTTTGAGTTTCTCAAGCGTTTCTTACCTCCAAACTGCCATATCTCGCGAACGGATTGACCAATCCGCAAAATTTCTGTTGCATCGGAAAATAGAAACTCGCCCGATTACAACGGTATGCGTACTTTTCCCCTAGTCCGTTATAGTTATTCGTTTCGAGCATCAGAACTGCGAAAATTTTGAGTTTCTCAAGCGTTTCTTACTTCCAAACTGCCATATCTCGCGAACGGATTGACCAATCCGCAAAATTTCTGTTACATCTGAAGGTAGAAACTCGCCCGATTACAACTGTATGCGCACTTTTCCCCTAGTCCGTTCTAGTTATTCGTTTCGAGCATCAGAACTGCGAAAATTTTGAGTTTCTCAAGCGTTTCTTACTTCCAAACTGCCATATCTCGCGAACGGATTGACCAATCCGCAAAATTTCTGTTGCATCTGAAGGTAGAAACTCGCCCGATTACAACGGTATGCGTACTTTTCCCCTAGGCCGTCCTAGTTATTCGTTTCGAGCATCAGAACTGCGAAAATTTTGAGTATCTCAAGCGCTTCTTACATCCAAACTGCCATATCTCGCGAACGGATTGACCAATCCGCAAAATTTCTGATGCATCTGAAAGCAGAAACTCGCCCGATTACAACGGTATGCGTACTTTTCCCCTAGGCCGCCCTAGTAATTCGTTTCGAGCATCAGAACTGCGAAAATTTTGAGTTTCTCAAGCGTTTCTTACCTCCAAACTGCCATATCTCGCGAACGGATTGACCAATCCGCAAAATTTCGGTTGCATCTGAAAGTAGAAACACGCCCGATTACAACGGTATGCGTACTTTTCCGCTAGGCCGTTCTTGTTGTTCGTTTCGAGCATCAGAACTGCGAAAATTTTGAGTTTCTCAAGCGTTTCTTACCTCCAAACTGCCATATCTCGCGAACGGATTGACCAATCCTCAAAATTTCTGTTGCATCTGAAAGTAGAAACTCGCCCGATTACAACGGTATGCGAACTTTTCCCCTAGGCCGCCCTAGTAATTCGTTTCGAGCATCAGAACTGCGAAAATTTTGAGTTTCTCAAGCGTTTCTTACCTCCAAACTGCCATATCTCGCGAACGGATTGACCAATCCGCAAAATTTCTGTTGCATCGGAAAGTAGAAACTCGCCCGATTACAACGGTATGCGTACTTTTCCCCTAGGCCGTTCTGGTTATTCGTTTCGAGCATCAGAACTGTGAAAATTTTGAATTTCTCAAGCGTTTCTTACCTCCAAACTGCCATATCTCGCGAACGGATTGACCAATCCGCAAAATTTCTGTTGCATCTGAAAGTAGAAACCCGCCCGATTACAACTGTATGCGTACTTTTCCCCTAGTCCGTTATAGTTATTCGTTTCGAGCATCAGAACTGCGAAAATTTTTAGTTTCTCAAGCGTTTCTTACCTCCAAACTGCCATATCTCGCGAACGAATGGACCAATCCGCAAAATTTCTGTTGCATCTGAAAGTAGAAACTCGCCCGATTACAACGGTATGCGTACTTTTCCCCCAGGCCGTTCTAGTTGTGCTTGTCGAGCATCAGAACTGCGAAAATTTTTAGTTTCTCAAGCGTTTCTTACCTCCAAATTGCCATATCTCGCGAACGAATTGACCAATCCGCAAAATTTCTGATGCATCTGAAAGCAGAAACTCGCCCGATTACAACGGTATGCGTACTTTTCCCCTAGGCCGTTCTAGTTATTCGTTTCGAGCATCAGAACTGCGAAAATTTTGCGTTTCTCAAGCGTTTCTTACCTCCAAACTGCCATATCTCGCGAACGGATTGACCAATCCGCAAAATTTCTGTTGCATCGGAAAGTAGAAACTCGCCCGATTACAACGGTATGCGTACTTTTCCCCTAGGCCGTTCTAGTTATTCGTTTCGAGCATCAGAACTGCGAAAATTTTGAGTTTCTCAAGCGTTTCTTACCTCCAAACTGCCATATCTCGCGAACGGATTGACCAATCCGCAAAATTTCTGTTGCATCGGAAAGTAGAAACTCGCCCGATTACAACGGTGTGCGTACTTTTCCCCTAGGCCGTTCTGGTTATTCGTTTCAAGCATCAGAACTGTGAAAATTTTGAATTTCTCAAGCGTTTCTTACCTCCAAACTGCCATATCTCGCGAACGGATTGACCAATCCGCAAAATTTCTGTTGCATCTGAAAGTAGAAACTCGCCCGATTGCAACGGCAAGCGTACTTTCCCCTAGGCCGTTCTAGTTATGCTTGTCGAGCATCAGAACTGCGAAAATTTTGAGTTTCTCAAGCGTTTCTTACCTCCAAACTGCCATATCTCGCGAACGGATTGACCAATCCGCAAAATTTCTGTTGCATCTGAAAGTAGAAACTCGCCCGATTACAACACTATGCGTACTTTTCCCCTAGGCCGTTCTAGTTGTTCGTTTCGAGCATCAGAACTGCGAAAATTTTGAGTTTCTCAAGCGTTTCTTACCTCCAAACTGCCATATCTCGCGAACGGATTGACCAATCCGCAAAATTTCTGTTGCATCTGAAGGTAGAAACTCGCCCGATTACAACGGTATGCGTACTTTTCCCCTAGGCCGTCCTAGTTATTCGTTTCGAGCATCAGAACTGCGAAAATTTTGAGTATCTCAAGCGCTTCTTACATCCAAACTGCCATATCTCGCGAACGGATTGACAAATCCGCAAAATTTCTGATGCATCTGAAAGCAGAAACTCGCCCGATTACAACGGTATGCGTACTTTTCCCCTAGGCCGCCCTAGTAATTCGTTTCGAGCATCAGAACTGCGAAAATTTTGAGTTTCTCAAGCGTTTCTTACCTCCAAACTGCCATATCTCGCGAACGGATTGACCAATCCGCAAAATTTCGGTTGCATCTGAAAGTAGAAACACGCCCGATTACAACGGTATGCGTACTTTTCCGCTAGGCCGTTCTTGTTGTTCGTTTCGAGCATCAGAACTGCGAAAATTTTGAGTTTCTCAAGCGTTTCTTACCTCCAAACTGCCATATCTCGCGAACGGATTGACCAATCCTCAAAATTTCTGTTGCATCTGAAAGTAGAAACTCGCCCGATTACAACGGTATGCGAACTTTTCCCCTAGGCCGCCCTAGTAATTCGTTTCGAGCATCAGAACTGCGAAAATTTTGAGTTTCTCAAGCGTTTCTTACCTCCAAACTGCCATATCTCGCGAACGGATTGACCAATCCGCAAAATTTCTGTTGCATCGGAAAGTAGAAACTCGCCCGATTACAACGGTATGCGTACTTTTCCCCTAGGCCGTTCTGGTTATTCGTTTCGAGCATCAGAACTGTGAAAATTTTGAATTTCTCAAGCGTTTCTTACCTCCAAATTGCCATATCTCGCGAACGGATTGACCAATCCGCAAAATTTCTGTTGCATCTGAAAGTAGAAACCCGCCCGATTACAACTGTATGCGTACTTTTCCCCTAGTCCGTTATAGTTATTCGTTTCGAGCATCAGAATTGCGAAAATTTTTAGTTTCTCAAGCGTTTCTTACCTCCAAACTGCCATATCTCGCGAACGAATGGACCAATCCGCAAAATTTCTGTTGCATCTGAAAGTAGAAACTCGCCCGATTACAACGGTATGCGTACTTTTCCCCTAGGCCGTTCTAGTTGTGCTTGTCGAGCATCAGAACTGCGAAAATTTTTAGTTTCTCAAGCGTTTCTTACCTCCAAATTGCCATATCTCGCGAACGAATTGACCAATCCGCAAAATTTCTGATGCATCTGAAAGCAGAAACTCGCCCGATTACAACGGTATGCGTACTTTTCCCCTAGGCCGTTCTAGTTATTCGTTTCGAGCATCAGAACTGCGAAAATTTTGCGTTTCTCAAGCGTTTCTTACCTCCAAACTGCCATATCTCGCGAACGGATTGACCAATCCGCAAAATTTCTGTTGCATCTGAAGGTAGAAACTCGCCCGATTACAACGGTATGCGTACTTTTCCCCTAGGCCGTTCTAGTTATTCGTTTCGAGCATCAGAACTGCGAAAATTTTGAGTTTCTCAAGCGTTTCTTACCTCCAAACTGCCATATCTCGCGAACGGATTGACCAATCCGCAAAATTTCTGTTGCATCGGAAAGTAGAAACTCGCCCGATTACAACGGTGTGCGTACTTTTCCCCTAGGCCGTTCTGGTTATTCGTTTCAAGCATCAGAACTGTGAAAATTTTGAATTTCTCAAGCGTTTCTTACCTCCAAACTGCCATATCTCGCGAACGGATTGACCAATCCGCAAAATTTCTGTTGCATCTGAAAGTAGAAACTCGCCCGATTACAACACTATGCGTACTTTTCCCCTAGGCCGTTCTAGTTGTTCGTTTCGAGCATCAGAACTGCGAAAATTTTGAGTTTCTCAAGCGTTTCTTACCTCCAAACTGCCATATCTCGCGAACGGATTGACCAATCCGCAAAATTTCTGTTGCATCTGAAAGTAGAAACCCGCCCGATTACAACTGTATGCGTACTTTTCCCCTAGTCCGTTATAGTTATTCGTTTCGAGCAACCGAACTGCGAAAATTTTTAGTTTCTCAAGCGTTTCTTACCTCCAAACTGCCATATCTCGCGAACGAATTGACCAATCCGCAAAATTTCTGTTGCATCTGAAAGTAGAAACTCGCCCGATTACAACGGTATGCGTACTTTTCCCCTAGGCCGTTCTAGTTGTGCTTGTCGAGCATCAGAACTGCGAAAATTTTGAGTTCCTCAAGCGTTTCTTACCTCCAAACTGCCATATCTCGCGAACGGATTGACCAATCCGCAAAATTTCTGTTGCATCTGAAAGTAGAAACTCGCCCGATTACAAATGTATGCGTACTTTTCCCCTAGGCCGTTCTAGTTATTCGTTTCGAGCAACAGAATTGCGAAAATTTTGAGTTTCTCAAGCGTTGCTTACCTCCAAACTGCCATATCTCGCGAACGGATTGACCAATCCGCAAAATTTCTGTTGCATCTGAAGGTAGAAACTCGCCCGATTACAACGGTATGCGTACTTTTCCCCTAGGCCGTTCTAGTTATTCGTTTCGAGCATCAGAACTGCGAAAATTTTGAGTTTCTCAAGCGTTTCTTACCTCCAAACTGCCATATCTCGCGAACGGATTGACCAATCCGCAAAATTTCTGTTGCATCGGAAAGTAGAAACTCGCCCGATTACAACGGTGTGCGTACTTTTCCCCTAGGCCGTTCTGGTTATTCGTTTCAAGCATCAGAACTGTGAAAATTTTGAATTTCTCAAGCGTTTCTTACCTCCAAACTGCCATATCTCGCGAACGGATTGACCAATCCGCAAAATTTCTGTTGCATCTGAAAGTAGAAACCCGCCCGATTACAACTGTATGCGTACTTTTCCCCTAGTCCGTTATAGTTATTCGTTTCGAGCATCAGAACTGCGAAAATTTTTAGTTTCTCAAGCGTTTCTTACCTCCAAACTGCCATATCTCGCGAACGGATTGACCAATCCGCAAAATTTCTGTTGCATCTGAAAGTAGAAACTCGCCCGATTGCAACGGCATGCGTACTTTTCCCCTAGACCGTTCTAGTTATGCTTGTCGAGCATCAGAACTGCGAAAATTTTGAGTTTCTCAAGCGTTTCTTACCTCCAAACTGCCATATCTCGCGAACGGATTGACCAATCCGCAAAATTTCTGTTGCATCTGAAAGTAGAAACTCGCCCGATTACAACGGTATGCGTACTTTTCCCCTAGGCCGCCCTAGTAATTCGTTTCGAGCATCAGAACTGCGAAAATTTTGAGTTTCTCAAGCGTTTCTTACCTCCAAACTGCCATATCTCGCGAACGGATTGACCAATCCGCAAAATTTCGGTTGCATCTGAAAGTAGAAACTCGCACGATTACAACGGTATGCGTACTTTTCCCCTAGGCCGTTCTAGTTATTCGTTTCGAGCGTCAGAACTGCGAAAATTTTGAGTATCTCAAGCGTTTCTTACTTCCAAACTGCCATATCTCGCGAACGGATTGACCAATCCGCAAAATTTCTGTTGCATCTGAAGGTAGAAACTCGCCCGATTACAACGGTATGCGTACTTTTCCCCTAGGCCGTTCTAGTTATTCGTTTCGAGCATCAGAACTGCGAAAATTTTGAGTTTCTCAAGCGTTTCTTACCTACAAACTGCCACATCTCGCAAACGGATTGACCAATCCGCAAAATTTCTGATGCATCTGAAAGCAGAAACTCGCCCGATTAGAACGGTATGCGTACTTTTCCCCTACGCCGCCCTAGTAATTCGTTTCGAGCATCAGAACGGCGAAAATTTTGAATTTCTCAAGCGTTTCTTACCTCCAAACTGCCATATCTCGCGAACGGATTGACCAATCCGCAAAATTTCGGTTGCATCTGAAAGTAGAAACACGCCCGATTACAACGGTATGCGTACTTTTCCGCTAGGCCGTTGTAGTTATTCGTTTCGAGCATGAGAACTGCGAAAATTTTGAGATTCTCAAGCGTTTCTTACCTCCAAACTGCCATATCTCGCGAACGGATTGACCAATCCGCAAAATTTCTGTTGCATCTGAAAGTAGAAACTCGCCCGATTACAACGGTATACGTACTTTTCCCCTAGGCCGTTCTAGTTATTCGCTTCGAGCATCAGAACTGCGAAAATTTTGAGTTTCTCAAGCGTTTCTTACCTCCAAACTGCCATATCTCGCGAACGGATTGACCAATCCGCAAAATTTCTGTTGCATCTGAAAGTAGAAACTCGCCCGATTACAACGGTATGCGTACTTTTCCCCTAGGCCGTTCTAGTTATTCGTTTCGAGCATCAGAACTGCGAAAATTTTGAGTTTCTCAAGCGTTTCTTACTTCCAAACTGCCATATCTCACGAACGGATTGACCAATCCGCAAAATTTCTGTTACATCTGAAAATAGAAACTCGCCCGATTACAACTGTATGCGTACTTTTCCCCTAGTCCGTTCTAGTTATTCGTTTCGAGCATCAGAACTGCGAAAATTTTGAGTTTCTCAAGCGTTTCTTACCTCCAAACTGCCATATCTCGCGAACGGATTGACCAATCCGCAAAATTTCTGTTGCATCTGAAAGTAGAAACTCGCCCGATTACAACGGTATGCGTACTTTTCCCCTAGGCCGCCCTAGTAATTCGTTTCGAGCATCAGAACTGCGAAAATTTTCAGTTTCTCAAGCGTTTCTTACCTCCAAACTGCCATATCTCGCGAACGGATTGACCAATCCGCAAAATTTCGGTTGCATCTGAAAGTAGAAACTCGCCCGATTACAACGGTATGCGTACTTTTCCCCTAGGCCGTTCTAGTTATTCGTTTCGAGCGTCAGAACTGCGAAAATTTTGAGTATCTCAAGCGTTTCTTACTTCCAAACTGCCATATCTCGCGAACGGATTGACCAATCCGCAAAATTTCTGTTGCATCTGAAGGTAGAAACTCGCCCGATTACAACGGTATGCGTACTTTTCCCCTAGGCCGTTCTAGTTATTCGTTTCGAGCATCAGAACTGCGAAAATTTTGAGTTTCTAAAGCGTTCCTTACCTACAAACTGCCACATCTCGCGAACGGATTGACCAATCCGCAAAATTTCTGATGCATCTGAAAGCAGAAACTCGCCCGATTACAACGGTATGCGTACTTTTCCCCTAGGCCTCCCTAGTAATTCGTTTCGAGCATCAGAACTGCGAAAATTTTGAGTTTCTCAAGCGTTTCTTACCTCCAAACTGCCATATCTCGCGAACGGATTGACCAATCCGCAAAATTTCGGTTGCATCTGAAAGTAGAAACTCGCCCGATTACAACGGTATGCGTACTTTTCCGCTAGGCCGTTGTAGTTATTCGTTTCGAGCATGAGAACTGCGAAAATTTTGAGATTCTCAAGCGTTTCTTACCTCCAAACTGCCATATCTCGCGAACGGATTGACCAATCCGCAAAATTTCTGTTGCATCTGAAAGTAGAAACTCGCCCGATTTCAACGGTATACGTACTTTTCCCCTAGGCCGTTCTAGTTATTCGCTTCGAGCATCAGAACTGCGAAAATTTTGAGTTTCTCAAGCGTTTCTTACCTCCAAACTGCCATATCTCGCGAACGGATTGACCCATCCGCAAAATTTCTGTTGCATCTGAAAGTAGAAACTCGCCCGAATACAACGGTATGTGTACTTTTCCCCTAGGCCGTTCTTGTTGTTCGTTTCGAGCATCAGAACTGCGAAAATTTTGAGTTTCTCAAGCGTTTCTTACCTCCAAACTGCCATATCTCGCGAACGGATTGACCAATCCTCAAAATTTCTGTTGCATCTAAAAGTAGAAACTCGCCCGATTACAACGGTATGCGTACTTTTCCCCTAGGCCGTTCTAGTTATTCGTTTCGAGCATCAGAGCTGCGAAAATTTTGCGTTTCTCAAGCGTTTCTTACCTCCAAACTGCCATATCTCGCGAACGGATTGACCAATCCGCAAAATTTCTGTTACATCTGAAAATAGAAACTCGCCCGATTACAACTGTATGCGTACTTTTCCCCTAGTCCGTTCTAGTTATTCGTTTCGAGCATCAGAACTGCGAAAATTTTGAGTTTCTCAAGCGTTTCTTACCTCCAAACTGCCATATCTCGCGAACGGATTGACCAATCCGCAAAATTTCTGTTGCATCGGAAAGTAGAAACTCGCCCGATTACAACGGTATGCGTGCTTTTCCCCTAGGCCGTTCTGGTTATTCGTTTCGAGCATCAGAACTGTGAAAATTTTGAATTTCTCAAGCGTTTCTTACCTCCAAACTGCCATATCTCGCGAACGGATTGACCAATCCGCAAAATTTCTGTTGCATCTGAAAGTAGAAACTCGCCCGATTGCAACGGCATGCGTACTTTTCCCCTAGACCGTTCTAGTTATGCTTGTCGAGCATCAGAACTGCGAAAATTTTGAGTTTCTCAAGCGTTTCTTACCTCCAAACTGCCATATCTCGCGAACGGATTGACCAATCCGCAAAATTTCTGTTGCATCTGAAAGTAGAAACTCGCCCGATTACAACGGTATGCGTACTTTTCCCCTAGACCGTTCTAGTTATGCTTGTCGAGCATCAGAACTGCGAAAATTTTGAGTTTCTCAAGCGTTTCTTACCTCCAAACTGCCATATCTCGCGAACGGATTGACCAATCCGCAAAATTTCTGTTGCATCTGAAAGTAGAAACTCGCCCGATTACAACGGTATGCGTACTTTTCCCCTAGGCCGCCCTAGTAATTCGTTTCGAGCATCAGAACTGCGAAAATTTTGAGTTTCTCAAGCGTTTCTTACCTCCAAACTGCCATATCTCGCGAACGGATTGACCAATCCGCAAAATTTCTGTTGCATCGGAAAGTAGAAACTCGCCCGATTACAACGGTGTGCGTACTTTTCCCCTAGGCTGTTCTGGTTATTCGTTTCGAGCATCAGAACCGTGAAAATTTTGAATTTCTCAAGCGTTTCTTACCTCCAAACTGCCATATCTCGCGAACGGATTGACCAATCCGCAAAATTTCTGTTGCATCTGAAAGTAGAAACTCGCCCGATTGCAACGGCATGCGTACTTTTCCCCTAGGCCGTTCTAGTTATGCTTGTCGAGCATCAGAACTGCGAAAATTTTGAGTTTCTCAAGCGTTTCTTACCTCCAAACTGCCATATCTCGCGAACAGATTGACCAATCCGCAAAATTTCTGTTGCATCTGAAAGTAGAAACTCGCCCGATTACAACACTATGCGTACTTTTCCCCTAGGCCGTTCTAGTTGTTCGTTTCGAGCAGCAGAACTGCGAAAATTTTGAGTTTCTCAAGCGTTTCTTACCTCCAAACTGCCATATCTCGCGAACGGATTGACCAATCCGCAAAATTTCTGTTGCATCTGAAAGTAGAAACCCGCCCGATTACAACTGTATGCGTACTTTTCCCCTAGTCCGTTATAGTTATTCGTTTCGAGCATCAGAACTGCGAAAATTTTTAGTTTCTCAAGCGTTTCTTACATCCAAACTGCCATATCTCGCGAACGAATTGACCAATCCGCAAAATTTCTGTTGCATCTGAAAGTAGAAACTCGCCCGATTACAACTGTATGTGTACTTTTCCCCTAGGCCGTTCTAGTTATTCGTTTCGAGCAACAGAACTGCGAAAATTTTGAGTTTCTCAAGCGTTGCTTACCTCCAAACTGCCATATCTCGCGAACGGATTGACCAATCCGCAAAATTTCTGTTGCATCTGAAAGTACAAAACTCGCCCGATTACAACGGTATACATACTTTTCCCCTAGGCCGTTCTAGTTATTCGCTTCGAGGATCAGAACTGCGAAAATTTTGAGTTTCTCAAGCGTTTCTTACTTCCAAACTGCCATATCTCGCGAACGGATTGACCAATCCGCAAAATTTCTGTTGCATCTGAAGGTAGAAACTCGCCCGATTACAACGGTATGCGTACTTTTCCCCTAGGCCGTTCTAGTTATTCGTTTCGAGCATCAGAACTGCGAAAATTTTTAGTTTCTCAAGCGTTTCTTACATCCAAACTGCCATATCTCGCGAACGAATTGACCAATCCGCAAAATTTCTGTTGCATCTGAAAGTAGAAACTCGCCCGATTACAACTGTATGCGTACTTTTCCCCTAGGCCGTTCTAGTTATTCGTTTCGAGCAACAGAACTGCGAAAATTTTGAGTTTCTCAAGCGTTGCTTACCTCCAAACTGCCATATCTCGCGAACGGATTGACCAATCCGCAAAATTTCTGTTGCATCTGAAAGTACAAAACTCGCCCGATTACAACGGTATACATACTTTTCCCCTAGGCCGTTCTAGTTATTCGCTTCGAGGATCAGAACTGCGAAAATTTTGAGTTTCTCAAGCGTTTCTTACTTCCAAACTGCCATATCTCGCGAACGGATTGACCAATCCGCAAAATTTCTGTTGCATCTGAAGGTAGAAACTCGCCCGATTACAACGGTATGCGTACTTTTCCCCTAGGCCGTTCTAGTTATTCGTTTCGAGCATCAGAACTGCGAAAATTTTGAGTTTCTCAAGCGTTTCTTACCTCCAAACTGCCATATCTCGCGAACGGATTGACCAATCCGCAAAATTTCTGTTGCATCTGAAAGTAGAAACTCGCCCGATTACAACGGTATGCGTACTTTTCCGCTAGGCCGTTCTTGTTGTTCGTTTCGAGCATCAGAACTGCGAAAATTTTGAGTTTCTCAAGCGTTTCTTACCTCCAAACTGCCATATCTCGCGAACGGATTGACCAATCCTCAAAATTTCTGTTGCATCTGAAAGTAGAAACTCGCCCGATTACAACGGTATGCGAACTTTTCCCCTAGGCCGTTCTAGTTATTCGTTTCGAGCATCAGAACTGCGAAAATTTTGCGTTTCTCAAGCGTTTCTTACCTCCAAACTGCCATATCTCGCGAACGGATTGACCAATCCGCAAAATTTCTGTTACATCTGAAAGTAGAAACTCACCCGATTACAACTGTATGCGCACTTTTCCCCTAGTCCGTTCTAGTTATTCGTTTCGAGCATCAGAACTGCGAAAATTTTGAGTTTCTCAAGCGTTTCTTACCTCCAAACTGCCATATCTCGCGAACGGATTGACCAATCCGCAAAATTTCTGTTGCATCGGAAAGTAGAAACTCGCCCGATTACAACGGTATGCGTACTTTTCCCCTAGTCCGTTATAGTTATTCGTTTCGAGCATCAGAACTGCGAAAATTTTGAGTTTCTCAAGCGTTTCTTACTTCCAAACTGCCATATCTCGCGAACGGATTGACCAATCCGCAAAATTTCTGTTGCATCTGAAAGTACAAAACTCGCCCGATTACAACGGTATACATACTTTTCCCCTAGGCCGTTCTAGTTATTCGCTTCGAGGATCAGAACTGCGAAAATTTTGAGTTTCTCAAGCGTTTCTTACCTCCAAATTACCATATCTCGCGAACGAATTGACCAATCCGCAAAATTTCTGATGCATCTGAAAGCAGAAACTCGCCCGATTACAACGGTATGCGTACTTTTCCCCTAGGCCGTTCTAGTTATTCGTTTCGAGCATCAGAACTGCGAAAATTTTGAGTTTCTCAAGCGTTTCTTACTTCCAAACTGCCATATCTCGCGAACGGATTGACCAATCCGCAAAATTTCTGTTGCATCTGAAGGTAGAAACTCGCCCGATTACAACGGTATGCGTACTTTTCCCCTAGGCCGTCCTAGTTATTCGTTTCGAGCATCAGAACTGCGAAAGTTTTGAGTATCTCAAGCGCTTCTTACATCCAAACTGCCATATCTCGCGAACGGATTGACCAATCCGCAAAATTTCTGATGCATCTGAAAGCAGAAACTCGCCCGATTACAACGGTATGCGTACTTTTCCCCTAGGCCGCCCTAGTAATTCGTTTCGAGCATCAGAACTGCGAAAATTTTGAGTTTCTCAAGCGTTTCTTACCTCCAAACTGCCATATCTCGCGAACGGATTGACCAATCCGCAAAATTTCTGTTGCATCGGAAAGTAGAAACTCGCCCGATTACAACGGTATGCGTACTTTTCCCCTAGGCCGTTCTGGTTATTCGTTTCGAGCATCAGAACTGTGAAAATTTTGAATTTCTCAAGCGTTTCTTACCTCCAAACTGCCATATCTCGCGAACGGATTGACCAATCCGCAAAATTTCTGTTGCATCTGAAAGTAGAAACCCGCCCGATTACAACTGTATGCGTACTTTTCCCCTAGTCCGTTATAGTTATTCGTTTCGAGCATCAGAACTGCGAAAATTTTTAGTTTCTCAAGCGTTTCTTACCTCCAAACTGCCATATCTCGCGAACGAATGGACCAATCCGCAAAATTTCTGTTGCATCTGAAAGTAGAAACTCGCCCGATTACAACGGTATGCGTACTTTTCCCCTAGGCCGTTCTAGTTGTGCTTGTCGAGCATCAGAACTGCGAAAATTTTTAGTTTCTCAAGCGTTTCTTACCTCCAAATTGCCATATCTCGCGAACGAATTGACCAATCCGCAAAATTTCTGATGCATCTGAAAGCAGAAACTCGCCCGATTACAACGGTATGCGTACTTTTCCCCTAGGCCGTTCTAGTTATTCGTTTCGAGCATCAGAACTGCGAAAATTTTGCGTTTCTCAAGCGTTTCTTACCTCCAAACTGCCATATCTCGCGAACGGATTGACCAATCCGCAAAATTTCTGTTGCATCTGAAAGTAGAAACTCGCCCGATTACAACGGTATACGTACTTTTCCCCTAGGCCGTTCTAGTTATTCGTTTCGAGCATCAGAACTGCGAAAATTTTGAGTTTCTCAAGCGTTTCTTACTTCCAAACTGCCATATCTCGCGAACGGATTGACCAATCCGCAAAATTTCTGTTGCATCTGAAGGTAGAAACTCGCCCGATTACAACGGTATGCGTACTTTTCCCCTAGGCCGTTCTAGTTATTCGTTTCGAGCATCAGAACTGCGAAAATTTTGAGTTTCTCAAGCGTTTCTTACCTCCAAACTGCCATATCTCGCGAACGGATTGACCAATCCGCAAAATTTCTGTTGCATCGGAAAGTAGAAACTCGCCCGATTACAACGGTGTGCGTACTTTTCCCCTAGGCCGTTCTGGTTATTCGTTTCAAGCATCAGAACTGTGAAAATTTTGAATTTCTCAAGCGTTTCTTACCTCCAAACTGCCATATCTCGCGAACGGATTGACCAATCCGCAAAATTTCTGTTGCATCTGAAAGTAGAAACTCGCCCGATTGCAACGGCATGCGTACTTTCCCCTAGGCCGTTCTAGTTATGCTTGTCGAGCATCAGAACTGCGAAAATTTTGAGTTTCTCAAGCGTTTCTTACCTCCAAACTGCCATATCTCGCGAACGGATTGACCAATCCGCAAAATTTCTGTTGCATCTGAAAGTAGAAACTCGCCCGATTACAACACTATGCGTACTTTTCCCCTAGGCCGTTCTAGTTGTTCGTTTCGAGCATCAGAACTGCGAAAATTTTGAGTTTCTCAAGCGTTTCTTACCTCCAAACTGCCATATCTCGCGAACGGATTGACCAATCCGCAAAATTTCTGTTGCATCTGAAAGTAGAAACCCGCCCGATTACAACTGTATGCGTACTTTTCCCCTAGTCCGTTATAGTTATTCGTTTCGAGCAACCGAACTGCGAAAATTTTTAGTTTCTCAAGCGTTTCTTACCTCCAAACTGCCATATCTCGCGAACGAATTGACCAATCCGCAAAATTTCTGTTGCATCTGAAAGTAGAAACTCGCCCGATTACAACGGTATGCGTACTTTTCCCCTAGGCCGTTCTAGTTGTGCTTGTCGAGCATCAGAACTGCGAAAATTTTGAGTTCCTCAAGCGTTTCTTACCTCCAAACTGCCATATCTCGCGAACGGATTGACCAATGTGCAAAATTTCTGTTGCATCTGAAAGTAGAAACTCGCCCGATTACAACGGTATGCGTACTTTTCCCCTAGGCCGCCCTAGTAATTCGTTACGAGCATCAGAACTGCGAAAATTTTGAGTTTCTCAAGCGTTTCTTACCTCCAAACTGCCATATCTCGCGAACGGATTGACCAATCCGCAAAATTTCGGTTGCATCTGAAAGTAGAAACTCGCCCGATTACAACGGTATGCGTACTTTTCCCCTAGGCCGTTCTAGTTATTCGTTTCGAGCGTCAGAACTGCGAAAATTTTGAGTATCTCAAGCGTTTCTTACTTCCAAACTGCCATATCTCGCGAACGGATTGACCAATCCGCAAAATTTCTGTTGCATCTGAAGGTAGAAACTCGCCCGATT
Source organism: Ptiloglossa arizonensis (assembly GCF_051014685.1). NCBI lineage: Eukaryota > Metazoa > Arthropoda > Insecta > Hymenoptera > Colletidae > Ptiloglossa > Ptiloglossa arizonensis. The sequence goes on from NW_027478503.1 coordinate 255,441, forward strand.
ACAACGGTATGCGTACTTTTCCCCTAGGCCGTTCTAGTTATTCGTTTCGAGCATCAGAACTGCGAAAATTTTGAGTTTCTCAAGCGTTTCTTACCTACAAACTGCCACATCTCGCAAACGGATTGACCAATCCGCAAAATTTCTGATGCATCTGAAAGCAGAAACTCGCCCGATTAGAACGGTATGCGTACTTTTCCCCTACGCCGCCCTAGTAATTCGTTTCGAGCATCAGAACGGCGAAAATTTTGAATTTCTCAAGCGTTTCTTACCTCCAAACTGCCATATCTCGCGAACGGATTGACCAATCCGCAAAATTTCTGTTGCATCTGAAAGTAGAAACTCGCCCGATTACAACACTATGCGTACTTTTCCCCTAGGCCGTTCTAGTTATTCGTTTCGAGCATCAGAACTGCGAAAATTTTGAGTTCCTCAAGCGTTTCTTACCTCCAAACTGCCATATCTCGCGAACGGATTGACCAATCCGCAAAATTTCTGTTGCATCTGAAAGTAGAAACTCGCCCGATTACAACGGTATGCGTACTTTTCCCCTAGGCCGTTCTAGTTATTCGTTTCGAGCGTCAGAACTGCGAAAATTTTGAGTATCTCAAGCGTTTCTTGCTTCCAAACTGCCATATCTCGCGAACGGATTGACCAATCCGCAAAATTTCTGTTGCATCTGAAGGTAGAAACTCGCCCGATTACAACGGTATGCGTACTTTTCCCCTAGGCCGTTCTAGTTATTCGTTTCGAGCATCAGAACTGCGAAAATTTTGAGTTTCTCAAGCGTTTCTTACCTACAAACTGCCACATCTCGCAAACGGATTGACCAATCCTCAAAATTTCTGTTGCATCTGAAAGTAGAAACTCGCCCGATTACAACGGTATGCGAACTTTTCCCCTAGGCCGTTCTAGTTATTCGTTTCGAGCATCAGAACTGCGAAAATTTTGCGTTTCTCAAGCGTTTCTTACCTCCAAACTGCCATATCTCGCGAACGGATTGACCAATCCGCAAAATTTCTGTTACATCTGAAAGTAGAAACTCACCCGATTACAACTGTATGCGCACTTTTCCCCTAGTCCGTTCTAGTTATTCGTTTCGAGCATCAGAACTGCGAAAATTTTGAGTTTCTCAAGCGTTTCTTACCTCCAAACTGCCATATCTCGCGAACGGATTGACCAATCCGCAAAATTTCTGTTGCATCGGAAAGTAGAAACTCGCCCGATTACAACGGTATGCGTACTTTTCCCCTAGTCCGTTATAGTTATTCGTTTCGAGCATCAGAACTGCGAAAATTTTGAGTTTCTCAAGCGTTTCTTACTTCCAAACTGCCATATCTCGCGAACGGATTGACCAATCCGCAAAATTTCTGTTACGTCTGAAGGTAGAAACTCGCCCGATTACAACTGTATGCGCACTTTTCCCCTAGTCCGTTCTAGTTATTCGTTTCGAGCATCAGAACTGCGAAAATTTTGAGTTTCTCAAGCGTTGCTTACCTCCAAACTGCCATATCTCGCGAACGGATTGACCAATCCGCAAAATTTCTGTTGCATCTGAAAGTACAAAACTCGCCCGATTACAACGGTATACATACTTTTCCCCTAGGCCGTTCTAGTTATTCGCTTCGAGGATCAGAACTGCGAAAATTTTGAGTTTCTCAAGCGTTTCTTACCTCCAAATTACCATATCTCGCGAACGAATTGACCAATCCGCAAAATTTCTGATGCATCTGAAAGCAGAAACTCGCCCGATTACAACGGTATGCGTACTTTTCCCCTAGGCCGTTCTAGTTATTCGTTTCGAGCATCAGAACTGCGAAAATTTTGAGTTTCTCAAGCGTTTCTTACTTCCAAACTGCCATATCTCGCGAACGGATTGACCAATCCGCAAAATTTCTGTTGCATCTGAAGGTAGAAACTCGCCCGATTACAACGGTATGCGTACTTTTCCCCTAGGCCGTCCTAGTTATTCGTTTCGAGCATCAGAACTGCGAAAGTTTTGAGTATCTCAAGCGCTTCTTACATCCAAACTGCCATATCTCGCGAACGGATTGACCAATCCGCAAAATTTCTGATGCATCTGAAAGCAGAAACTCGCCCGATTACAACGGTATGCGTACTTTTCCCCTAGGCCGCCCTAGTAATTCGTTTCGAGCATCAGAACTGCGAAAATTTTGAGTTTCTCAAGCGTTTCTTACCTCCAAACTGCCATATCTCGCGAACGGATTGACCAATCCGCAAAATTTCTGTTGCATCGGAAAGTAGAAACTCGCCCGATTACAACGGTATGCGTACTTTTCCCCTAGGCCGTTCTGGTTATTCGTTTCGAGCATCAGAACTGTGAAAATTTTGAATTTCTCAAGCGTTTCTTACATCCAAACTGCCATATCTCGCGAACGGATTGACCAATCCGCAAAATTTCTGTTGCATCTGAAAGTAGAAACCCGCCCGATTACAACTGTATGCGTACTTTTCCCCTAGTCCGTTATAGTTATTCGTTTCGAGCATCAGAACTGCGAAAATTTTTAGTTTCTCAAGCGTTTCTTACCTCCAAACTGCCATATCTCGCGAACGAATGGACCAATCCGCAAAATTTCTGTTGCATCTGAAAGTAGAAACTCGCCCGATTACAACGGTATGCGTACTTTTCCCCTAGGCCGTTCTAGTTGTGCTTGTCGAGCATCAGAACTGCGAAAATTTTTAGTTTCTCAAGCGTTTCTTACCTCCAAATTGCCATATCTCGCGAACGAATTGACCAATCCGCAAAATTTCTGATGCATCTGAAAGCAGAAACTCGCCCGATTACAACGGTATGCGTACTTTTCCCCTAGGCCGTTCTAGTTATTCGTTTCGAGCATCAGAACTGCGAAAATTTTGCGTTTCTCAAGCGTTTCTTACCTCCAAACTGCCATATCTCGCGAACGGATTGACCAATCCGCAAAATTTCTGTTGCATCTGAAAGTAGAAACTCGCCCGATTACAACGGTATACGTACTTTTCCCCTAGGCCGTTCTAGTTATTCGTTTCGAGCATCAGAACTGCGAAAATTTTGAGTTTCTCAAGCGTTTCTTACTTCCAAACTGCCATATCTCGCGAACGGATTGACCAATCCGCAAAATTTCTGTTGCATCTGAAGGTAGAAACTCGCCCGATTACAACGGTATGCGTACTTTTCCCCTAGGCCGTTCTAGTTATTCGTTTCGAGCATCAGAACTGCGAAAATTTTGAGTTTCTCAAGCGTTTCTTACCTCCAAACTGCCATATCTCGCGAACGGATTGACCAATCCGCAAAATTTCTGTTGCATCGGAAAGTAGAAACTCGCCCGATTACAACGGTGTGCGTACTTTTCCCCTAGGCCGTTCTGGTTATTCGTTTCAAGCATCAGAACTGTGAAAATTTTGAATTTCTCAAGCGTTTCTTACCTCCAAACTGCCATATCTCGCGAACGGATTGACCAATCCGCAAAATTTCTGTTGCATCTGAAAGTAGAAACTCGCCCGATTGCAACGGCATGCGTACTTTCCCCTAGGCCGTTCTAGTTATGCTTGTCGAGCATCAGAACTGCGAAAATTTTGAGTTTCTCAAGCGTTTCTTACCTCCAAACTGCCATATCTCGCGAACGGATTGACCAATCCGCAAAATTTCTGTTGCATCTGAAAGTAGAAACTCGCCCGATTACAACACTATGCGTACTTTTCCCCTAGGCCGTTCTAGTTGTTCGTTTCGAGCATCAGAACTGCGAAAATTTTGAGTTTCTCAAGCGTTTCTTACCTCCAAACTGCCATATCTCGCGAACGGATTGACCAATCCGCAAAATTTCTGTTGCATCTGAAAGTAGAAACCCGCCCGATTACAACTGTATGCGTACTTTTCCCCTAGTCCGTTATAGATATTCGTTTCGAGCAACCGAACTGCGAAAATTTTTAGTTTCTCAAGCGTTTCTTACCTCCAAACTGCCATATCTCGCGAACGAATTGACCAATCCGCAAAATTTCTGTTGCATCTGAAAGTAGAAACTCGCCCGATTACAACGGTATGCGTACTTTTCCCCTAGGCCGTTCTAGTTGTGCTTGTCGAGCATCAGAACTGCGAAAATTTTGAGTTCCTCAAGCGTTTCTTACCTCCAAACTGCCATATCTCGCGAACGGATTGACCAATCCGCAAAATTTCTGTTGCATCTGAAAGTAGAAACTCGCCCGATTACAACGGTATGCGTACTTTTCCCCTAGGCCGCCCTAGTAATTCGTTACGAGCATCAGAACTGCGAAAATTTTGAGTTTCTCAAGCGTTTCTTACCTCCAAACTGCCATATCTCGCGAACGGATTGACCAATCCGCAAAATTTCGGTTGCATCTGAAAGTAGAAACTCGCCCGATTACAACGGTATGCGTACTTTTCCCCTAGGCCGTTCTAGTTATTCGTTTCGAGCGTCAGAAAAGCGAAAATTTTGAGTATCTCAAGCGTTTCTTACTTCCAAACTGCCATATCTCGCGAACGGATTGACCAATCCGCAAAATTTCTGTTGCATCTGAAGGTAGAAACTCGCCCGATTACAACGGTATGCGTACTTTTCCCCTAGGCCGTTCTAGTTATTCGTTTCGAGCATCAGAACTGCGAAAATTTTGAGTTTCTCAAGCGTTTCTTACCTACAAACTGCCACATCTCGCAAACGGATTGACCAATCCGCAAAATTTCTGATGCATCTGAAAGCAGAAACTCGCCCGATTAGAACGGTATGCGTACTTTTCCCCTACGCCGCCCTAGTAATTCGTTTCGAGCATCAGAACGGCGAAAATTTTGAATTTCTCAAGCGTTTCTTACCTCCAAACTGCCATATCTCGCGAACGGATTGACCAATCCGCAAAATTTCGGTTGCATCTGAAAGTAGAAACTCGCCCGATTACAACGGTATGCGTACTTTTCCGCTAGGCAGTTGTAGTTATTCGTTTCGAGCATGAGAACTGCGAAAATTTTGAGGTTCTCAAGCGTTTCTTACCTCCAAACTGCCATATCTCGCGAACGGATTGACCAATCCGCAAAATTTCTGTTGCATCTGAGAGTAGAAACCCGCCCGAATACAACTGTATGCGTACTTTTCCCCTAGTCCGTTATAGTTATTCGTTTCGAGCATCAGAACTGCGAAAATTTTTAGTTTCTCAAGCGTTTCTTACCTCCAAACTGCCATATCTCGCGAACGAATTGTCCAATCCGCAAAATTTCTGTTGCATCTGAAAGTAGAAACTCGCCCGATTACAACGGTATGCATACTTTTCCCCTAGGCCGTTCTAGTTGTGCTTGTCGAGCATCAGAACTGCGAAAATTTTGAGTTCCTCAAGCGTTTCTTACCTCCAAACTGCCATATCTCGCGAACGGATTGACCAATCCGCAAAATTTCTGTTGCATCTGAAAGTAGAAACTCGCCCGATTACAACACTATCCGTACTTTTCCCCTAGGCCGTTCTAGTTGTTCGTTTCGAGCATCAGAACTGCGAAAATTTTGAGTTTCTCAAGCGTTTCTTACCTCCAAACTGCCATACCTCGCGAACGGATTGACCAATCCGCAAAATTTCTGTTGCATCTGAAAGTAGAAACTGGCCCGATTACAACTGTATGCGTACTTTTCCCCTAGTCCGTTATAGTTATTCGTTTCGAGCATCAGAACTGCGAAAATTTTTAGTTTCTCAAGCGTTTCTCACCTACAAACTACCGCATCTCGCGAACGGATTGTCCAATCCGCAAAATTTCTGATGCATCTGAAAGTAGAAACTCGCCCGATTACAACGGTGTGCGTACTTTTCCCCTAGGCCGTTCTTGTTATTCGTTTCGAGCATCAGAACCGCGAAAATTTTGAGTTTCTCAAGCGTTTCTTACATCCAAACTGCCATATCTCGCGAACGGATTGACCAATCCGCAAAATTTCTGTTGCATCTGAAAGTGGAAACTCGCCCGATTACAACTGTATGCGTACTTTTCCCCTAGGCCGTTCTAGTTATGCTTGTCGAGCATCAGAACTGCGAAAATTTTGAGTTTCTCAAGCGTTTCTTACCTCCAAACTGCCATATCTCGCGAACGGTTTGACCAATGCGCAAAATTTCTGTTGCATCTGAAAGTAGAAACTCGCCCGATTAGAACGGTATGCGTACTTTTCCCCTAGGCCGTTCTAGTTATTCGTTTCGAGCATCAGAACTGCGAAAATTTTGAGTTTCTCAAGCGTTTCTTACCTCCAAACTGCCATATCTCGCGAACGGATTGACCAATCCGCAAAATTTCTGTTGCATCTGAAAGTAGAAACCCGCCCGATTACAACTGTATGCGTACTTTTCCCCCAGTCCGTTCTAGTTATTCGTTTCGAGAATCAGAACTGCGAAAATTTGGAGTTTCTCAAGCGTTTCTTACCTCCAAACTGCCATATCTCGCGAACGGATTGACCAATCCGCAAAATTTCTGTTGCATCTGAAGGTAGAAACTCGCCCGATTACAACTGTATGCGTACTTTTCCCCTAGGCCGTTCTAGTTGTTCGTTTCGAGCATCAGAACTGCGAAAATTTTGAGTTTCTCAAGCGTTTCTTACCTCCAAACTGCCATATCTCGTGAACGGATTGACCAATCCGCAAAATTTCTGTTGCATCTGAAAGTAGAAACTCGCCCGATTACAACGGTATGCGTACTTTTCCCCTAGGCCGTTCTAGTTATGCTTGTCGAGCATCAGAACTGCGAAAATTTTGAGTTTCTCAAGCGTTTCTTACTTCCAAACTGCCATATCTCGCGAACGGATTGACCAATCCGCAAAATTTCAGTTGCATCTGAAAGTAGAAACTCGCCCGATTACAACACTATGCGTACTTTTCCCCCAGTCCGTTCTAGTTATTCGTTTCGAGCATCAGAACTGCGAAAATTTGGAGTTTCTCAAGCGTTTCTTACCTCCAAACTGCCATATCTCGCGAACGGATTGACCAGTCCGCAAAATTTCTGTTGCATCTGAAGGTAGAAACTCGCCCGATTACAAATGTATGCGTACTTTTCCCCTAGACCGTTCTAGTTATTCGTTTCGAGCATCAGAACTGCGAAAATTTTGAGTTTCTCAAGCGTTCCTTACCTCCAAACTGCAATATCTCGCGAACGGATTGACCAATCCGCAAAATTTCTGTTGCATCTGAGAGTAGAAACCCGCCCGATTACAACTGTATGCGTACTTTTCCCCTAGTCCGTTATAGTTATTCGTTTCGAGCATCAGAACTGCGAAAATTTTTAGTTTCTCAAGCGTTTCTTACCTCCAAACTGCCATATCTCGCGAACGAATTGTCCAATCCGCAAAATTTCTGTTGCATCTGAAAGTAGAAACTCGCCCGATTACAACGGTATGCGTATTTTTCCCCTAGGCCGTTCTAGTTATTCGTTTCGTGCATCAGAACTGCGAAAATTTTGAGTTTCTCAAGCGTTTCTTACCTCCAAACTGCCATACCTCGCGAACGGATTGACCAATCCGCAAAATTTCTGTTGCATCTGAAAGTAGAAACTGGCCCGATTACAACTGTATGCGTACTTTTCCCCTAGTCCGTTATAGTTATTCGTTTCGAGCATCAGAACTGCGAAAATTTTTAGTTTCTCAAGCGTTTCTTACCTCCAAACTGCCATATCTCGCGAACGAATTGACCAACCCGCAAAATTTCTGTTGCATCTGAAAGTAGAAACTCGCCCGATTACAACGGTATGCGTACTTTTCCCCTAGGCCGCTCTAGTTGTGCTTGTCGAGCATCAGAACTGCGAAAATTTTGAGTTACTCAAGCGTTTCTTACCTCCAAACTGCCATATCTCGCGAACGGATTGACCAATCCGCAAAATTTCTGTTGCATCTGAAAGTAGAAACTCGCCCGATTACAACACTATCCGTACTTTTCCCCTAGGCCGTTCTAGTTGTTCGTTTCGAGCATCAGAACTGCGAAAATTTTGAGTTTCTCAAGCGTTTCTTACCTCCAAACTGCCATACCTCGCGAACGGATTGACCAATCCGCAAAATTTCTGTTGCATCTGAAAGTAGAAACTGGCCCGATTACAACTGTATGCGTACTTTTCCCCTAGTCCGTTATAGTTATTCGTTTCGAGCATCAGAACTGCGAAAATTTTTAGTTTCTCAAGCGTTTCTTACCTCCAAACTGCCATATCTCGCGAACGAATTGACCAACCCGCAAAATTTCTGTTGCATCTGAAAGTAGAAACTCGCCCGATTACAACGGTATGCGTACTTTTCCCCTAGGCCGTTCTAGTTATGCTTGTCGAGCATCAGAACTGCGAAAATTTTGAGTTTCTCAAGCGTTTCTTACCTCCAAACTGCCATATCTCGCGAACGGATTGACCAATCCGCAAAATTTCAGTTGCATCTGAAAGTAGAAACTCGCCCGATTACAACGGTATGCGTACTTTTCCCCTAGGCCGTTCTAGTTATTCGTTTCGAGCATCAGAACTGCGAAAATTTTGAGTTTCTCAAGCGTTTCTTACTTCCAAACTGCCATATCTCGCGAACGGATTGACCAATCCGCAAAATTTCTGTTGCATCTGAAGGTAGAAACTCGCCCGATTACAACGGTATGCGTACTTTTCCCCTAGGCCGTTCTAGTTATTCGTTTCGTGCATCAGAACTGCGAAAATTTTGAGTTTCTCAAGCGTTTCTTACTTCCAAACTGCCATATCTCGCGAACGATTTGACCAATCCGCAAAATTTCTGTTGCATCTGAAGGTAGAATCTCGCCCGATTACAACGGTATGCGTACTTTTCCCCTAGGCCGTTCTAGTTATTCGTTTCGAGCATCAGCACTACGAAAATTTTGAGTTTCTCAAGCGTTTCTTACCTACAAACTGCCACATCTCGCGAACGGATGGACCAATCCGCAAAATTTCTGATGCATCTGAAAGCAGAAACTCGCCCGATTACAACACTATGCGTACTTTTCCCCTAGGCCGTTCTAGTTGTTCGTTTCGAGCATCAGAACTGCGAAAATTTTGAGTTTCTCAAGCATTTCTTACCTCCAAACTGCCATATCTCGCGAACGGATTGACCAATCCGCAAAATTTCTGTTGCATCTGAAAGTAGAAACTCGCCCGATTACAACTGTATGCGTACTTTTCCCCCAGTCCGTCCTAGTTATTCGTTTCGAGAATCAGAACTGCGAAAATTTGGAGTTTCTCAAGCGTTTCTTACCTCCAAACTGCCATATCTCGCGAACGGATTGACCAATCCGCAAAATTTCTGTTGCATCTGAGAGTAGAAACCCGCCCGATTACAACTGTATGCGTACTTTTCCCCTAGTCCGTTATAGTTATTCGTTTCGAGCATCAGAACTGCGAAAATTTTTAGTTTCTCAAGCGTTTCTTACATCCAAACTGCCATATCTCGCGAACGAATTGTCCAATCCGCAAAATTTCTGTTGCATCTGAAAGTAGAAACTCGCCCGATTACAACGGTATGCATACTTTTCCCCTAGGCCGTTCTAGTTGTGCTTGTCGAGCATCAGAACTGCGAAAATTTCGAGTTCCTCAAGCGTTTCTTACCTCCAAACTGCCATATCTCGCGAACGGATTGACCAATCCGCAAAATTTCTGTTGCATCTGAAAGTAGAAACTCGCCCGATTACAACACTATCCGTACTTTTCCCGTAGGCCGTTCTAGTTGTTCGTTTCGAGCATCAGAACTGCGAAAATTTTGAGTTTCTCAAGCGTTTCTTACCTCCAAACTGCCATACCTCGCGAACGGATTGACGAATCCGCAAAATTTCTGTTGCATCTGAAAGTAGAAACTGGCCCGATTACAACTGTATGCGTACTTTTCCCCTAGTCCGTTATAGTTATTCGTTTCGAGCATCAGAACTGCGAAAATTTTTAGTTTCTCAAGCGTTTCTCACCTACAAACTACCGCATCTCGCGAACGGATTGTCCAATCCGCAAAATTTCTGATGCATCTGAAAGTAGAAACTCGCCCGATTACAACGGTGTGCGTACTTTTCCCCTAGGCCGTTCTTGTTATTCGTTTCGAGCATCAGAACCGCGAAAATTTTGAGTTTCTCAAGCGTTTCTTACATCCAAACTGCCATATCTCGCGAACGGATTGACCAATCCGCAAAATTTCTGTTGCATCTGAAAGTGGAAACTCGCCCGATTACAACTGTATGCGTACTTTTCCCCTAGGCCGTTCTAGTTATGCTTGTCGAGCATCAGAACTGCGAAAATTTTGAGTTTCTCAAGCGTTTCTTACCTCCAAACTGCCATATCTCGCGAACGGTTTGACCAATGCGCAAAATTTCTGTTGCATCTGAAAGTAGAAACTCGCCCGATTACAACGGTATGCGTACTTTTCCCCTAGGCCGTTCTAGTTATTCGTTTCGAGCATCAGAACTGCGAAAATTTTGAGTTTCTCAAGCGTTTCTTACCTCCAAACTGCCATATCTCGCGAACGGATTGACCAATCCGCAAAATTTCTGTTGCATCTGAAAGTAGAAACTCGCCCGATTACAACTGTATGCGTAGTTTTCCCCCAGTCCGTTCTAGTTATTCGTTTCGAGAATCAGAACTGCGAAAATTTGGAGTTTCTCAAGCGTTTCTTACCTCCAAACTGCCATATCTCGCGAACGGATTGTCCAATCCGCAAAATTTCTGTTGCATCTGAAGGTAGAAACTCGCCCGATTACAACGGCATGCGTACTTTTCCCCTAGGCCGTTCTAGTTGTTCGTTTCGAGCATCAGAACTGCGAAAATTTTGAGTTTCTCAAGCGTTGCTTACCTCCAAACTGCCATATCTCGCGAACGGATTGACCAATCCGCAAAATTTCTGTTGCATCTGAAAGTAGAAACTCGCCCGATTACAACGGTATACGTACTTTTCCCCTAGGCCTGTCTACTTATTCGTATCGAGCATCAGAACTGCGAAAATTTTGAGTTTCTCAAGCGTTTCTTACTTCCAAACTGCCACATCTCGCGAACGGATTGACCAATCCGCAAAATTTGTGATGCATCTGAAAGCAGAAACTCGCCCGATTACAACACTATGCGTACTTTTCCCCTAGGCCTTTCTAGTTATTCGTTTCGAGCATCAGAACTGCGAAAATTTTTAGTTTCTCAAGCGTCTCTTACCTCCAAACTGCCATATCTCGCGAACGGATTGACCAATCCGCAAGATTTCTGTTGCATCTGAAAGTAGAAACTCGCCCGATTACAACTGTATGCGTACTTTTCACCCAGTCCGTTCTAGTTATTCGTTTCGAGCATCAGAACTGCGAAAATTTTGAGTTTCTCAAGCGTTTCTTACCTCCAAACTGCCATATCTCGCGAACGGATTGACCAATACGCAAAATTTCTGTTGCATCTGAAGGTAGAAACTCGCCCGATTACAACTGTATGCGTACTTTTCCCCTAGACCGTTCTAGTTATTCGTTTCGAGCATCAGAACTGCGAAAATTTTGAGTTTCTCATGCGTTTCTTACCTCCAAACTGCCATATCTCGCGAACGGATTGACCAATCCGCAAATTTTCTGTTGCATCTGAAAGTGGAAAATCGCCCGATTACAATTGTATGCGTACTTTTCCCCTAGGCCGTTCTAGTTATTCGTTTCGAGCAACAGAACTGCGAAAATTTTGAGTTTCTCAAGCGTTGCTTACCTCCAAACTGCCATATCTCGCGAACGGATTGACCAATCTGCAAAATTTCTGTTGCATCTGAAAGTGGAAACTCGCCCGATTAAAACTGTATGCGTACTTTTCCCTTAGGCCGTTCTAGTTATTCGTTTCGAGCAACAGAACTGCGAAAATTTTGAGTTTCTCAAGCGTTGCTTACCTCCAAACTGCCATATCTCGCGAACGGATTGACCAATCCGCAAAATTTCTGTTGCATCTGAAAGTAGAAACTCCCCCGATTTCAACGGTATACGTACTTTTCCCCTAGGCCGTTCTAGTTATTCGTTTCGAGCATAAGAACTGCGAAAATTTTGAGTTTCTGAAGCGTTTCTTACCTCCAAACTGCCATATCTCGCGAACGGGTTGACCAATCCGCAAAATTTCTGTTGCATCTGAAAGCAGAAACTCGCCCGATTACAACGGTATGCGTACTTTTCCCCTAGGCCGTTCTAGTTGTTCGTTTCGAGCATCAGAACTGCGAAAATTTTGAGTTTCTCAAGCGTTGCTTACCTCCAAACTGCCATATCTCGCGAACGGATTGACCAATCCGCAAAATTTCTGTTGCATCTGAAAGTAGAAACTCGCCCGATTACAACGGTATGCGTACTTTTCCCCTAGGCCTTTCTAGTTATTCGATTCGAGCATCAGAACTGCGAAAATTTTGAGTTTCTCAAGCGTTTCTGACTTCCAAACTGCCACATCTCGCGAACGGATTGACCAATCCGCAAAATTTGTGATGCATCTGAGAGCAGAAACTCGCCCGATTACGACACTATGCGTACTTTTCCCCTAGGCCTTTCTATTTATTCGTTTCGAGCATCAGAACTGCGAAAATTTTGAGTTTCTCAAGAGTTTCTTACCTCCAAACTGCCATATCTCGCGAACGGATTGACCAATCCGCAAAATTTCTGTTGCATCTGAAAGTAGAAACTCGCCCGATTACAACTGTATGCGTACTTTTCCCCCAGTCCGTTCTAGTTATTCGTTTCGAGCATCAGAACTGCGAAAATTTTGAGTTTCTCAAGCGTTTCTTACCTCCAAACTGCCATATCTCGCGAACGGATTGACCAATCCGCAAAATTTCTGTTGCATCTGAAAGTAGAAACTCGCCCGATTACAACTGTATTCGTACTTTTCCCCTAGACCGTTCTAGTTATTCGTTTCGAGCATCAGAACTGCGAAAATTTTGAGTTTCTCAAGCGTTGCTTACCTCCAAACTGCCATCTCTCGCGAACGGATTGACCAATCCGCAAAATTTGTGTTGCATCTGAAAGCAGAAACTCGCCCGATTACAACACTATGCGTACTTTTCCCCTAGGCCTTTCTAGTTATTCGTTTCCAGCATCAGAACTGCGAAAATTTTGAGTTTCTCAAGCGTTTCTTACCTCCAAACTGCCATATCTCGCGAACGGATTGACCAATCCGCAAAATTTCTGTTGCATCTGAAGGTAGAAACTCGCCCGATTACAACTGTATGCGTACTTTTCCCCTAGACCGTTCTAGTTATTCGTTTCGAGCATCAGAACTGCGAAAATTTTGAGTTTCTCATGCGTTTCTTACGTCCAAACTGCCATATCTCGCGAACGGATTGACCAATCCGCAAATTTTCTGTTGCTTCTGAAAGTGGAAACTCGCCCGATTACAACGGTATACGTACTTTTCCCCTAGGCCGTTCTAGTTATTCGTTTCGAGCATCAGAACTGCGAAAATTTTGAGTTTCTCAAGCGTTTCTTACCTCCAAACTGCCATATCTCGCGAGCGGATTGACCAATCCGCAAAATTTCTGTTGCATCTGAAAGTAGAAACTCGCCCGATTACAACGGTATGCGTACTTTTCCCCTGGGCCGTACTAGTTATTCGTTTCGAGCATCAGAACTGCGAAAATTTTGAGTTTCTCAAGCGTTGCTTACCTCCAAACTGCCATATCTCGCGAACGGATTGACCAATCCGCAAAATTTCTGTTGCATCTGAAAGTAGAAACTCGCCCGATTACAACGGTATGCGTACTTTTCCCCTAGGCCTTTCTAGTTATTCGTTTCGAGCACCAGAACTGCGAAAATTTTGAGTTTCTCAAGCGTTTCTGACTTCCAAACTGCCACATCTCGCGAACGGATTGACCAATCCGCAAAATTTGTGATGCATCTGAAAGCAGAAACTCGCCCGATTACAACACTATGCGTACTCTTCCCCTAGGCCTTTCTAGTTATTCGTTTCGAGCATCAGAACTGCGAAAATTTTGAGTTTCTCAAGCGTTGCTTACCTCCAAACTGCCATATCTCGCGAACGGATTGACCAATCCGCAAAATTTCTGTTGCATCTGAAAGTAGAAACTCGCCCGATTACAACGGTATGCGTACTTTTCCCCTAGGCCTTTCTAGTTATTCGTATCGAGCATCAGAACTGCGAAAATTTTGAGTTTCTCAAGCGTTTCTGACATCCAAACTGCCACATCTCGCGAACGGATTGACCAATCCGCAAAATTTGTGATGCATCTGAAAGCAGAAACTCGCCCGATTACAACACTATGCGTACTTTTCCCCTAGGCCTTTCTAGTTATTCGTTTCGAGCATCAGAACTGCGAAAATTTTGAGTTTCTCAAGCGTTTCTTACCTCCAAACTGCCATATCTCGCGAACGGATTGACCAATCCGCAAAATTTCTGTTGCATCTGAAGGTAGAAACTCGCCCGATTACAACTGTATTCGTACTTTTCCCCTAGACCGTTCTAGTTATTCGTTTCGAGCATCAGAACTGCGAAAATTTTGAGTTTCTCAAGCGTTGCTTACCTCCAAACTGCCATATCTCGCGAACGGATTGACCAATCCGCAAAATTTCTGTTGCATCTGAAAGTAGAAACACGCCCGATTACAACGGTATACGTACTTTTCCCCTAGGCCGTTCTAGTTGTTCGTTTCGAGCATCAGAACTGCGAAAATTTTGAGTTTCTCAAGCGTTGCTTACCTCCAAACTGCCATATCTCGCGAACGGATTGACCAATCCGCAAAATTTCTGTTGCATCTGAAAGTAGATACTCGCCCGATTACAACGGTGTACGTACTTTTCCCCTGGGCCGTACTAGTTATTCGTTTCGAGCATCAGAACTGCGAAAATTTTGAGTTTCTCAAGCGTTGCTTACCTCCAAACTGCCATATCTCGCGAACGGATTGACCAATCCGCAAAATTTCTGTTGCATCTGAAAGTAGAAACTCGCCCGATTACAACGGTATGCGTACTTTTCCCCTAGGCCTTTCTAGTTATTCGTTTCGAGCACCAGAACTGCGAAAATTTTGAGTTTCTCAAGCGTTTCTGACTTCCAAACTGCCACATCTCGCGAACGGATTGACCAATCCGCAAAATTTGTGATGCATCTGAAAGCAGAAACTCGCCCGATTACAACACTATGCGTACTCTTCCCCTAGGCCTGTCTAGTTATTCGTTTCGAGCATCAGAACTGCGAAAATTTTGAGTTTCTCAAGCGTTGCTTACCTCCAAACTGCCATATCTCGCGAACGGATTGACCAATCCGCAAAATTTCTGTTGCATCTGAAAGTAGAAACTCGCCCGATTACAACGGTATGCGTACTTTTCCCCTAGGCCTTTCTAGTTATTCGTATCGAGCATCAGAACTGCGAAAATTTTGAGTTTCTCAAGCGTTTCTGACATCCAAACTGCAACATCTCGCGAACGGATTGACCAATCCGCAAAATTTGTGATGCATCTGAAAGCAGAAACTCGCCCGATTACAACACTATGCGTACTTTTCCCCTAGGCCTTTCTAGTTATTCGTTTCGAGCATCAGAACTGCGAAAATTTTGAGTTTCTCAAGCGTTTCTTACCTCCAAACTGCCATATCTCGCGAACGGATTGACCAATCCGCAAAATTTCTGTTGCATCTGAAGGTAGAAACTCGCCCGATTACAACTGTATTCGTACTTTTCCCCTAGACCGTTCTAGTTATTCGTTTCGAGCATCAGAACTGCGAAAATTTTGAGTTTCTCAAGCGTTGCTTACCTCCAAACTGCCATATCTCGCGAACGGATTGACCAATCCGCAAAATTTCTGTTGCATCTGAAAGTAGAAACACGCCCGATTACAACGGTATACGTACTTTTCCCCTAGGCCGTTCTAGTTGTTCGTTTCGAGCATCAGAACTGCGAAAATTTTGAGTTTCTCAAGCGTTGCTTACCTCCAAACTGCCATATCTCGCGAACGGATTGACCAATCCGCAAAATTTCTGTTGCATCTGAAAGTAGAAACTCGCCCGATTACAACGGTGTACGTACTTTTCCCCTAGGCCGTTCTAGTTATTCGTTTCGAGCATCAGAACTGCGAAAATTTTGAGTTTCTCAAGCGTTTCTTACCTCCAAACTGCCATATCTCGCGAACGGATTGACCAATCCGCAAAATTTCTGTTGCATCTGAAGGTAGAAACTCGCCCGATTACAACTGTATGCGTACTTTTCCCCTAGACCGTTCTAGTTATTCGTTTCGAGCATCAGAACTGCGAAAATTTTGAGTTTCTCAAGCGTTTCTTACTTCCAAACTGCCATATCTCGCGAACGGATTGACCAATCCGCAAAATTTCTGTTGCATCTGAAAGTAGAAACTCGCCCGATTACAACAGTATGCGTACTTTTCCCCTGGGCCGTACTAGTTATTCGTTTCGAGCATCAGAACTGCGAAAATTTTGAGTTTCTCAAGCGTTTCTTACCTCCAAACTGCCATATCTCGCGAACGGATCGACCAATCCGCAAAATTTCTGTTGCATCTGAAAGTAGAAACTCGCCCGATTACATCGGTATGCGTACTTTTCCCCTAGGGCTTTCTAGTTATTCGTTTCGAGCATCAGAACTGCGAAAATTTTGAGTTTCTCAAGCGTTTCTTACTTCCAAACTGCCACATCTCGCGAACGGATTGACCAATCCGCAAAATTTCTGATGCATCTGAAAGCAGAAACTCGCCCGATTACAACGGTATGCGTACTTTTCCCCTAGGCCGCCCTAGTTATTCGTTTCGAGCATCAGAACTGCGAAAATTTTCAGTTTCTCAAGCGTTTCTTCCTTCCAAACTGCCATATCTCGCGAACGGATTGACCAATCTGCAAAATTTCTGATGCATCTGAAAGCAGAAACTCGCCCGATTACAACGGTATGCGTACTTTTCCCCTAGGCCGCCCTAGTTATTCGTTTCGAGCATCACAATTGCGAAAATTTTGAGTTTCTCAAGCGTTTCTTACTTCCAAACTGTCATATCTCGCGAACGGATTGACCAATCCGCAAAATTTCTGTTGCATCTGAAAGTAGAAACTCGCCCGATTACAACTGTATGCGTACTTTTCCCCTAGGCCGTCCTAGTTATTTGTTTCGAGCATCAGAACTGCGAAAATTTTGAGTTTCTCAAGCGTTTCTTACCTACAAACTGCCATATCTCGCGAACGGATTGACCAATCCGCAAAATTTCTGTTGCATCTGAAAGTAGAAACTCGCCCGATTACAACGGTATGCGTACTTTTCCCCTAGGCCGTTCTAGTTATTCGTTTCGAGCATCAGAACTGCGAAAATTTGGAGTTTCTCAAGCGTTTCTTACCTCCAAACTGCCATATCTCGCGAAAGGTTTGACCAATCCGCAAAATTTCTGTTGCATCTGAAAGTAGAAACTCGCCCGATTACAAGGGTATGCGTCCTTTTCCCCTAGTCCGTTCTAGTTATTCGTTTCGAGCATGAGAACTGCGAAAATTTTGAGTTTCTCAAGCGTTTCTTACCTCCAAACTCCCATATCTCGCGAACGGATTGACCAATCCGCAAAATTTCTGTTGCATCTGAAAGTAGAAACTCGCCCGATTACAACGGTATGCGTACTTTTCCCCTAGGCCGTTCTAGTTATGCTTGTCGAGCATCAGAACTGCGAAAATTTTGAGTTTCTCAAGCGTTTCTTACCTCCAAACTGCCATATCTCGCGAACGGATTGACCAATCCGCAAAATTTCTGTTGCATCTGAAAGTAGAAACTCGCCCGATTACAACTGTATGCGTACTTTTCCCCTAGGCCGTTCTAGTTATTCGTTTCGAGCATCAGAACTGCGAAAATTTGGAGTTTCTCAAGCGTTTCTTACCTCCAAACTGCCATATCTCGCGAAAGGTTTGACCAATCCGCAAAATTTCTGATGCATCTGAAAGCAGAAACTCGCCCGATTACAACGGTATGCGTACTTTTCCCCTAGGCCGCCCTAGTTATTCGTTTCGAGCATCAGAATTGCGAAAATTTTGAGTTTCTCAAGCGTTTCTTACTTCCAAACTGTCATATCTCGCGAACGGATTGACCAATCCGCAAAATTTCTGTTGCATCTGAAAGTAGAAACTCGCCCGATTACAAGGGTATGCGTACTTTTCCCCTAGGCCGTTCTAGTTATGCTTGTCGAGCATCAGAACTGCGAAAATTTTGAGTTTCTCAAGCGTTTCTTACCTCCAAACTGCCATATCTCGCGAGCGGATTGACCAATCCGCAAAATTTCTGTTGCATCTGAAAGTAGAAACTCGCCCGATTACAACTGTATGCGTACTTTTCCCCTAGGCCGTTCTAGTTATTCGTTTCGAGCATCAGAACTGCGAAAATTTTGAGTTTCTCAAGCGTTTCTTCCTTCCAAACTGCCATATCTCGCGAACGGATTGACCAATCTGCAAAATTTCTGATGCATCTGAAAGCAGAAACTCGCCCGATTACAACGGTATGCGTAGTTTTCCCCTAGGCCGCCCTAGTTATTCGTTTCGAGCATCAGAATTGCGAAAATTTTGAGTTTCTCAAGCGTTTCTTACTTCCAAACTGTCATATCTCGCGAACGGATTGACCAATCCGCAAAATTTCTGTTGCATCTGAAAGTAGAAACCCGCCCGATTACAACGGTATGCGTACTTTTCCCCTAGGCCGTCCTAGTTATTCGTTTCGAGCATCAGAACTGCGAAAATTTTGAGTTTCTAAAGCGTTTCTTACTTCCAAACTGTCATATCTCGCGAACGGATTGACCAATCCGCAAAATTTCTGTTGCATCTGAAAGAAGAAACTCGCCCGATTACAAGGGTATGCGTACTTTTCCCCTAGGCCGTTCTAGTTATGCTTGTCGAGCATCAGAACTGCGAAAATTTTGAGTTTCTCAAGCGTTTCTTACCTCCAAACTGCCATATCTCGCGAACGGATTGACCAATCCGCAAAATTTCTGTTGCATCTGAAACTAGAAACTCGCCCGATTACAACTGTATGCGTACTTTTCCCCTAGGCCGTTCTAGTTATTCGTTTCGAGCATCAGAACTGCGAAAATTTTGAGTTTCTCAAGCGTTTCTTCCTTCCAAACTGCCATATCTCGCGAACGGATTGACAAATCTGCAAAATTTTTGATGCATCTGAAAGCAGAAACTCGCCCGATTACAACGGTATGCGTACTTTTCCCCTAGGCCGCCCTAGTTATTCGTTTCGAGCATCAGAATTGCGAAAATTTTGAGTTTCTCAAGCGTTTCTTACTTCCAAACTGTCATATCTCGCGAACGGATTGACCAATCCGCAAAATTTCTGTTGCATCTGAAAGTAGAAACCCGCCCGATTACAACGGTATGCGTACTTTTCCCCTAGGCCGTCCTAGATATTCGTTTCGAGCATCAGAACTGCGAAAATTTTGAGTTTCTCAAGCGTTTCTTACCTACAAACTGCCATATCTCGCGAACGGATTGACCAATCCGCAAAATTTCTGTTGCATCTGAAAGTAGAAACTCGCCCGATTACAACGGTATGCGTACTTTTCCCCTAGGCCGTTCTAGTTATTCGTTTCGAGCATCAGAACTGCGAAAATTTGGAGTTTCTCAAGCGTTTCTTACCTCCAAACTGCCATATCTCGCGAACGGATTGACCAATCCGCAAAATTTCTGATGCATCTGAAAGCAGAAACTCGCCCGATTACAACGGTATGCGTACTTTTCCCCTAGGCCGCCCTAGTTATTCGTTTCGAGCATCAGAATTGCGAAAATTTTGAGTTTCTCAAGCGTTTCTTACCTACAAACTGCCACATCTCGCGAACGGATTGACCAATCCGCAAAATTTCTGATGCATCTGAAAGCAGAAACTCGCCCGATTACAACGGTATGCGTACTTTTCCCCTAGGCCGCCCTAGTTATTCGTTTCGAGCATCAGAACTGCGAAAATTTTGAGTTTCTCAAGCGTTTCTTCCTTCCAAACTGCCATATCTCGCGAACGGATTGACCAATCCGCAAAATTTCTGTCGCATCTGAAAGTAGTAACTAGCCCGATTACAACGGTATGTGTACTTTTCCCCTAGGCCGTTCTAGTTGTTCGTTTCGAGCATCAGAACTGCGAAAATTTTGAGTTTCTCAAGCGTTTCTTACCTCCAAACTGCCATATCTCGCGAACGGATTGACCAATCCGCAAAATTTCTGTTGCATCTGAAAGTAGAAACTCGCCCCATTACAACGGTATGCGTACTTTTCCCCTAGGCCGTTGTAGTTATTCGTTTCGAGCATGAGAACTGCGAAAATTTTGAGTTTCTCAAGCGTTACTTACCTCCAAACTGCCATATCTCGCGAACGGATTCACCAATCCGCAAAATTTCTGTTGCATCTGAAAGTAGTAACTCGCCCGATTACAACGGTATGTGTACTTTTCCCCTAGGCCGTTCTAGTTGTTCGTTTCGAGCATCAGAACTGCGAAAATTTTGAGTTTCTCAAGCGTTTCTTACCTCCAAACTGCCATATCTCGCGAACGGATTGACCAATCCGCAAAATTTCTGTTGCATCTGAAAGTAGAAACTCGCCCGATTTCAACGGTATACGTACTTTTCACCGAGGCCGTTCTAGTTATTCGTTTCGAGCATCAGAACTGCGAAAATTTTGAGTTTCTCAAGCGTTTCTTACCTCCAAACTGCCATATCTCGCGAACGGATTGACCAATCCGCAAAATTTCTGTTGCCTCTGAAAGTAGAAACTCGCCCGATTACAACGTTATGCGTACTTTTCAACTAGGCCGTTCTAGTTATTCGTTTCGAGCATCAGAACTGCGAAAATTTTGAGTTTCTCAAGCGTTTCTTACTTCCAAACTGCCACATCTCGCGAACGGATTGACCAATCCGCAAAATTTCTGTTGCATCTGAAGGTAGAAACTCGCCCGATTACAACGGTATGCGTACTTTTCCCCTAGGCCGTTCTAGTTATTCGTTTCGAGCATCAGAACTGCGAAAATTTTGAGTTTCTCAAGCGTTTCTTACCTACAAACTGCCACATCTCGCGAACGGATTGACCAATCCGCAAAATTTCTGTTGCATCTGAAAGTAGAAACTCGCCCGATTACAACGGTATGCGTACTTTTCCCCTAGGCCGTTCTAGTTATTCGTTTCGAGCATCAGAACTGCGAAAATTTTTAGTTTCTCAAGCGTTTCTTACTTCCAAACTGCCATATCTCGCGAACGGATTGACCAATCCTCAAAATTTCTGTTGCATCTGAAAGTAGAAACTCGCCCGATTACAACGGTATGCGTACTTTTCCCCTAGGCCGCCCTAGTTATTCGTTTCGAGCATCAGAATTGCGAAAATTTTGAGTTTCTCAAGCGTTTCTTACCTACAAACTGCCACATATCGCGAACGGATTGACCAATCCGCAAAATTTCTGATGCATCTGAAAGCAGATACTCGCCCGATTACAACAGTATGCGTACTTTTCCCCTAGGCCGCCCTAGTTATTCGTTTCGAGCATCAGAACTGCGAAAATTTTGAGTTTCTCAAGCGTTTCTTCCTTCCAAACTGCCATATCTCGCGAACGGATTGACCAATCCGCAAAATTTCTGTCGCATCTGAAAGTAGTAACTCGCCCGATTACAACGGTATGTGTACTTTTCCCCTAGGCCGTTCTAGTTGTTCGTTTCGAGCATCAGAACTGCGAAAATTTTGAGTTTCTCAAGCGTTTCTTACCTCCAAACTGCCATATCTCGCGAACGGATTGACCAATCCGCAAAATTTCTGTTCCATCTGAAAGTAGAAACTCGCCCCATTACAACGGTATGCGTACTTTTCCCCTAGGCCGTTGTAGTTATTCGTTTCGAGCATGAGAACTGCGAAAATTTTGAGTTTCTCAAGCGTTACTTACCTCCAAACTGCCATATCTCGCGAACGGATTCACCAATCCGCAAAATTTCTGTTGCATCTGAAAGTAGTAACTCGCCCGATTACAACGGTATGTGTACTTTTCCCCTAGGCCGTTCTAGTTGTTCGTTTCGAGCATCAGAACTGCGAAAATTTTGAGTTTCTCAAGCGTTTCTTACCTCCAAACTGCCATATCTCGCGAACGGATTGACCAATCCGCAAAATTTCTGTTGCATCTGAAAGTAGAAACTCGCCCGATTTCAACGGTATACGTACTTTTCACCGAGGCCGTTCTAGTTATTCGTTTCGAGCATCAGAACTGCGAAAATTTTGAGTTTCTCAAGCGTTTCTTACCTCCAAACTGCCATATCTCGCGAACGGATTGACCAATCCGCAAAATTTCTGTTGCATCTGAAAGTAGAAACTCGCCCGATTACAACGTTATGCGTACTTTTCAACTAGGCCGTTCTAGTTATTCGTTTCGAGCATCAGAACTGCGAAAATTTTGAGTTTCTCAAGCGTTTCTTACTTCCAAACTGCCACATCTCGCGAACGGATTGACCAATCCGCAAAATTTCTGTTGCATCTGAAGGTAGAAACTCGCCCGATTACAACGGTATGCGTACTTTTCCCCTAGGCCGTTCTAGTTATTCGTTTCGAGCATCAGAACTGCGAAAATTTTGAGTTTCTCAAGCGTTTCTTACCTACAAACTGCCACATCTCGCGAACGGATTGACCAATCCGCAAAATTTCTGTTGCATCTGAAAGTAGAAACTCGCCCGATTACAACGGTATGCGTACTTTTCCCCTAGGCCGTTCTAGTTATTCGTTTCGAGCATCAGAACTGCGAAAATTTTGAGTTTCTCAAGCGTTTCTTACTTCCAAACTGCCATATCTCGCGAACGGATTGACCAATCCGCAAAATTTCTGTTGCATCTGAAGGTAGAAACTCGCCCGATTACAACGGTGTTCGTACTTTTCCCCTAGGACGTTCTAGTTATTCGTTTCGAGCATCAGAACTGCGAAAATTTTGAGTTTCTCAAGCGTTTCTTACCTACAAACTGCCACATCTCGCGAACGGATTGACCAATCCACAAAATTTCTGTTGCATCTGAAAGTAGAACTCGCCCGATTACAACGGTATACGTACTTTTCCCCTAGGCCGTTCTAGTTATGCTTGTCGAGCATCAGAACTGCGAAAATTTTGAGTTTCTCGAGCGTTTCTTACCTCCAAACTGCCATATCTCGCGAACGGATTGACCAATCCGCAAAATTTCTGTTGCATCTGAAAGTAGAAACTCGCCCGATTACAACACTATGCGTACTTTTCCCCTAGTCCGTTGTAGTTATTCGTTTCGAGCATGAGAACTGCGAAAATTTTGAGTTTCTCAAGCGTTTCTTACCTCCAAACTGCCATATCTCGCGAACGGATTGACCAATCCGCAAAATTTCTGTTGCATCTGAAAGTAGAAACTCGCCCGATTACAACGGTATGCGTACTTTTCCCCTAGGCCGTTCTAGTTATTCGTTTCGAGCATCAGAACTGCAAAAACTTTGAGTTTCTCAAGCGTTTCTTACCTCCAAACTGCCATATCTCGCGAACGGATTGACCAATCCGCAAAATTTCTGTTGCGTCTGAAAGCAGAAACTCGCCCGATTACAACAGTATGCGTACTTTTCCCCTAGGCCGTTCTAGTTATTCGTTTCGAGTATCAGAACTGCGAAAATGTTGAGTTTCTCAAGCGTTTCTTACCTCCTAACTGCCATATCTCGCGAACGGATTGACCAACCCGCAAAATTTCTGTTGCATCTGAAAGTAGAAACTCGCCCGATTACAACTGTATGCGTACTTTTCCCCTAGTCCGTTCTAGTTATTCGTTTCTAGCATCAGAACTGCGAAAATTTTGAGTTTCTCAAGCGTTTCTTACCTCCAAACTGCCATATCTCGCGAACGGATTGACCAATCTGCAAAATTTCTGATGCATCTGAAAGCAGAAACTCGCCCGATTACAACGGTATGCGTACTTTTCCCCTAGGCCGCCCTAGTTATTCGTTTCGAGCATCAGAACTGCGAAAATTTTGAGTTTCTCAAGCGTTTCTTCCTTCCAAACTGCCATATCTCGCGAACGGATTGACCAATCCGCAAAATTTCTGTCGCATCTGAAAGTAGTAACTCGCCCGATTACAACGGTATGTGTACTTTTCCCCTAGGCCGTTCTAGTTGTTCGTTTCGAGCATCAGAACTGCGAAAATTTTGAGTTTCTCAAGCGTTTCTTACCTCCAAACTGCCATATCTCGCGAACGGATTGACCAATCCGCAAAATTTCTGTTGCATCTGAAAGTAGAAACTCGCCCCATTACAACGGTATGCGTACTTTTCCCCTAGGCCGTTGTAGTTATTCGTTTCGAGCATGAGAACTGCGAAAATTTTGAGTTTCTCAAGCGTTACTTACCTCCAAACTGCCATATCTCGCGAACGGATTCACCAATCCGCAAAATTTCTGTTGCATCTGAAAGTAGTAACTCGCCCGATTACAACGGTATGTGTACTTTTCCCCTAGGCCGTTCTAGTTGTTCGTTTCGAGCATCAGAACTGCGAAAATTTTGAGTTTCTCAAGCGTTTCTTACCTCCAAACTGCCATATCTCGCGAACGGATTGACCAATCCGCAAAATTTCTGTTGCATCTGAAAGTAGAAACTCGCCCGATTTCAACGGTATACGTACTTTTCACCGAGGCCGTTCTAGTTATTCGTTTCGAGCATCAGAACTGCGAAAATTTTGAGTTTCTCAAGCGTTTCTTACCTCCAAACTGCCATATCTCGCGAACGGATTGACCAATCCGCAAAATTTCTGTTGCCTCTGAAAGTAGAAACTCGCCCGATTACAACGTTATGCGTACTTTTCAACTAGGCCGTTCTAGTTATTCGTTTCGAGCATCAGAACTGCGAAAATTTTGAGTTTCTCAAGCGTTTCTTACTTCCAAACTGCCACATCTCGCGAACGGATTGACCAATCCGCAAAATTTCTGTTGCATCTGAAGGTAGAAACTCGCCCGATTACAACGGTATGCGTACTTTTCCCCTAGGCCGTTCTAGTTATTCGTTTCGAGCATCAGAACTGCGAAAATTTTGAGTTTCTCAAGCGTTTCTTACCTACAAACTGCCACATCTCGCGAACGGATTGACCAATCCGCAAAATTTCTGTTGCATCTGAAAGTAGAAACTCGCCCGATTACAACGGTATGCGTACTTTTCCCCTAGGCCGTTCTAGTTATTCGTTTCGAGCATCAGAACTGCGAAAATTTTTAGTTTCTCAAGCGTTTCTTACTTCCAAACTGCCATATCTCGCGAACGGATTGACCAATCCTCAAAATTTCTGTTGCATCTGAAAGTAGAAACTCGCCCGATTACAACGGTATGCGTACTTTTCCCCTAGGCCGCCCTAGTTATTCGTTTCGAGCATCAGAATTGCGAAAATTTTGAGTTTCTCAAGCGTTTCTTACCTACAAACTGCCACATATCGCGAACGGATTGACCAATCCGCAAAATTTCTGATGCATCTGAAAGCAGATACTCGCCCGATTACAACAGTATGCGTACTTTTCCCCTAGGCCGCCCTAGTTATTCGTTTCGAGCATCAGAACTGCGAAAATTTTGAGTTTCTCAAGCGTTTCTTCCTTCCAAACTGCCATATCTCGCGAACGGATTGACCAATCCGCAAAATTTCTGTCGCATCTGAAAGTAGTAACTCGCCCGATTACAACGGTATGTGTACTTTTCCCCTAGGCCGTTCTAGTTGTTCGTTTCGAGCATCAGAACTGCGAAAATTTTGAGTTTCTCAAGCGTTTCTTACCTCCAAACTGCCATATCTCGCGAACGGATTGACCAATCCGCAAAATTTCTGTTCCATCTGAAAGTAGAAACTCGCCCCATTACAACGGTATGCGTACTTTTCCCCTAGGCCGTTGTAGTTATTCGTTTCGAGCATGAGAACTGCGAAGATTTTGAGTTTCTCAAGCGTTACTTACCTCCAAACTGCCATATCTCGCGAACGGATTCACCAATCCGCAAAATTTCTGTTGCATCTGAAAGTAGTAACTCGCCCGATTACAACGGTATGTGTACTTTTCCCCTAGGCCGTTCTAGTTGTTCGTTTCGAGCATCAGAACTGCGAAAATTTTGAGTTTCTCAAGCGTTTCTTACCTCCAAACTGCCATATCTCGCGAACGGATTGACCAATCCGCAAAATTTCTGTTGCATCTGAAAGTAGAAACTCGCCCGATTTCAACGGTATACGTACTTTTCACCGAGGCCGTTCTAGTTATTCGTTTCGAGCATCAGAACTGCGAAAATTTTGAGTTTCTCAAGCGTTTCTTACCTCCAAACTGCCATATCTCGCGAACGGATTGACCAATCCGCAAAATTTCTGTTGCATCTGAAAGTAGAAACTCGCCCGATTACAACGTTATGCGTACTTTTCAACTAGGCCGTTCTAGTTATTCGTTTCGAGCATCAGAACTGCGAAAATTTTGAGTTTCTCAAGCGTTTCTTACTTCCAAACTGCCACATCTCGCGAACGGATTGACCAATCCGCAAAATTTCTGTTGCATCTGAAGGTAGAAACTCGCCCGATTACAACGGTATGCGTACTTTTCCCCTAGGCCGTTCTAGTTATTCGTTTCGAGCATCAGAACTGCGAAAATTTTGAGTTTCTCAAGCGTTTCTTACCTACAAACTGCCACATCTCGCGAACGGATTGACCAATCCGCAAAATTTCTGTTGCATCTGAAAGTAGAAACTCGCCCGATTACAACGGTATGCGTACTTTTCCCCTAGGCCGTTCTAGTTATTCGTTTCGAGCATCAGAACTGCGAAAATTTTGAGTTTCTCAAGCGTTTCTTACCTACAAACTGCCACATCTCGCGAACGGATTGACCAATCCACAAAATTTCTGTTGCATCTGAAAGTAGAACTCGCCCGATTACAACGGTATACGTACTTTTCCCCTAGGCCGTTCTAGTTATGCTTGTCGAGCATCAGAACTGCGAAAATTTTGAGTTTCTCGAGCGTTTCTTACCTCCAAACTGCCATATCTCGCGAACGGATTGACCAATCCGCAAAATTTCTGTTGCATCTGAAAGTAGAAACTCGCCCGATTACAACACTATGCGTACTTTTCCCCTAGTCCGTTGTAGTTATTCGTTTCGAGCATGAGAACTGCGAAAATTTTGAGTTTCTCAAGCGTTTCTTACCTCCAAACTGCCATATCTCGCGAACGGATTGACCAATCCGCAAAATTTCTGTTGCATCTGAAAGTAGAAACTCGCCCGATTACAACGGTATGCGTACTTTTCCCCTAGGCCGTTCTAGTTATTCGTTTCGAGCATCAGAACTGCAAAAACTTTGAGTTTCTCAAGCGTTTCTTACCTCCAAACTGCCATATCTCGCGAACGGATTGACCAATCCGCAAAATTTCTGTTGCGTCTGAAAGCAGAAACTCGCCCGATTACAACAGTATGCGTACTTTTCCCCTAGGCCGTTCTAGTTATTCGTTTCGAGTATCAGAACTGCGAAAATGTTGAGTTTCTCAAGCGTTTCTTACCTCCTAACTGCCATATCTCGCGAACGGATTGACCAACCCGCAAAATTTCTGTTGCATCTGAAAGTAGAAACTCGCTCGATTACAACTGTATGCGTACTTTTCCTCTAGGCCGTTCTGGTTATTCGTTTCGAGCATCAGAACTGTGAAAATTTTGAGTTTCTCAAGCGTTTCTTACCTCCAAACTGCCATATCTCGCGAATGGATTGACCAATCCGCAAAATTTCTGTTGCATCTGAAAGTAGAAACTCGCCCGATTACAACTGTATGCGTACTTTTCCCCTAGTCCGTTCTAGTTATTCGTTTCTAGCATCAGAACTGCGAAAATTTTGAGTTTCTCAAGCGTTTCTTACCTCCAAACTGCCATATCTCGCGAACGGATTGACCAATCTGCAAAATTTCTGTTGCATCTGAAAGTAGAAACTCGCCCGATTACAACGGTGTGCGTACTTTTCCCCTAGGCCGTTCTAGTTATGCTTGTCGAGCATCAGAACTGCGAAAATTTTGAGTTTCTCGAGCGTTTCTTACCTCCAAACTGACATATCTCGCGAACGGATTGACCAATCCGCAAAATTTCTGTTGCATCTGAAAGTAGAAACTAGCCCCATTACAACGGTATGCATACTTTTCCCCTAGGCCGTTGTAGTTATTCGTTTCGAGCATGAGAACTGCGAAAATTTTGAGTTTCTCAAGCGTTTCTTACCTCCAAACTGCCATATCTCGCGAACGGATTGACCAATCCGCAAAATTTCTGTTGCATCTGAAAGTAGTAACTCGCCCGATTACAACGGTATGTGTACTTTTCCCCTAGGCCGTTCTAGTTGTTCGTTTCGAGCAATAGAACTGCGAAAATTTTGAGTTTTTCAAGCGTTGCTTACCTCCAAACTGCCATATCTCGCGAACGGATTGACCAACCCGCAAAATTTCTGTTGCATCTGAAAGTAGAAACTCGCTCGATTACAACTGTATGCGTACTTTTCCCCTAGGCCGTTCTAGTTATTTGTTTCGAGCATCAGAACTGCGAAAATTTTGAGTTTCTCAAGCGTTTCTTCCTTCCAAACTGCCATATCTCGCGAACGGATTGACCAATCTGCAAAATTTCTGATGCATCTGAAAGCAGAAACTCGCCCGATTACAACGGTATGCGTACTTTTCCCCTAGGCCGCCCTAGTTATTCGTTTCGAGCATCAGAATTGCGAAAATTTTGAGTTTCTCAAGCGTTTCTTACTTCCAAACTGTCATATCTCGCGAACGGATTGACCAATCCGCAAAATTTCTGTTGCATCTGAAAGTAGAAACTAGCCCCATTACAACGGTATGCATACTTTTCCCCTAGGCCGTTGTAGTTATTCGTTTCGAGCATGAGAACTGCGAAAATTTTGAGTTTCTCAAGCGTTTCTTACCTCCAAACTGCCATATCTCGCGAACGGATTGACCAATCCGCAAAATTTCTGTTGCATCTGAAAGTAGTAACTCGCCCGATTACAACGGTATGTGTACTTTTCCCCTAGGCCGTTCTAGTTGTTCGTTTCGAGCAATAGAACTGCGAAAATTTTGAGTTTTTCAAGCGTTGCTTACCTCCAAACTGCCATATCTCGCGAACGGATTGACCAACCCGCAAAATTTCTGTTGCATCTGAAAGTAGAAACTCGCTCGATTACAACTGTATGCGTACTTTTCCCCTAGGCCGTTCTAGTTATTTGTTTCGAGCATCAGAACTGCGAAAATTTTGAGTTTCTCAAGCGTTTCTTCCTTCCAAACTGCCATATCTCGCGAACGGATTGACCAATCCGCAAAATTTCTGTTGCATCTGAAAGTAGAAACTCGCCCGATTACAACGGTATGCGTACTTTTCCCCTAGGCCGTTCTAGTTATTCGTTTCGAGCATCAGAACTGCGAAAATTTTGAGTTTCTCAAGCATTTCTTACCTACAAACTGCCACATCTCGCGAACGGATTGACCAATCCGCAAAATTTCTGTTGCATCTGAAAGTAGAAACTCGCCCGATTACAACGGTATGCGTACTTTTCCCCTAGGCCGTTCTAGTTATTCATTTCGAGCATCAGAACTGCGAAAATTTTGAGTTTCTCAAGCGTTTCTTACCTCCAAACTGCCATATCTCGCGAACGGATTGACCAATCCGCAAAATTTCTGTTGCATCTGAAAGTAGAAACTCGCCCGATTACAACTGTATGCGGACTTTTCCCCTAGGCCGTTCTAGTTATTCGTTTCGAGCAACAGAACTGCGAAAATTTTGAGTTTCTCAAGCGTTGCTTACCTCCAAACTGCCATATCTCGCGAACGGATTGACCAATCCGCAAAATTTCTGTTGCATCTGAAAGTAGAAACTCGCCCGATTACAACGGTATACGTAGTTTTCCCCTAGGCCGTTCTAGTTATTCGTTTCGAGCATGAGAACTGCGAAAATTTTGAGTTTCTCAAGCGTTTCTTACCTCCAAACTGCCATATCTCGCGAACGGATTGACCAATCCGCAAAATTTCTGTTGCATCTGAAAGTAGTAACTCGCCCGATTACAACGGTATGTGTACTTTTCCCCTAGGCCGTTCTAGTTGTTCGTTTCGAGCATCAGAACTGCGAAAATTTTGAGTTTCTCAAGCGTTTCTTACCTCCAAACTGCCATATCTCGCGAACGGATTGACCAATCCGCAAAATTTCTGTTGCATCTGAAAGTAGAAACTCGCCCCATTACAACGGTATGCGTACTTTTCCCCTAGGCCGTTCTAGTTATTCATTTCGAGCATCAGAACTGCGAAAATTTTGAGTTTCTCAAGCGTTTCTTACTTCCAAACTGCCACATCTCGCGAACGGATTGACCAATCCGCAAAATTTCTGTTGCATCTGAAGGTAGAAACTCGCCCGATTACAACGGTATGCGTACTTTTCCCCTAGGCCGTTCTAGTTATTCGTTTCGAGCATCAGAACTGCGAAAATTTTGAGTTTCTCAAGCGTTTCTTACCTACAAACTGCCACATCTCGCGAACGGATTGACCAATCCGCAAAATTTCTGTTGCATCTGAAAGTAGAAACTCGCCCGATTACAACACTATGCGTACTTTTCCCCTAGTCCGTTGTAGTTATTCGTTTCGAGCATGAGAACTGCGAAAATTTTGAGTTTCTCAAGCGTTTCTTACCTCCAAACTGCCATATCTCGCGAACGGATTGACCAATCCGCAAAATTTCTGTTGCATCTGAAAGTAGAAACTCGCCCGATTACAACGGTATGCGTACTTTTCCCCTAGGCCGTTCTAGTTATTCGTTTCGAGCATCAGAACTGCAAAAACTTTGAGTTTCTCAAGCGTTTCTTACCTCCAAACTGCCATATCTCGCGAACGGATTGACCAATCCGCAAAATTTCTGTTGCGTCTGAAAGCAGAAACTCGCCCGATTACAACAGTATGCGTACTTTTCCCCTAGGCCGTTCTAGTTATTCGTTTCGAGTATCAGAACTGCGAAAATGTTGAGTTTCTCAAGCGTTTCTTACCTCCTAACTGCCATATCTCGCGAACGGATTGACCAACCCGCAAAATTTCTGTTGCATCTGAAAGTAGAAACTCGCTCGATTACAACTGTATGCGTACTTTTCCTCTAGGCCGTTCTGGTTATTCGTTTCGAGCATCAGAACTGTGAAAATTTTGTGTTTCTCAAGCGTTTCTTACCTACAAACTGCCATATCTCGCGAATGGATTGACCAATCCGCAAAATTTCTGTTGCATCTGAAAGTAGAAACTCGCCCGATTACAACTGTATGCGTACTTTTCCCCTAGTCCGTTCTAGTTATTCGTTTCTAGCATCAGAACTGCGAAAATTTTGAGTTTCTCAAGCGTTTCTTACATCCAAACTGCCATATCTCGCGAACGGATTGACCAATCCGCAAAATTTCTGTTGCATCTGAAAGTAGAAACTAGCCCGATTACAGCGGTATGCATACTTTTCCCCTAGGCCGTTGTAGTTATTCGTTTCGAGCATGAGAACTGCGAAAATTTTGAGTTTCTCAAGCGTTTCTTACCTCCAAACTGCCATATCTCGCGAACGGATTGACCAATCCGCAAAATTTCTGTTGCATCTGATAGTAGTAACTCGCCCGATTACAACGGTATGTGTACTTTTCCCCTAGGCCGTTCTAGTTGTTCGTTTCGAGCATCAGAACTGCGAAAATTTTGAGATTCTCAAGCGTTTCTTACCTCCAAACTGCCATATCTCGCGAACGGATTGACCAATCCGCAAAATTTCTGTTGCATCTGAAAGTAGAAACTCGCCCGATTACAACGGTGTGCGTACTTTTCCCCTAGGCCGTTCTAGTTATGCTTGTCGAGCATCAGAACTGCGAAAATTTTGAGTTTCTCGAGCGTTTCTTACCTCCAAACTGCCATATCTCGCGAACGGATTGACCAATCCGCAAAATTTCTGTTGCATCTGAAAGTAGAAACTCGCCCGATTACAGCACTGTGCGTACTTTTCCTCTAGGCCGTTCTGGTTATTCGTTTCGAGCATCAGAACTGCGAAAATTTTGAGTTTCTCAAGCGTTACTTACCTCCAAACTGCCATATCTCGCGAACGGATTCACCAATCCGCAAAATTTCTGTTGCATCTGAAAGTAGTAACTCGCCCGATTACAACGGTATGTGTACTTTTCCCCTAGGCCGTTCTAGTTGTTCGTTTCGAGCATCAGAACTGCGAAAATTTTGAGTTTCTCAAGCGTTTCTTACCTCCAAACTGCCATATCTCGCGAACGGATTGACCAATCCGCAAAATTTCTGTTGCATCTGAAAGTAGAAACTCGCCCGATTTCAACGGTATACGTACTTTTCACCGAGGCCGTTCTAGTTATTCGTTTCGAGCATCAGAACTGCGAAAATTTTGAGTTTCTCAAGCGTTTCTTACCTCCAAACTGCCATATCTCGCGAACGGATTGACCAATCCGCAAAATTTCTGTTGCATCTGAAAGTAGAAACTCGCCCGATTACAACGTTATGCGTACTTTTCAACTAGGCCGTTCTAGTTATTCGTTTCGAGCATCAGAACTGCGAAAATTTTGAGTTTCTCAAGCGTTTCTTACTTCCAAACTGCCACATCTCGCGAACGGATTGACCAATCCGCAAAATTTCTGTTGCATCTGAAGGTAGAAACTCGCCCGATTACAACGGTATGCGTACTTTTCCCCTAGGCCGTTCTAGTTATTCGTTTCGAGCATCAGAACTGCGAAAATTTTGAGTTTCTCAAGCGTTTCTTACCTACAAACTGCCACATCTCGCGAACGGATTGACCAATCCGCAAAATTTCTGTTGCATCTGAAAGTAGAAACTCGCCCGATTACAACACTATGCGTACTTTTCCCCTAGTCCGTTGTAGTTATTCGTTTCGAGCATGAGAACTGCGAAAATTTTGAGTGTCTCAAGCGTTTCTTACCTCCAAACTGCCATATCTCGCGAACGGATTGACCAATCCGCAAAATTTCTGTTGCATCTGAAAGTAGAAACTCGCCCGATTACAACGGTATGCGTACTTTTCCCCTAGGCCGTTCTAGTTATTCGTTTCGAGCATCAGAACTGCAAAAACTTTGAGTTTCTCAAGCGTTTCTTACCTCCAAACTGCCATATCTCGCGAACGGATTGACCAATCCGCAAAATTTCTGTTGCGTCTGAAAGCAGAAACTCGCCCGATTACAACAGTATGCGTACTTTTCCCCTAGGCCGTTCTAGTTATTCGTTTCGAGTATCAGAACTGCGAAAATGTTGAGTTTCTCAAGCGTTTCTTACCTCCTAACTGCCATATCTCGCGAACGGATTGACCAACCCGCAAAATTTCTGTTGCATCTGAAAGTAGAAACTCGCTCGATTACAACTGTATGCGTACTTTTCCTCTAGGCCGTTCTGGTTATTCGTTTCGAGCATCAGAACTGTGAAAATTTTGAGTTTCTCAAGCGTTTCTTACCTACAAACTGCCACATCTCGCGAACGGATTAACCAGTCCGCAAAATTTCTGATGCATCTGAAAGTAGAAACTAGCCCGATTACAGCGGTATGCATACTTTTCCCCTAGGCCGTTGTAGTTATTCGTTTCGAGCATGAGAACTGCGAAAATTTTGAGTTTCTCAAGCGTTTCTTACCTCCAAACTGCCATATCTCGCGAACGGATTGACCAATCCGCAAAATTTCTGTTGCATCTGAAAGTAGTAACTCGCCCGATTACAACGGTATGTGTACTTTTCCCCTAGGCCGTTCTAGTTGTTCGTTTCGAGCATCAGAACTGCGAAAATTTTGAGATTCTCAAGCGTTTCTTACCTCCAAACTGCCATATCTCGCGAACGGATTGACCAATCCGCAAAATTTCTGTTGCATCTGAAAGTAGAAACTCGCCCGATTACAACGGTGTGCGTACTTTTCCCCTAGGCCGTTCTAGTTATGCTTGTCGAGCATCAGAACTGCGAAAATTTTGAGTTTCTCGAGCGTTTCTTACCTCCAAACTGCCATATCTCGCGAACGGATTGACCAATCCGCAAAATTTCTGTTGCATCTGAAAGTAGAAACTAGCCCGATTACAGCACTGTGCGTACTTTTCCTCTAGGCCGTTCTGGTTATTCGTTTCGAGCATCATAACTGTGAAAATTTTGAGTTTCTCAAGCGTTTCTTACCTCCAAACTGCCATATCTCGCGAACGGATTGACCAATCCGCAAAATTTCTGTTGCATCTGAAAGTAGAAACTCGCCCGATTACAACGGTATGCGTACTTTTCCCCTAGGCCGTTCTAGTTGTTCGTTTCGAGCATCAGAACTGCGAAAATTTTGAGATTCTCAAGCGTTTCTTTCCTCCAAACTGCCGTATCTCGCGAACGGATTGACCAATCCGCAAAATTTCTGTTGCATCTGAAAGTAGAAACTCGCCCGATTACAACTGTATGCGTACTTTTCCCCTAGTCCGTTCTAGTTATTCGTTTCTAGCATCAGAACTGCGAAAATTTTGAATTTCTCAAGCGTTTCTTACCTCCAAACTGCCATACCTCGCGAACGGATTGACCAATCCGCAAAATTTCTGTTGCATCTGAAGGTAGAAACTCGCCCGATTACAACGGTATGCGTACTTTTCCCCTAGGCCGTTCTGGTTATTCGTTTCGAGCATCAGAACTGTGAAAATTTTGAGTTTCTCAAGCGTTTCTTACCTCCAAACTGCCATATCTCGCGAACGGATTGACCAATCCGCAAAATTTCTGTTGCATCTCAAAGTAGAAACTCGCCCGATTACAACGGTATGCGTACTTTTCCCCTAGGCCGTTCTAGTTATTAGTTTCGAGCATCAGAACTGCGAAAATTTTGAGTTTCTCAAGCGTTTCTTACCTCCAAACTGCCATATCTCGCGAACGGATTGACCAATCCGCAAAATTTCGTTGCATCTGAAAGTAGAAACTCGCCCGATTACAACGGTATGCGTACTTTTCCCCTAGGCCGTTCTAGTTACTCGTTTCGAGCATCAGGACTGCGAAAATTTTGAGTTTCTCAAGCGTTCCTTACCTCCAAACTGCCATATCTCGCGAACGGATTGACCAATCCGCAAAATTTCTGTTGCATCTGAAAGTAGAAACTCGCCCGATTACAACAGTATGCGTATTTTTCCCCTAGGCCGTTCTAGTTATTCGTTTCGAGCATCAGAACTGCGAAAATGTTGAGTTTCTCAAGCGTTTCTTACCTCCAAACTGCCATATCTCGCGAACGGATTGAACAATCCGCAAAATTTCTGTTGCATCTGAAAGTAGAAACTCGCCCAATTACAACGGTATGCGTACTTTTCCCCTAGACCGTTCTAGTTATGCTTGTCGAGCATCAGAACTGCGAAAATTTTGAGTTTCTCAAGTGTTTCTTACCTCCAAACTGCCATATCTCGCGAACGGATTGACCAATCCGCAAAATTTCTGTTGCATCTGAAAGTAGAAACTAGCCCGATTACAACGGTATGAGTACTTTTCCCCTAGGCCGTTGTAGTTATTCGTTTCGAGCATGAGAACTGCGAAAATTTTGAGTTTCTCAAGCGTTTCTTACCTCCAAACTGCCATATCTCGCGAAAGGAATTGACCAATCCGCAAAATTTCTGTCGCATCTGAAAGTAGTAACTCGCCCGATTACAACGGTATGTGTACTTTTCCCCTAGGCCGATCTAGTTGTTCGTTTCGAGCATCAGAACTGCGAAAATTTTGAGTTTCTCAAGCGTTTCTTACCTCCAAACTGCCATATCTCGCGAACGGATTGACCAATCCGCAAAATTTCTGTTGCATCTGAAAGTAGAAACTCGCCCGATTACAACGGTATGCGTACTTTTCCCCTAGTCCGTTCTAGTTATTCGTTTCGAGCATCAGAACTGCGAAAATTTTGAGTTTCTCAATCGTTTCTTACCTCCAAACTGCCATATCTCGCGAACGGATTGACCAATCCGCAAAATTTCTGTTGCATCTGAAAGTAGAAACTCGCCCGATTACAACGGTATGCGTACTTTTCCCCTGGGCCGTTCTAGTTATTCGTTTCGAGCATCGGAACTGTGAAAATTTTGAGTTTCTCAAGCGTTTCTTACCTCCAAACTGCCATATCTCGCGCACGGATTGACCAATCCGCAAAATTTCTGTTGCATCTGAAAGTAGAAACTCGCCCGATTACAACGGTATGCGTACTTTTCCCCTAGGCCGTTCTAGTTATTCGTTTCGAGCATCAGAACTGCGAAAACTTTGAGTTTCTCAAGCGTTTCTTACTTCCAAACTGCCATATCTCGCGAACGGATGGACCAATCCGCAAAATTTCTGTTGCATCTGAAAGTAGAAACTCGCCCGATTACAACAGTATGCGTACTTTTCCCCTAGGCCGTTCTAGTTATTCGTTTCGAGTATCAGAACTGCGAAAATGTTGAGTTTCTCAAGCGTTTCTTACCTCCAAACTGCCATATCTCGCGAACGGATTGACCAATCCGCAAAATTTCTGTTGCATCTGAAAGTAGAAACTCGCTCGATTACAACGGTATGCGTACTTTTCCCCTAGGCCGTTCTAGTTATTCGTTTCGAGCATCAGAACTGCGAAAATTTTCAGTTTCTCAAGCGTTTCTTACTTCCAAACTGCCACATCTCGCGAACGGATCGACCAATCCGCAAAATTTCTGTTGCATCTGAAAGTAGAAACTCGCCCGATTACAACGGTATACGTACTTTTCACCGAGGCCGTTCTAGTTATTCGTTTCGAGCACCAGAACTGCGAAAATTTTGAGTTTCTCAAGCGTTTCTTACCTCCAAACTGCCATATCTCGCGAACGGATTGACCCATCCGCAAAATTTCTGTTGCATCTGAAAGTAGAAACTCTCCCGATTACAACGGTATACGTACTTTTCACCGAGGCCTTTCTAGTTATTCGTTTCGAGCATCAGAACTGCGAAAATTTTGAGTTTCTCAAGCGTTTCTTACCTACAAACTGCCACATCTCGCGAACGGATTGACCAATCCGCAAAATTTCTGTTGCATCTGAAAGTAGAAACTCGCCCGATTACAACGGTATGCGTACATTCCCCCTAGGCCGTTCTAGTTATTCGTTTCGAGCATCAGAACTGCGAAAATTTAGAGTTTCTCAAGCGTTTCTTACTTCCAAACTGCCACAACTCGCGAACGGATTGACCAATCCGCAAAATTTCTGTTGCATCTGAAAGTAGAAACTCGCCCGATTACAACGGTATAGGTACTTTTCCCCTAGGCCGTTCTAGTTATGCTTGTCGAGCATCAGAACTGCGAAAATTTTGAGTTTCTCGACCGTTTCTTACCTCCAAACTGCCATATCTCGCGAACGGATTGGCCAATCCGCAAAATTTCTGTTGCATCTGAAAGTAGAAACTCGCCCGATTACAACTGGATGCGTACTTTTCCCCTAGGCCGTTCTAGTTATTCGTTTCGAGCATCAGAACTGCGAAAATTTTGAGTTTCTCAAGCGTTTCTTACTTCCAAGCTGCCACATCTCGCGAACGGATTGACCAATCCGCAAAATTTCTTTTGCATCTGAAGGTAGAAACTCGCCCGATTACAACGGTATGCGTACTTTTCCCCTAGGCCGTTCTAGTTATTCGTTTCGAGCATCAGAACTGCGAAAATTTTGAGTTTCTCAAGCGTTTCTTACCTACAAACTGCCACATCTCGCGAACGGATTGACCAATCCGCAAAATTTCTGCTGCATCTGAAAGTAGAAACTCGCCCGATTACAACGGTATGCGTACTTTTCCCCTAGGCCGTTCTAGTTATTCGTTTCGAGCATCAGAACTGCGAAAATTTTCAGTTTCTCAAGCGTTTCTTACTTCCAAACTGCCACATCTCGCGAACGGATCGACCAATCCGCAAAATTTCTGTTGCATCTGAAAGTAGAAACTCGCCCGATTACAACGGTATACGTACTTTTCACCGAGGCCGTTCTAGTTATTCGTTTCGAGCACCAGAACTGCGAAAATTTTGAGTTTCTCAAGCGTTTCTTACCTCCAAACTGCCATATCTCGCGAACGGATTGACCCATCCGCAAAATTTCTGTTGCATCTGAAAGTAGAAACTCTCCCGATTACAACGGTATACGTACTTTTCACCGAGGCCTTTCTAGTTATTCGTTTCGAGCATCAGAACTGCGAAAATTTTGAGTTTCTCAAGCGTTTCTTACCTACAAACTGCCACATCTCGCGAACGGATTGACCAATCCGCAAAATTTCTGTTGCATCTGAAAGTAGAAACTCGCCCGATTACAACGGTATGCGTACATTCCCCCTAGGCCGTTCTAGTTATTCGTTTCGAGCATCAGAACTGCGAAAATTTAGAGTTTCTCAAGCGTTTCTTACTTCCAAACTGCCACAACTCGCGAACGGATTGACCAATCCGCAAAATTTCTGTTGCATCTGAAAGTAGAAACTCGCCCGATTACAACGGTATAGGTACTTTTCCCCTAGGCCGTTCTAGTTATGCTTGTCGAGCATCAGAACTGCGAAAATTTTGAGTTTCTCGACCGTTTCTTACCTCCAAACTGCCATATCTCGCGAACGGATTGGCCAATCCGCAAAATTTCTGTTGCATCTGAAAGTAGAAACTCGCCCGATTACAACTGGATGCGTACTTTTCCCCTAGGCCGTTCTAGTTATTCGTTTCGAGCATCAGAACTGCGAAAATTTTGAGTTTCTCAAGCGTTTCTTACTTCCAAGCTGCCACATCTCGCGAACGGATTGACCAATCCGCAAAATTTCTTTTGCATCTGAAGGTAGAAACTCGCCCGATTACAACGGTATGCGTACTTTTCCCCTAGGCCGTTCTAGTTATTCGTTTCGAGCATCAGAACTGCGAAAATTTTGAGTTTCTCAAGCGTTTCTTACCTACAAACTGCCACATCTCGCGAACGGATTGACCAATCCGCAAAATTTCTGCTGCATCTGAAAGTAGAAACTCGCCCGATTACAACGGTATGCGTACTTTTCCCCTAGGCCGTTCTAGTTATTCGTTTCGAGCATCAGAACTGCGAAAATTTTGAGCTTCTCAAGCGTTTCTTACTTCCAAACTGCCATATCTCGCGAACGGATTGACCAATCCGCAAAATTTCTGTTGCATCTGAAGGTAGAAACTCGCCCGATTACAACGGTGTGCGTACTTTTCCCCTAGACCGTTCTAGTTATTCGTTTCGAGCATTAGAACTGCGAAAATTTTGAGTTTCTCAAGCGTTTCTTACATACAAACTGCCACATCTCGCGAACGGATTGACCAATCCGCAAAATTTCTGTTGCATCTGAAAGTAGAAACTCGCCCGATTACAACGGTATGCGTACTTTTCCCCTAGGCCGTTCTAGTTATTCGTTTCGAGCATCAGAACTGCGAAAATTTTGAGTTTCTCAAGCGTTTCTTACTTCCAAACTGCCATATCTCGCGAACGGATTGACCAATCCGCAAAATTTCTGTTGCATCTGAAGGTAGAAACTCGCCCGATTACAACGGTATGCGTACTTTTCCCCTAGGCCGTTCTAGTTATTCGTTTCCAGCATCAGAACTGCGAAAATTTTGAGTTTCTCAAGCGTTTCTTACCTACAAACTGCCACATCTCGCGAACGGATTAACCAGTCCGCAAAATTTCTGATGCATCTGAAAGCAGAAACTCGCCCGATTAGAACGGTATGCGTACTTTTCCCCTAGGCCGTTCTAGTTATACGTTTCGAGCATCAGAACTGCGAAAATTTTGAGTTTCTCAAGCGTTTCTTACCTACAAACGGCCACATATCGCGAACGGATTGACCAATCCGCAAAATTTCTGATGCATCTGAAAGCAGAAACTCGCCCGATTACAACGGTATGCGTACTTTTCCCCTAGGCCGTTCTAGTTGTTCGTTTCGAGCATCAGAACTGCGAAAATTTTGAGATTCTCAAGCGTTTCTTACCTCCAAACTGCCATATCTCGCGAACGGATTGACCAATCCGCAAAATTTCTGTTGCATCTGAAAGTAGAAACCCGCCCGATTACAACGGTATGCGTACTTTTCCCCTAGGCCGTTCTAGTTATTCGTTTCGAGCATCAGAACTGCGAAAACTTTGAGTTTCTCAAGCGTTTCTTACTTCCAAACTGCCATATCTCGCGAACGGATGGACCAATCCGCAAAATTTCTGTTGCATCTGAAAGTAGAAACTCGCCCGATTACAACGGTATGCGTACTTTTCCCCTAGGCCGTTCTAGTTATTCGTTTCGAGCATCAGAACTGCGAAAACTTTGAGTTTCTCAAGCGTTTCTTACTTCCAAACTGCCATATCTCGCGAACGGATGGACCAATCCGCAAAATTTCTGTTGCATCTGAAAGTAGAAACTCGCTCGATTACAACGGTATGCGTACTTTTCCCCTAGGCCGTTCTAGTTATTCGTTTCGAGCATCAGAACTGCGAAAATTTTCAGTTTCTCAAGCGTTTCTTACTTCCAAACTGCCACATCTCGCGAACGGATCGACCAATCCGCAAAATTTCTGTTGCATCTGAAAGTAGAAACTCGCCCGATTACAACGGTATACGTTATTTTCACCGAGGCCGTTCTAGTTATTCGTTTCGAGCATCAGAACTGCGAAAATTTTGAGTTTCTCAAGCGTTTCTTACCTACAAACTGCCACATCTCGCGAACGGATTGACCAATCCGCAAAATTTCTGTTGCATCTG
Organism: Ptiloglossa arizonensis; assembly: GCF_051014685.1. Classification (NCBI taxonomy): domain Eukaryota; kingdom Metazoa; phylum Arthropoda; class Insecta; order Hymenoptera; family Colletidae; genus Ptiloglossa; species Ptiloglossa arizonensis. The sequence continues at coordinate 296,018 of NW_027478503.1, forward strand.
AAAGTAGAAACTCGCCCGATTACAACGGTATGCGTACATTCCCCCTAGGCCGTTCTAGTTATTCGTTTCGAGCATCAGAACTGCGAAAATTTAGAGTTTCTCAAGCGTTTCTTACTTCCAAACTGCCACATCTCGCGAACGGATTGACCAATCCGCAAAATTTCTGTTGCATCTGAAAGTAGAAACTCGCCCGATTACAACGGTATAGGTACTTTTCCCCTAGGCCGTTCTAGTTATGCTTGTCGAGCATCAGAACTGCGAAAATTTTGAGTTTCTCGAGCGTTTCTTACCTCCAAACTGCCATATCTCGCGAACGGATTGGCCAATCCGCAAAATTTCTGTTGCATCTGAAAGTAGAAACTCGCCCGATTACAACTGGATGCGTACTTTTCCCCTAGGCCGTTCTAGTTATTCGTTTCGAGCATCAGAACTGCGAAAATTTTGAGTTTCTCAAGCGTTTCTTACTTCCAAGCTGCCACATCTCGCGAACGGATTGACCAATCCGCAAAATTTCTTTTGCATCTGAAGGTAGAAACTCGCCCGATTACAACGGTATGCGTACTTTTCCCCTAGGCCGTTCTAGTTATTCGTTTCGAGCATCAGAACTGCGAAAATTTTGAGTTTCTCAAGCGTTTCTTACCTACAAACTGCCACATCTCGCGAACGGATTGACCAATCCGCAAAATTTCTGCTGCATCTGAAAGTAGAAACTCGCCCGATTACAACGGTATGCGTACTTTTCCCCTAGGCCGTTCTAGTTATTCGTTTCGAGCATCAGAACTGCGAAAATTTTGAGCTTCTCAAGCGTTTCTTACTTCCAAACTGCCATATCTCGCGAACGGATTGACCAATCCGCAAAATTTCTGTTGCATCTGAAGGTAGAAACTCGCCCGATTACAACGGTGTGCGTACTTTTCCCCTAGACCGTTCTAGTTATTCGTTTCGAGCATTAGAACTGCGAAAATTTTGAGTTTCTCAAGCGTTTCTTACATACAAACTGCCACATCTCGCGAACGGATTGACCAATCCGCAAAATTTCTGTTGCATCTGAAAGTAGAAACTCGCCCGATTACAACGGTATGCGTACTTTTCCCCTAGGCCGTTCTAGTTATTCGTTTCGAGCATCAGAACTGCGAAAATTTTGAGTTTCTCAAGCGTTTCTTACTTCCAAACTGCCATATCTCGCGAACGGATTGACCAATCCGCAAAATTTCTGTTGCATCTGAAGGTAGAAACTCGCCCGATTACAACGGTATGCGTACTTTTCCCCTAGGCCGTTCTAGTTATTCGTTTCCAGCATCAGAACTGCGAAAATTTTGAGTTTCTCAAGCGTTTCTTACCTACAAACTGCCACATCTCGCGAACGGATTAACCAGTCCGCAAAATTTCTGATGCATCTGAAAGCAGAAACTCGCCCGATTAGAACGGTATGCGTACTTTTCCCCTAGGCCGTTCTAGTTATACGTTTCGAGCATCAGAACTGCGAAAATTTTGAGTTTCTCAAGCGTTTCTTACCTACAAACGGCCACATATCGCGAACGGATTGACCAATCCGCAAAATTTCTGTTGCATCTGAAAGTAGAAACTCGCCCGATTACAACTGTATGCGTACTTTTCCCCTAGTCCGTTCTAGTTATTCGTTTCTAGCATCAGAACTGCGAAAATTTTGAATTTCTCAAGCGTTTCTTACCTCCAAACTGCCATACCTCGCGAACGGATTGACCAATCCGCAAAATTTCTGTTGCATCTGAAAGTAGAAACTCGCCCGATTACAACGGTGTGCGTACTTTTCCCCTAGGCCGTTCTAGTTATGCTTGTCGAGCATCAGAACTGCGAAAATTTTGAGTTTCTCGAGCGTTTCTTACCTCCAAACTGCCATATCTCGCGAACGGATTGACCAATCCGCAAAATTTCTGTTGCATCTGAAAGTAGAAACTCGCCCGATTACAGCACTATGCGTACTTTTCCTCTAGGCCGTTCTGGTTATTCGTTTCGAGCATCAGAACTGTGAAAATTTTGAGTTTCTCAAGCGTTTCTTACATACAAACTGCCACATCTCGCGAACGGATTGACCAATCCGCAAAATTTCTGTTGCATCTGAAAGTAGAAACTCGCCCGATTACAACGGTATGCGTACTTTTCCCCTAGGCCGTTCTAGTTATTCGTTTCCAGCATCAGAACTGCGAAAATTTTGAGTTTCTCAAGCGTTTCTTACCTACAAACTGCCACATCTCGCGAACGGATTAACCAGTCCGCAAAATTTCTGATGCATCTGAAAGCAGAAACTCGCCCGATTAGAACGGTATGCGTACTTTTCCCCTAGGCCGTTCTAGTTATACGTTTCGAGCATCAGAACTGCGAAAATTTTGAGTTTCTCAAGCGTTTCTTACCTACAAACGGCCACATATCGCGAACGGATTGACCAATCCGCAAAATTTCTGATGCATCTGAAAGCAGAAACTCGCCCGATTACAACGGTATGCGTACTTTTCCCCTAGGCCGTTCTAGTTGTTCGTTTCGAGCATCAGAACTGCGAAAATTTTGAGATTCTCAAGCGTTTCTTACCTCCAAACTGCCATACCTCGCGAACGGATTGACCAATCCGCAAAATTTCTGTTGCATCTGAAAGTAGAAACTCGCCCGATTACAACGGTGTGCGTACTTTTCCCCTAGGCCGTTCTAGTTATGCTTGTCGAGCATCAGAACTGCGAAAATTTTGAGTTTCTCGAGCGTTTCTTACCTCCAAACTGCCATATCTCGCGAACGGATTGACCAATCCGCAAAATTTCTGTTGCATCTGAAAGTAGAAACTCGCCCGATTACAGCACTATGCGTACTTTTCCTCTAGGCCGTTCTGGTTATTCGTTTCGAGCATCAGAACTGTGAAAATTTTGAGTTTCTCAAGCGTTTCTTACCTCCAAACTGCCATATCTCGCGAACGGATTGACCAATCCGCAAAATTTCTGTTGCATCTGAAAGTAGAAACTCGCCCGATTACAACGGTATGCGTACTTTTCCCCTAGGCCGTTCTAGTTATTAGTTTCGAGCATCAGAACTGCGAAAATTTTGAGTTTCTCAAGCGTTTCTTACCTCCAAACTGCCATATCTCGCGAACGGATTGACCAATCCGCAAAATTTCGTTGCATCTGAAAGTAGAAACTCGCCCGATTACAACGGTATGCGTACTTTTCCCCTAGGCCGTTCTAGTTATTCGTTTCGAGCATCAGAACTGCGAAAACTTTGAGTTTCTCAAGCGTTTCTTACTTCCAAACTGCCATATCTCGCGAACGGATTGACCAATCCGCAAAATTTCTGTTGCATCTGAAAGTAGAAACTCGCCCGATTACAACAGTATGCGTACTTTTCCCCTAGGCCGTTCTAGTTATTCGTTTCGAGTATCAGAACTGCGAAAATGTTGAGTTTCTCAAGCGTTTTTAACCTCCAAACTGCCATATCTCGCGAACGGATTGACCAATCCGCAAAATTTCTGTTGCATCTGAAAGTAGAAACTCGCTCGATTACAACGGTATGCGTACTTTTCCCCTAGGCCGTTCTAGTTATTCGTTTCGAGCATCAGAACTGCGAAAATTTTCAGTTTCTCAAGCGTTTCTTACTTCCAAACTGCCACATCTCGCGAACGGATCGACCAATCCGCAAAATTTCTGTTGCACCTGAAAGTAGAAACTCGACCGATTACAACGGTATACGTACTTTTCACCGAGGCCGTTCTAGTTATTCGTTTCGAGCACCAGAACTGCGAAAATTTTGAGTTTCTCAAGCGTTTCTTACCTCCAAACTGCCATATCTCGCGAACGGATTGACCCATCCGCAAAATTTCTGTTGCATCTGAAAGTAGAAACTCTCCCGATTACAACGGTATACGTACTTTTCACCGAGGCCTTTCTAGTTATTCGTTTCGAGCATCAGAACTGCGAAAATTTTGAGTTTCTCAAGCGTTTCTTACCTACAAACTGCCACATCTC